>NC_081190.1:53649769-54005269 GCF_902713425.1 Acipenser ruthenus | reverse complement strand
CAGTGCGATGAGAGAGAGTTTTTTTTTTTTTTTTATCTGATGATTCAGGTAGCAGTGAGTGTCAAATTAATCCAGATATGGATTCTGAGAGTTTTAATGACTGTGAAAATATATCACAATTTTCAACATTAAGAAACAGTCAATCAAACCAAGAAGAAATCTCAAACAAACTTCAGCACTGGGCAAAGAAATATAACATTTCCTTAGTGGCTTTGACATCACTTCTGGGCATTTTGCAAACCGATTTCCCTGCTTTGCCAAAAGATTCAAGAACACTGCTCAGCACGCAAACTACCGTAAACACAATTAAAGTAGGTGGTGGAGAATACTATCACTTTGGACTGAAAAAAGTATTGCAAGCAAAATTAAATTATCCGACATGCCTACCTGAGAATAGTTTCCTCTCTGTGCAAATCAACATTGACGACATTCCACTTTTTAAGAGCTCCAAACTCCAGTTCTGGCCAATTCTTGGATTACTTGAATGTGATGACTCCAAATCTCCTTTTATTATTGGTTTGTTCTGTGGCACAAGCAAACCCAATAGTTCTCATGATTATTTGAAGGAATTTATCACTGAATTATCTCAGTTGAAACATGATGGCATCAGTCACAACGGTGTCAATTTTCAAGTTACAGTGTCAGCATATATGTGATGCAACAGCTTGGGCATTTGTTAAGAATGTCATATCACATAATGGTTATTCAGGGTGTGATAAATGTACCCAGTAGTGGTGAATGGAATGGAAGAATGACATATCCTGAGACAGATGCACAACTTCACACTGATCAAGACTTTGAGGCAATGACTGATGAGGAACATTACTTGGGTCCAAGCTCATTGATTGGTGTAGCAAAAATGGTCTCTCAATTTCCAGTTGACTGCATTCCCTTGTGCTCTCTGGGTGTTGCAAAGAGATTATTACGTTTGTGGTTGAAGGGACTCATAAAGACACGACTTCACTCCCGTGTTTTTAATACCATCTCCAATGATCTTGTAATGCTTAGTTTTATTTTATACCAATGGAGTTTGCGAGAAAACCTTGATCTTTGACTGAGCTAGATAGGTGGAAAGCCACAGAATTCTGTCTGTTCCTTTTATACACAGGGCCTGTAGTCTTGAGGGGTTTGATTCAAAATGAAATGTATGACAATTTAATGCTTTTCTCAGTGGGTATGTTTGTGTAACTTTCTCCAAATGTCTCACCAACAATTATTGTTTTTGCTCATGAACCTCTTGTGCCTTTTATGAAGCATTTTGGTAAATTGTATGGGAAACATAAACTTGTCTACAACATTCACCAGTTAGTCCATTTGGCTTAGTCCATAGGTTTAATTATTTGGACCTCTGGATAATATATCTGCCTTTCCCTTTGAACATTTTCTTGGCCAAGTGAAAAAATTGGTCCGCAAGCCATCTTTGCATTACAGCAAGTTGTTCGAAGAACCTTTCTGGCGCCGCTGTTATGTCATATCGTTGACAGCCACCCACACCAGTGAACGCCGGCAGGGTGAATTATGTCGGAATAGAAAGCGTTTGGGTGCAAAAATAACAAAAACAAAAACAGTAAAAAAAAGTATTTTTGTGTGCCTAAGCCTTTAAACCAACAAAGGGCGGCCATACCAAAACAATGACTACATATTATAGGAACGGGACACACGCTCAATAGAATACTGTGTTACTATAGAGCGAGTCAACGACAGGACGTCACACAAAGCAAGACGGAAGAGAGCTCCAATACATTCAATGTTCATTTGTTTTAATGGTTTTTATACAATATCCTGCTCAAGGAGAGGCTGAAAATGCGTGAAAAGCTTTAGTTAACATGTTTTCTATTGAAATGGTTATATATTTATTTGCATTACAGTTCCCCTTTAAAGCTAAAACATTTTTTTTATTTTTTGCAGTTTTTTCTTCTAGCCAGCAGGCAGAATGTCATTCTTCATCTAGAAATAGACTGCCTGAATTTACCACAGAGCTCTCATCTGCTTTCAGCAAAACCCCATCACCTATTCAAGAAATGATTCCCTTTCGCTCGATGAATGGCAAGTTTTTTTTTGTTTTTGTTTTGTTGTGTTTTTAAATCTCTTGTCAATTTTAAGGCCAACTAAAGTGGTTATACTTATTTTGCATGAATTCTACAGAAGACCAACCTGGCTACCTGTACAGAAGCATTCCAAATAAAGACTATTGCCAGCTAGGCAGAAAAGAAACTCCTGGCCAGGTTGCTCACATAATAATGGACTCTTTTTTTTTCAGCCTCACCTTCCAGCAACCTTTCCCGCAGACATTCCCCAGTTCAAAGAATACCTAGCCAGTCGATGAATGTTACGTTTTTTTCTTTTCTTTTTTTTCTTTTTTTTCTTTAATTTTCGATAGAGTTACGGTACATTTTGGTAAAACATTGCACATGACACTCTGAAATATTGGTTCATATTCAATTCAATTTTTGTCTAAAGTCTTTTTATTATTACTGAATATATTTTTTTAAATGTATTTTTCAGTGTCATCTAGAATGAGTCTGCTACCATCGTCATTTTCACGAAGTGGAATCAATACCAAAGGTATACAAAATATTTATTTCTAAAAGAACATAATTCTAAAAATCACTACACTTCTAGAAATGTCTTCATAAGAACTTTTGAGATTTAAAGGGAAACAATAACAGCCTTATTTTCAAAAGGGACATTAATAACTAGGCTTCAAAGTGATTTCTAAAAAATTGATTTGGGTCACTTAGGTATGGCTTTCAACAGAGTTAAATAAAATTAATGTCATGCACCCACTTGTTCAAAAATATAAATAAAGTGATTTGGTTACAGAAATCTGCTTTTAAGAATGACTGTGAGACCCAGTTCTTATTTTGACTGTTTTGAAAATAAGCCTGTATGTATCATAACTATTTTCAGAACTATCTCCCTATGACTGCAAGGTTCTCACTTTATTAATGGAATTAAAAGAAGAAATGAAGCAGCACAGGGCAATTTTAAATGATCTGCAGGCCAACGCTGGTGTGACAGACATACCAGAGTCATTGCCACTAGATGTTGCGCTGCCAATTGAATCACTTGGACACCTTCAAGAAATTGAGAAGAGCTTGGAGGATGAACCATTTTAAAAGAGTTTGGTAAGATCATTTAGATGTTGATGAATGGCACATGTTCACTTCAAGTAGACATTTGGTGGACTGGCATCAAACCTATTTAAATTACCTTTGTTGATGTCCTTATACTGCAATGCTGTTTCTTTCACTAACTAATATGTGTAAGTGCACTTTTTTCAAAATGTTGGTTACTTCAATAAGTTACTTTTGATATACTTTTATTTTGAATTCATTTATGAGAATAAAGATATTATACTAGTCATTTTGACAATATGAGATTAACAGGTTTACAATGGGCCATCTACGATTTTAGCTCACTGGATCTGGAAGCTGATTGGCTGTTGGCACTCAATCATTTTCTTAACTGAGACCAAGGCCAGTGGACCAAATCAAGACTTTGACCTGCCGCACCCACTATATACATTGGTACTGGTGATTACTTTTTATTTTTTTTAAATGTTAGTCCTTCTACCCCAGAGGGAACTGCCATTAAATTTGGGTTTGTAATTTACAATTAGCGGGTACGGTAGGTCAAAGTTTTGATTTGGTCCAGCCTCATGTGTCCATGGTCAACATACTTGCAATGTCAGTTAACATTAACATTAACACACCCATAGGAAATAGCCAGGGTTTTAAACAGAACAAATACATTTGATCACGTAGACAAGGAATAAAAGATAAATATGGACTTATGGCCCTATTTTACTCTATTTAATCCTGTACTTTAGAGTACTTTAATCTGTCACAAGTGTTATTTAATTTGTAATATTTTGTATTTAATTATATCCTGATGTAACTATCACTGACACTGTTATCTGCTCCGTTATTGAATCATATTTTGTCATATACTTGCTAGAACCAAAGTCATTGTATTTTTATCTTGCTCTTAATTGTATTATTACTTGTACTGTGATTCTTGAAATGTATTTTTGTTTACGACTGTAAGTCGCCCTGGATAAGGGCGTCTGGTAAGAAATAAATAATAATAATAATAATAATAATAATAATAATAATAATAATAATAATTGTTCTTTCAATGAGCAAATTGATGTTGAATCAACATCGGATTTCAACATTGAATCAGTATAACTGCCAACATTGGTTCAACATTGAATCAATATTAGCCTGCTATCTGGGTATTCTCTCTCTACCTTATGCAGAGAAGCTAGTACATGCCTTTGTCTCTTCTCGACTTGATTACTGCAATGTCTTGCTTGCTGGTGCATCAAAAAATGCTCTCAGTAGGCTATAGTATGTACAAAATTCTGCAGCTAGAGTTTTAACAAGAACCAAAACCTGTGAGCATGTAACACCTTGTGGCAGGGTGAAAGACCTGCTGGTGCAAGGTGTGTGTGTGTGTGTGGGGGGGGGGGGGGGGGGGGAGTATTGGGTGGCAGGGAGGGGGTTAAATTCCTTTCTGCAAAAACACATGGGAATGTTGCTGGAGCTGTGAATTGTATGTGATTAAATGATCACGGGTGTTAGAAGGTAGTGTTGTGATGGTGAAACTGTGCATTTTGTTGTTTGTAAATGTATGTCAATAAATGCGCATGAGTGTGTAACTATAGCGTTTCTGGTCTCTGAGTCTCCTTGTCGACATGCACTCCTTCACACACCTGTTCTGGCATTATTATTATTGCATTTCCTGCCTGTTAGGAGGAGGATTGATTTTAAAATCTTGTTGTCAACCTATAAAGCCTTGAATGGTCTGGCTCCAAGTTACATTTCAGCTATAACTAGCTATATTCATGTGCGTAACTTGCAATTTGCAGCATCTGGACTGTTAAGTGTCCTTATAACTAGGCTCCTCTCTATGGGTGTGTGACAGAAAGACAATGATTCTTAGTGGTAAATCTCCCTCCTGACCTGTGAGGGTGCTAAGTAACGGGTACAGAGTACCCTGGACTGCTTGGTCTGACACTTCGTTCCTAGGGTTAAAAGGAAGTCGGTCATTTAGAAAAGGGGCGGAGCTTCGGTACATTAACTCATCGACCCAGAAGGGAAATTATGTGGCAGCTGCGGATTGGAGGAGCGGCTCCAATCATTTACCAAGGGGTCATGAGTGGTGGAATAAGTAGGGGTCAAAGCGACGTAATCTGTTCCTTCATTTTGGTTAATGAAAAAGAACCTGTAAGGACCTGTGTTTTGTGTATCCGTATCGTGAGAGTTTGTTTGTTTTGTCTAATTGTTGATTGTTATTATTAGACAGCTAACACATTCCAGAGCTGTCGCCAGAGGTCAGCACAAACCCGGAAGAGCACTGCACTTGTATCACAAATACTGTAACTGTATTTTCACGCACTAACGGACTTGTGTATGTGTTTTGTGTTTCGTGTGGGTGTACAATAAACGGGACTATTATTTCAGGACAAACCCGGGGATTACAAAGTAAGTAATACACGCCGCTGTATTACTTAGCATCATTTATTGTTTACTGTTTGTTTTGCCGTCAGGCACTGGACATACAAACCAATTAAACAACTTTGCACCTGGATTATAATTGTCTGTCTGTTCATTGATCACTTGCACCTGCACACTGTTAACCACTCTGCCAGAGGGTGACGGGGCATTTTGCAGTTACATACCTTGGCTCTGGAATGCTCATCCCCTTGAAATTAAGGACTTAGGAAGAGTTGGTATTTTTTAAAGCATAACTGAAAACATACTTTTTAAAACTGGAATTTGTATCTACTTAAATTGTAACTTATTTTATTTAAATTACTACCTTTTAATATTATTTATTTATTAGAAGACTGTAATACTGACTGTTGTATGTGTCTGTTGTGATTTTAATTGTAAAGCACTTTGAGATGTACTACATAAAAAGCACTTGTGACGGGGTACTCCCCGCCCGTGCATTATTTTGTAATTATATTATGTATTATGTTTTGAAGGACGAGAGAAAACTCGTCCGCCATCATTTGCTATTGTTTTAAAAACCTTGTGAGAATGCAACTGTCGGTTAGTAATTATTAAATTAGCTGACAGTCATGCATATGTATTAAACGCGTGCAGAGTATTGCCAAGGGATTAATAAGATAATTAATAGCCAGTTAATATCTTGGCCATGATATAAAAGACCTGCAGCTTTGGCTGCATGGGGTGGGTTGTCCAGAGGAGAAAAGAAACAAGTAAGAACAGATAAAAAAAGTAATTGCTACTCGTGCTGGCTTTTAATCCTCACAATACCATTATTGTTAGTTTGTTTGGTTGGTTTGGCCCTCATGCCTTTTGCTTTATCAAAGTCTTTTGTTTTGTTTAAACCTTTTATTTGTTTAATAAACGCGCCACAGCGCTTTTCATACCCCAGTCGGCTGTTGTGTTGTGAATTAATTTCCTGGTCTGACATCACCACCAGCCATCCTATTCACACCGCTATATAACATCAAGATTATTATTATTATTATTATTATTATTATTATTATTATTATTATTATTATTATTATTATTATTACATATGGAGCTTGCTGCTAGATACTCTGCTGTAACTGCACATGTAATACAGTAACCCAAACTAGCTGATAGAACCATCCTATGAAACAGATGGAAAAAGCCCAGAGATAGGGCTGCCTTGTCACACAGAGGTTAGGGGCAAGTTTTTGAGAATATTATTTATTAATTTTATTTTCTTAGTCCATCAATATGAAAAAATGAAGAAAAAATGTTATTACATTTAAAGTTTGGGTATTGATCACAAAATGTAGTCACGATGGTAGTTTAGGCTTTGAACATGAACAGTGGTGTTTCACATTATCAAACATTTTGACAGAGTGGATGATAGCCAGTTTTTTTTTATTATTATTTTACAATTTATCAGGCACAATGACACTTACTCAACATGCATTGAATCCAAAGATTAAATTAATACATTTCTCTGTACACTGGAGTGTAACATGCAGAACCACCCACTTGGCAGAACTCCCCCAGTTAACTGCAAATAATCGAAAGCGCAAACCTTTCCTGGAAAGGTGAACCCAGCCTAAGCACGTCCTATTTGCTGTATCATAGAAATTGCATGTACTGTAGGCCAACTCATATTGGGTGCTGCTACTGGAACAGTGAATTTAATCTACTGAAAATGTTCAGTTGTCCAGAAGCATATAGTTTATCTTATGGTGTATGGCTAATTCACCTTGAATTACATGACAATGACAAATGGATCTCACATATGGAATTACCCTCAACTGGAAGGTTAACCTGTCATCCTTCCTTGTGTATACTGTGTCCTACCGAGGTGGCTATAATGACTGTAATATATCAGCTGGTAAAGTGCAGTAGGTGAAAAGAGGTGACTCAGGGCAAGGGATATTAATTATATATGTGTGAACAGGATGGCTTGCAGTGGGTGACGTCGGACCAGAAACAGACACCAAAACAAACAGGTAATGGCGGGGCAAAACTGAAACACTACGGCATTCAGCTCTTTTATTAAATAATATAAAATACAATATTTCAACAAACATAAAACTATGCAAACAAAAAGGCGTCTTGGCCTAACAAATAACAAATAAGTATCATGCTGGTGTTTAAGCCAGCACGGTTAGCGATTGTTATATTTCTCAGTTATTTTACCTCCTGTCAAGAACCTAGTTCACCACTTTCTGAACACTCTTTCTCCAAACAAGGAAAGCTGCAGGCTTTTATATTCTAGCCGAAGTGTTAACTAGCTATTAATGATCTTATTACCCCTCAGCCATAGTCTGCACAAGTTTAATAATGATGAGTGACTGTCAGCGAGTTAAACAATCAGTAGCTGATCAGTCACGCATCCTCATGAGGTTTTTAAAATCAAAAATACAAAACAATAACAAATAATGGTGGCGGCTTTTCGTCCAAGCCGCAAACAATAATAATACAAATAATAATATAAACAAAGGGGCGGAACACTCCACCACAATGTTTTCTTCCAGAAGCATTTTTCTAATAGAAAATTAGACCATGATATCCAAGCCTGTGTATATAAATACAGCTTTTAATAAAGGATATCTGAGAAAGATTACTATTGTGTACCAATAAAGTATGTCCAGTTGTAAGAAATTCCTTTTAGACAGAGTATATTATTTGGGGGTTAACAAAACTGGTCTTTTTTACAACTCCTGTGTAAAAAGTAACATACTACAAAAGTACAGAAAGAGCCAAAAGTTCACTTTACTGCGGTATTAATAAGAGTGTTCCATCGCAATGTACCGTGCGCTTCTCAAGATTTACTTAAACGTAAGTGTGGAATCTGAATGCAACATATTACACTGATATATTTTATCTATCATTGGAGGACATAGGAGGCTGTGTGGTCCAGTGGTTAAAGAAAAGGGCTTGTAACCAGGAGGTCCCTGGTTCAAATCCCACCTCAGCCACTAACTCATTGTGTGACCCTGAGCAAGTCACTTAACCTCCTTGTGCTCCGTCTTTCTGGTGAGACGTAGTTGTAAGTGACTCTGCAGCTGATGCATAGTTCACACACCCTAGTCTCTGTAAAATAAACAAATAATAATAATAACTGACCAGTTGAGATTTCAGAGGGATAAAGAAACTGAAAAGCAAGCACTAAAATGTATTCTGCTGAAAAGTCAGCGCTATGACAATGCACTAAAGACTTTACTGCAGAAGTTACTGCTTTTAATGTCAAAGACAACGCAAATTGTATAACTACAACAAAAAAATTGTTACATTGAACAAAATGATTTCTGACTTTCTCTGTATGGAATCTTCATATAAAATGTACCATTCTCTGTCCTGCTGAATTTTGGATTGTGTCCCCAACAATTTCTGAAAATCTTGGATTCCTTGTTGTCAAGCAGTACCAACTAAAGCTTCTTGATATTACTGATCTGGAGATATTGGCTGAATCAATGCATGTGTGGAGAATGTGTACAATGAAAGGATAGCTTCCACTTATGTCTAACTATAGTGCGCTTCCCATCCATTTATCGAGCGAGTTTATAAGTTACTCGGTAAAACTGCTACAAAAATAGTAGCGACATAAGGGCGAAAAATGGTTTTCCATCCACTGCAAATTCTAGTGAGTCAAAGGGAATTCCCCATGATGTTTCATGATGTCAAACCTAATTTGCATGTGTTGCTACGTTTTCAGGTTATTTGCTAAATGTTGCATGCGTAAAAGGTACTTACAAAGGTAGGTTTAAAACCTGCAGCATTGTTTTCACATGTTTTCCCACTAGTTTAAAGATTGCTTATTCTATTTCTGCTCTTTTGTTAGAAGTCTTCCAATTTTGTGTAGCACAGTGTAGGCTACTAGGATGCATACTACTAAACTGAATAAGCAGAAAGAAAAAAAACAGTTGTATTATAAAACCATTTAAAAAGTATGTGTGTGTGTGTGTATATATATATATATATATATATATATATATATGTATAAAATGGATGCTCTTAAGAAAAAAAAGACAATTAAACATTCAGTGGAGACTTGAGGAGACTAGTGGCACCAAATCAGCCATTCAAAAGCCCACTTTTAAAATTGGAGAAAATAATTACTGAATAAAGAATAAAAAGATTAACAAATGCCGACATTATTTAACAGTTTGTGTTATTATTGCGCACATCTGAAATGATACAAAATAATGTTGATAGTTCTCTCATTTACAAATTGCAGTTGGTGGGGGGGGGGGGGGTTACTGAGTAATTTATTTTAAATTAGTATTTTTAGCAAAAGGTGACGCATTCAATAAGATTTGCTTGTGTGATTGTCAGGCAAATCAGCGCATTTTTGGCAGTGACACGATAAAATAAATAAATACTAATACTTCTGATTGGTTTATATTTGGGAAACCCCTGATACAGTCCATATACAGACGTGCTCAAATTTGTTGGTACCCCTCCACAAAAAACAAAGAATGCACAATTTTCTCTGAAATAACTTGAAACTGACAAAAGTAATTGGCATCCACCATTGTTTATTCCATATTTAATAGAAATCAGACTTTGCTTTTGATTTTGTATTCAATATAATATTGTAAATAATAAAACAAATGAAAATGGCATGGACAAAAATGATGGGACCGCTAACCTAATATTTTGTTGCACAACCTTTAGAGGCAATCACTGCAATCAAACGTTTTCTGTAGCTCTCAATGAGACTTCTGCACCTGTTAATAGGTAGTTTGGCCCACTCTTCCTGAGCAAACTGCTCCAGCTGTCTCAGGTTTGATGGGTGCCTTCTCCAGACTGCAAGTTTCAGCTCTTTCCATAGATGTTCGATAGGATTCAGATCAGGACTCATAGAAGGCCACTTCAGAATAGTCCAATGTTTTGTTCTTATCCATTCTTGGGTGCTTTTAGCTGTGTGTTTTGGGTCATTATCCTGTTGGAGGACCCATGACCTGCGACTGAGACTGAGCTTTCTGACACTGGGCAGTACATTTCGCTCCAGAATGCCTTGATAGTCTTGAGATTTCACTGTGTCCTACACAGATTCAAGGCACCCTGTGCCAGGCGCAGCAAAGCAGCCCCAAAACATAACCGAGCCTCCTCCATGTTTCACTGTAGGTATGGCGTTCTTTTCTTTGGAAGCTTAATTTTTTCGTCTGTGGACATAGAGCTGATGTGACTTGCCAAAAAGCTCCAGTTTTGACTCATCTGTCCAAAGGACATTCTCCCAGAAGGATTGTGGCTTGTCAATATGCATTTTAGCAAATTCCAGTCTGGCTTTTTTATGTTTTTCTTTCAAAAGTGGAGTCCTCCTGGGTCTTCTTCTTTGGAATATGTTTTTTACAAGTTTGTTTTGTCTTGAAGCACGATTGACTTTGTTTTTTGGATTGACTTTGTCTTGTTTGTTGTTTTTTTTTTCTGCAATAAGGAACTTTGTAACTGCATTAATTTACATGGACAGGTTTTCTTTTTGTTAATACTTTTTGATTGTGTTTCAAACTGTTTTGTGTACCGTTCTTACCAGCAATATCCAGGGTTAACAGGGTCATTTTGATTGGTCTTTGCCGTATTACTTGCTGTTTCACTTCCAAAACATTTATATCAGTGTATACACTATGCATTCTATTGTGCTATGAGGTTTCTTAGAGCAATGTTTAAGGTATATTTTGCTTCCTTTGTATCGACATTGTACTGTTCTACAGTTTTTTGCCACTATAAAAAGGTTACTGAAGATTAACCACGAACTTTTGGTCCCATTATTCGCTGTCAATCAGTCTTTAATTATCTGTTTTTTGAAATCAGTTAGTTTTGGCTTGTGTCTTAAAAGTCTGGTTGTTACACACTGGCTAAGCCCTGCCCAGAAAACGGGCCTGCAAATGCGCGAAGCCATTGCAGTGGAGCAATTCTGCCATGTCGTCGGTGCCAAAACCCAGGAATGGATACGGCGCCACAACCCAACCACCCTGGAAACAGCGATAAAACTGTCTGAGGATTTTGAGGACTCCCTGGTCTCAGCCCACACCAACCTGTCCACAGCTCCCATCCACCGGAGCAGCTGCACACCACCTCCTCTCTCTGCTCCACCTACAACACCGGGACCAAGACCCCCTAGATCTCCAGCCCCAATGGGCAACTTTGCCTCCTCTTCATGGCCATACCAGCAACGAGACAAATATTTAACCAATGTTCCCTCCTTCTCCCCTATCTGTTTTAGATGCAACCAACAGGGGCACTAAGCCAGGTCATGCCTATCGGCAATGGAGTGTGACGTGGCAGCGTGCAATTGGGCATCTGGAGTGGGTAAGCAAGGGGAAAATGGTCAGGAGGGGCCTTGTATTATTAATGCAGTTTTAGGCAAGGTGACAACCCAGGCATTAATGATCACTAGGTGTGAGCAGACCTTAATTAATCCTTTGCAGTCCATTTATTAAGTGTGCGTCAGGTCCAATTTATTTTCACACGCACAGTTAATTTTAGACGCGCTGTTTAAAAGTATTTTTTTTCCACAGTCAAATGGGTTTAAAAGGCCCTGCATATCAACAAAGCACTCACTAGGCATCTCCAGCCCCGCCCCACCCTTTCGTTCGCTATAGCTTTCACATATGCTAAGAAATAAATAATAATAATAATAATAATAGTCGTACATACCGATCGATCATCTCCTGATCACTCGTTTTATCACCAAACTCCTCAATAATGCGATCCAAGTCATTATTTTATTACTATAACATCTGAAAAAAGCTTTGCAAATGTCTGTGATATTCTCTGAGCGCTGATGCAGTATCAGCCAGCTTGTTTCCTTAAGGCCGCCCCTATCTGATGCCAGGGGCAAGTATGACTATTCATGAGATCCGCCCTTTTTTTTCAGCTTGTCTCAGCTCCTGTCGCTCCCACTCGGCCATTGAATGGTTTTCTCGGCTTTTTCTGGAGAAAAAACGACTAGAAACCCGTTTTTTGCGTTTTTTTGATGATGTCGGACAGGGTCCGACATTGGACCGGATAGGTATAATTGCAATTTCGGACCAGGTCCGACATAGGACCACAAAGGGTTAACTCTATGGATGAATGTGGCAAAGTGGCTGAGTGGAAACAGGTGCAGGAGTGATGCAGTGCATTAAAGAAGCAGACACAGATAATTGTAATCCTTTTTGGGAATGTTTTAATTTTATTTTCCAGGTCTGGTGACCAAAACAATAATCCCCTGGCAATACACAACAATGTGTACTGCACGGGGTAAATAACAACGGGGTTGTAATCCCAACTAATAAACAGTAATATTCGCCCCACAATAATACATACACGGTCACCAGTCCTGGGTGCATGGTAGGCGATACAGTTTATTTAGTGACAATTGGTGTGGTGCTGTTCCAGCTTCGTGCTGGCTCTTGACGACAGCTCCGGAACTGTGTTAGCTGTCTGGTAATGTACAAGACAAGACAAGACAATGACAAACAAACAAAACACAACTCTCACGATACTGTTCTCAATACACAGGGTCTCTCACAGTCCTTCTCTGTTCAAAACACAAACCAAACCAAAGCGAAGGAACAGATTGCGATTCTCCATCCTCTTTTATGCTGTCACACATGACCCCTTGGTAAACGAGTGCAACCGCCTCTCCAATCTGCAGCTGCCACGTCGTTTCCCTTCCGGGTCAATGCGTTATTGCAACGGAGTCCCGCCACCTTCCTGGCTGGCCAACTTCCCTTGAACCCTGGGATAGAACTGTCAGGCCAGCCTGTCCAAGGAACTCTGTTCTCGCTGCTTAGTGCCCTCACAGGTGGGGAACTATCTACACTTGTTTCTTTTAAACTGTTAGTTAAATTATAATAGCAAGTTTAAATAAAATTCTTAATGCACCCACTTTCAAATTTGAACTTTGCCATCATTAATCAATTAAACTTATATTGAAATGAAGAAAAGAGCATGGAATTGGGCGGGATCTGGATACTAAACGGACGCCAGACTTGTAGTCGAGTCCTCAAACCTCAAGTCTAAGTCCATGTCTGAGTCTCGAGAGTCAAGTCCGAGTCATCAGGGTCCAAGTCCAAGTCACGAGTCATCAGGGTGTCACTATCACTGAGTCTGTGTCACTATCATTCGGGTCCGAGTCCGAGTCACTATCATTTGAGTCCAAGTCCGAGTCACGAGTCCTTGACTTCGAGTCTCGAGTCTCGAGTCTGAGTCCTTGAAACAAACTCAAATCAATTTTCATTAAACTAGTGGTAGTGGTGGGGGAACACTTTACCTAATGAACATTGTCTGATATCCCTCAGGAAAAAGGCACAAATAATAAAAAATACAAAATACAAAAAATTTGTATTTCGATGTATGTTTTCCAGCTAGGTTATGCTATTTGCATGCCTTTTTCAACTTTGTCTGTCATCATCTTCTTTTCTTTTGGATTTGGAATTGGAGTACTGTTTGAATGTACCTGAAGTTTATAGATAAGCTAGAAGCCATGATCTGGACTATAGAGCCGGTGTAGCGTTAGAAAGTGGTAAATCGTCGGAATGTGGTATGCGTACCAAAACCTGACTCGTGTAATGGCAGAAAGTGGTACGATTGCAAGTTGTGCGCTGTCATATTTTGGTACAGTGCAATTAATTGCGATCTGATGGGTGTTTTCCTATTGTCTAAAGTGGTACATTTACCATTAATTGTACATTATTTAAACTTAAACTTGCAACAGACAATTCATTTTTCTAAAAAGAAAAAACAATTCATGAGAAGTCCACCGCAAAGTTGCACAAGTAAAAAAAAATGTACAAGACCTAATGTATTGCATATGATAAATATTTGTATACTATTTTCTTAATGGTGAAAAAATATGATAAATTACATTAAAAATGACATAAAAAAATGTAATAAATTAAATTAAAAAAATGTAAAAGACAGAAAACAGCATAATATACCACATTTGAATGGGCGCTTCCCTGCTTTCCGTGGATTGCCCTGCCGACCCAAGCCCTCCCTACCTGGGCGGCGCTCAGCCAATTGTGCGCCACCCCCTAGGAACCCCCGGTCACGGTCGGCAATGACATAGCCTGAATTCGAACCTCGATCTCCAGGCTATAGGTGCATCCTGCACTCCACGCGGAGCGCCTTTACTGGATGCACCACTCGGTAGCCCTTAAATAGTAAATTTAGTATTATTTTTATTATTTGTTTTGCAAAACAGAAAGGTTATGTTTCACTTTCATTGCATTTGCACTTTTATTAAGTCTGTAATTGACGCATTTACAATGACGCATTTACGAGATTGTACTTCAGTTCACTTGATTACAGATCATGTATTTTTCATCTTTTCTCTTTTACACAAAAACATTATGTTTATGTATTTCAGAGTGGCAGCTGGTGGCCAAAATTTTTGGGTGTTCACACCTCAGATGCAGGTGAGGGGATGGGGTCCAGGGGGCCAACCACAGTGGTAGAAGCACTGTCCAACCTGATGCAGCTATCAACAAGATTAAAAACATAATAATATCAAATATTATATAAATAATATTAAAATAATACAAATATACTGTATGGTATATTTAATAACTGATTACCCTAAACAGGCAGTAGTGGTCGGTAAATTAACAAAATAAAAAATAAAAAAAAAACATTGTTGAACACAGCAAGATATTACTGAGCTTAAGTTAAAGCACTGCTGAAGAGCAGCAGCCTCAGGAGAAAAAGGGACAGACGGCGCAAAGTAAAGGCAGATTAAAACTGTGAAAAGAACGAAGTTTAACAAATAAGACAAATAACATTAATTTAAAGTTAGACAAAGTTAAACAAAGATAATTACACTTGTGAATTATATTTAAACAGCTTAAACATGTTCTTTCTTTCTGTGAAGTAACACACTATGCAAGACTCAAAGAAGAGCCAAAGTCGTGCTGCTCATATTTATAGCCTTTGTTGTCTTGGCACATGCGCGCTGATCGCCTGATCACCGTGTTTGCTAACCGGCTGCACTCCATCCAGACATTTTTAAGCCAATCAGAGCCCGTCCTGGCTGGCGGCTGGCTGCTACTGAGCATGTGCAAGGCAGATTTGGGTGCTCGCATTTCTGAGCGAGTACAGCCCGGCTTCAACCCATTAAACAGATGGGATGAACGGCATTGTTGATGTGCCAGTGTCACGTGAGAGAGGGAAATGAAACATACATCACCCAGAAGAAGGGAAGCACAATTCATTAATAAGAGACTGGGGGTTCGGCGAGCAAGTGAACACGGTAGGTTCATAATGGAACAAAAACATAAAGTAATCACAAGACAGATTTCTAGATTGACGCTGCACAGCGTATTGTTAATGTGTTTTTCCTGCATGCATAATAAATCATTTTGGTAAATTAAGTGGTATTAAGTTATTCTGTCATTCTTTTTTTGCTATCAATCAGTCTTTCTGTCCTATCAGACTCGAGTCCTACAAGTCTGGCAGACTCAAACATTATAATGTGATTTAAGGATTTTTCCTTGCATTTAGGCAATTGCTGACCCTCCAAAAACTTTACACCTCTTGTACAAGGTGCAAACCATTGTAGAAGCGAGTAACTAAGAGCTGTATAAAAGCACACACCTGCAGAGACCTGTCATTGGCTTCAGGATGGCTGCTGTGGTACACTTCCTGACGCAGCAACACTGTTGTTGAGGAGAGACAGGAACACATTTGGAGGAGACGGGCAAGAAGAACACCCTGCATATTCAATCACAGGGTCACATTGCTTGGGATGCCGGAGGATGCGGTGCTTAAGAGCGTTTATTACAATCCTGTATGTTCGTGGAGCAAACATACCACTGACATTTTTTTTACTTCACAGCAATTGGCAAAAGAGTTGAAAAAAAAACAGCCTGGTTGGAACAGTAAACAAAACAAGAAGAGAGCTTCCATCATCTGCGCAAAACTTGCAACCACTGTTGTACTCCACTGCTGTACTCCAGTACAATTTTGAAACACAATGACTGTGCTACACTAACTGTTTACAAGTGCACGCCAAGAAAGAATGTAATTATTCTCAGCTGCTTTCATACATCAGTTGCCATCTGGACTGTTGACAAGAAAAAAAGGACACTGTGGATTTCTACAATGACACAAAGTACGGAGTACAGACCAGATGGCACGTCAGTACTCAGTGAAAGCCGTTCTCGTTGGTGGACAGTTGCTGTATTTTACAACATACTGGACCTGGCAGCCATCAATTCCTTTGTTTTGTACAAGGAATGCACCAGGGAAAATATCAGTAGGAGAGATTTCATCTTGAAGCTAGCCACAGAGCTTCAGCGGAAACATTTCAATCAGAAAACTGCAAAGCAGCAGGCAAGTGCAGCTCAACCTGGATTCAATGCTGCACCAAGTGACACACGCAAGAGAAAACAATGACAGGTATCTAAATGCAATAAAAATAAAACTTCTGATATCTGTGCCCAATGTGAAATAGCAGTATGTGGTAAATGCACAGGAAAAGTTGAGAAATGTTACATCTGTGTGGATTGTGCTGCTTACGGTGCTACTTTTGAAGGCCGTTTCCCTGAAAGCGCATTAACGTTACATAATGGGAATTGAGTTATTTTCTTTTTTTTGTTACTTTAAAAAAAAAACTACTTTAGTTTTTAGTTTTGTATGTACATATATCTGTTTACATACTAGTTTCTTTTGAAATGTTTATTTTATTATAGTTTTTCATTTTTTGAAGTAGTGCTTTATATATACAGACGTGCTCAAATTTGTTGGTACCCCTCCACAAAAATCGAAGAATGCACAATTTTCTCTGAAATAACTTGAAACTGACAAAAGTAATTGGCATCCACCATTGTTTATTCCATATTTAATAGAAATCAGACTTTGCTTTTGATTTTTTATTCAACATAATATTGTAAATAATAAAACAAATGAAAATGGCATGGACAAAAATGATGGGACCCTTAACCTAATATTTTGTTGCACAACCTTTAGAGGCAATCACTGCAATCAAACATTTTCTGTAGCTCTCAATGAGACTTCTGCACCTGTTAACAGGTAGTTTGGCCAACTCTTCCTGAGCAAACTGCTCCAGCTGTCTCACGTTTGATGGGTGCCTTCTCCAGACTGCAAGTTTCAGCTCTTTCCATAGATGTTCGATAGGATTCAGATCAGGACTCATAGAAGGCCACTTCAGAATAGTCCAATGTTTTGTTCTTATCCATTCTTGGGTGCTTTTAGCTGTGTGTTTTGGGTCATTATCCTGTTGGAGGACCCATGACCTGCGACTGAGACAGAGCTTTCTGACACTGGGCAGTACCTTTCGCTCCAGAATGCCTTGGTAGTCTTGAGATTTCATTGTGCCCTGCACAATTTCAAGGCACCCTGTGCCAGGCGCAGCAAAGCAGCCCCAAAACATAACCAAGCCTCCTCCATGTTTCACTGTAGGTATGGTGTTCTTTTCTTTGAAAGCTTCATTTTTTCATCTGTGAACATAGAGCTGATGTGACTTGCCAAAAAGCTCCAGTTTTGACTCATCTGTCCAAAGGACATTCTCCCAGAAGGATTGTGGCTCGGCAATATGCATTTTAGCAAATTCCAGTCTGGCTTTTTTATGTTTTTCTTTCAAAAGTGGAGTCCTCCTGGGTCTTCTTCCATGGAGCCCACTTTCGCTCAAAAAGCGACGGATGGTGCGATCAGAAACTGACGTACCTTCACTTTGGAGTTCAGCTTGTATCTCTTTGGCAGTTATCCTTGGTTCTTTTTCTACCATTCGCACTATCCTTCTGTTCAATCTGGGGTCGATTTTCCTCTTGCGGCTGCGCCCAGGGAGGTTGGCTACAGTTCCATGGACCTTAAACTTCTTAATAATATTTGCAACTGTTGTCACAGGAACATCAAGCTGCTTGGAGATGGTCTTGTAGCCTTTACCTTTACCATGCTTGTCTATTATTTTCTTTCTGATCTCCTCGACAACTCTCTCCTTTGCTTTCTCTGGTCCATGTTCAGTGTGGTGCACACAATGATACCAAACAGCACAGTGAACTACTTTTCTCCATTTAAATAGGCTGAATGACTGATTACAAGATTGGAGACATGTGTGATACTAATTAAAGAAACTAATTAGTTTGAAATATCACTATAATCCAATTATTTATTATCTTTTCTAAGGGGTACCAACAAATGTGTCCAGGCCATTTTAGAATATCTCTGTAGAATCAGCAATAATTCATCACTTTTCAGGAGGAATGAAGCATTATTTCAATGCGCTGTAAGGGTACCAACAAATTTGAGCACGTCTGTATATATTTTATTTATTTCTTAGCAGACGCCCTTATCCAGGGCGACTTACAATTGTTACAAGATATCACATTATTTTTACATACATTTACCCATTTATATGTGGTAAGTTAGAAAATAAACCATTTTATGTTTAATTGTTCATTTAAATACAGTGTTTTGGCTGTGCAGATGTTTGATATGATGTGCTTGAAAAATACTTTTGTATGTGATAGTTTGTCTTTCCTTTTAATATTGAGGTTGTTTAAAATGTAACCGTCATAATGACTGCCAGCGGCGGTTCTAGGTATGAGTATAACCTTGGTATTTCTAGTGTTAATTATGGAGTGGTAATGCTTTGTTACCCACTACCCTGAGTGGGCACCAATAATGAGGGGACACGCGTATTGAAACATGAGATTGTACGATTGAACCATGGGATTGATAGTCCTAACCTTGCTTTTGCCACGCTCATCTGGCACTGCAGCTCATAATTTTTTCACAGCTACCACATCTCGTTGTATCTTATAATGCTCCCTATGCAATCTGCTGCCCTTGACCAGGCAATTCATTCAGCATTATTATATTTCTCGACTCTCAACTGAAGTCAAAAGCTACAAGCCCACTGTAAGCAACAAGCTCACTGTCATGGGTCGACCTCTGGCGGCAGAAACCGGAATCTTGTGTTCATCTCCTCCATGATATATCTTTGCGGGCGGGGGGGGGGGGGGGTCCTCTCCACTGAACGATGAGAAAAAAAATAATTATATATACAGTCTAACTTCATTATAACGAACCCCCCTGGGACCTGGAGAAATATCAGGTTATATCAGGTTGTTCACTATAATGGGGTTTGCCAATTTGCTGTATCAGAATAATGAAGAAACACCCAAATTTAATTGAACATCTTTAACATTATACAGTAGTTCTTTCAAGACAACTTCATATTGATCAACATTTAAACGGTATATTTAAAAGAAAACGGTAAAGAAATGAAAAAAATAAAAAGTACACTTACATGATAATACAGTAATTACATGCCCTGTCTCTTGAAAAACATATCCAGAGTATTTTGTTTCATATTTTGTCTGCTTTTCTTAATGTACGGTGTTTCAATCTTGTTAACTCCTCACGCCTGTTGCCATGGTTGCAGTTTATGTGTAGATGGCAACGGTTGCATACGTCACACATGATTCGCATTACAATAGGTTATCTATGAATCAGCCTTATCTTCGAATTAGCTTACCAGGGTCTTTGTTTTCACTGCGAGAATGACACATTCATACTGGAGAAAGTTCAGTGTCAGTCACTACCAAGATCATTTTATCTGGGTAGATTTTGTAAAAGTGATCATTCTAATAGGGCTAATTTCCATTGAAAAAAAATTGTTCTTGCTGCTTGGATCGTTAAAAAAGTGGGTTCGTTACAACAAGGGTTTGTTATAGTGAAGTTAGACTGTAAATATATATATACATTTTCATTGTTTTGTTTTGATGGCATAGGTAAGTGAAGCTCACTTCCCAACCTTAGAAGCCCAGCCACTGCTGATTCCATCCTCCTCCAGGAAGGTTCTCAGCGAGACAAGGGGGACCCTCGGGCAAATCTATCTAACTCTCTGTCGTCTTCCCATTTTCTCACCTCTAGGTTCACCTTCGGGTAAGTATTGGTTGCTTCCCAGCCTTGGAGACCGATCGGTTTGGTCTCACCTCCGCGAGCGAAGAGGAATCTCCTTACTTCTCTCTAAGTCACAAAGCACATCTCTCATATTATCAATTCCAGAGGTTATTTCTTCCCACAGCCCTTGCTCATGTCCAGTGAATTGTAACCTTGGGGTGTTAGTTGGGGGGGCATGAATGAGGGCTCCTCCTTCCTATTTCTTTCCTACCAATAACATCTGCTAAACCCCTATTTAAACCCCAAGCTATGCATTTTTGTTTCCCACCATCCTCCCCTCCGCCCCCACGATGCTTTCCCCCAGTATTCTGTATTCTTTATTCTGCCGCTCCATCTCTTTCACTCCAGGTTCTTTCTTCCCGCAGCCCTCGTTCATGTCCAGTGAATTGTTTTACATGCAGATTTACCAGACTTTTGGTTGTTCTACATAAGTGGATCACAATATTATTCAGTACCATATTGAACTAGTTTAAATTGCTCAATTGTGCATTACTGTAAGCTCAATGATTATTATTTTGTTCATTGAAAATGTGAATGCAGAAATACATATATTGTTTGACATCAGTGTTTTTTGTTAATGGAAAATGTGTATGCAGAAATGAATATATTCTTTGAAATTAATGATTATTTTGTTAATTTACAATTTATATGCTGGAATAAATACATTATTTGATCATATACCTGCATTTACCAATAAGCTTTGGTTTATCACCTTATTTACCAGTAAAACTTAAGATTGACTAGATTCAGACTTTTACTGTAACATATACAAAAAAAGATGAGTTTTGCATGTTATTCGCCGTTAAGTTAAGCATTATACCAAACAATCATGTATTGTAAATCAAATGAAAAATATCAAACCAAATAGATCCAATTGAAAATGTTTAAGTTTTGCCAAGTTCTCTGTACATTCGTGTAGCAGGGCGAGTGCCCTTCACGTGTGTATTTAGTGTTGGTTATATAATTTGTATGTGGAATGGGTTTATTTTGTGTCATTTTGGGAGCTGATTTGTTTAATTGAATTATTGTTTACAGACGGACGCTCGATTGAGACTTGCTGCCTGCTAGGCTTGGTTGAGGGGAAGGGCAGCAGGTGATTGGCTGGGCTGGACCTCAATCAGCAGGTGGGCGGGTCTTGATCGAGTGTCCGTCAGGTTAAAAACATCCGCGGGAGATGGTTCTGGGCTGCTGCAAGGCCTGCCGTTTTCACGGCACCTTTGATTTATAGTTTGTGGGATTGTGTTTTATTTTGCACTTTTTGTACAGAATGTTGTACTAGTGCTCTGTGCGTTACCATCGCTGGTAACGTCACATGACCACATTTATTTTACTTTCGTTTTCTGTTTGTTTGTTTGTGAAATAAAACCTGCGCGCCTGTGCCGGCGTTTTCAACACCACCACGTCTCTCTGTATGCTTGAACAGCGGCTACCCACACGCGTGACACGAGGAAGACCCTGTCACAATTCGTTACATTTAAGGTACTAATAACCATTGCAAAGTAGCCTTGAAAAAATAGAACTGAGCTATTGTTTTATAAATCACATTTTCAAATCTGGAGTAAATGCTGTCTCACTGTACACTGGTGTGTGAGTGTGTGTGTGTGGCAGGGTGAAGGGTGATATAAGTAGTAAAATCTGGCCTCCGAACAGGTATAGACGGTAGAGGGAGGAACCTACATGATCTCACCAAGATGGTGCATAACTTAAGTATAGAGTCCGGTTGTGGTGGCCATCTTGGGAAGGTCAGACACACAGCTGCTGCAGGTTACGTTGATATCAAAGCCCTATTACGTCACAAGCACAACTGAATGGCTTGATGGAGGCGTGGCCAGTAGTACAAAAGGGAACTCTGCCGACTAGTAGGGCATCCCTTGAGGAGAAGGCACTGTGCTGGCCAACTGCAGCAACTATATGGGACCTGAGAACTACTGATTGTGTTTCATCTGCTTGCAACCCAAAATGATTACCAGGAGTGATAGGGGAATCTCTGCGGGTTGGAGTCGATCTGTCTGGTGGATAAGCAGGTCAGAATACTGCTCTGTTGACAGGAAGTGCTAAGGAGGAGATAAGACTGACCGAGACTACAGTTGTAAAGGCTGAAAAAACATTTGTTTATTTTGTAAGTAGTGTGTGTTTGTGTGCGTGTGTTTTCACCCTGAATACAAACTCTGTTTTGCACCTCAACCCTCCGGTGTCTCTAATACTAGTTTTAGACTTAGAAAAGAAAAATCACATGACCGAGTGCTGGATAACACAGTCAGATTTACATTGACTTTAGGCAGAAGAGACTTAATCATGTTGGATTCCAGAATAGACAGGTTCCGGATTGTAGAGGATATCACACTATTCATTTCAATATGGATTTGCTCGGGACCCAAAAAACATGCAGAATTATACAGGATGCTGGTTTGTAGAGGGGCTGGATTAGACAGGTTTTACTGTAAGAATTACTGATAAAACACATTATTTTGCCAGCCCCTTGAAATTCATATAAATGAGAGTTGACTATATTTTGAACAACTTAGAGGTTTAGACATAGCAGTGCTTCGGGTTACATTGCAGGGTAAGTTGCTGGGGGAGAATAAAGGAATGGGTACTATCTTTATAGCAGTCTTTAAAGCAAGCCATTTGTTTGAGACATTCCACCTCAAACTCTTCTAAAGTAGAGAATGGAAATCCGAAGTGAAGTCTTTTCTCCAGAATGGCCATACATAAGACTTTTCCTCATGAAATATCAGTAAGTTGAGCTGTCTTAGAAGAACCTGACAGCATTAGACCTTTTATATATTACTAAATACACATCAACACTGACACATTGTAAATGTATGTTATTCATGTCAGTTTTGGCATTTGTACCACAAAGTACACTGGGACCTAAGCTGACACAATTCATTTACAGTAAGTTTGGGAATGATATGTATTACAATTAATTTCCAAGTGAATTAAACCCAACTTGACTAAAACCTAGGCCCTTATGAGTTAATACAGACATTAACAGTTTGAGCCTTCCATCGTCTGAGGATATGATTTGCATTTCATTACACGCGATCCAAAGTGATTAGGCTCTGTGGTGACGGCACATAATGAAAAATTAATAGTATCAATCTTTTCATTGTAGCTTGCTCAACAACTAATTTACGGCTGGTCATTTCCCCACCTGCTCACCAAGATACAACAGCTGAGGCAGGCATCCCAGTTGAATCCCAATGAAGATAATGTCACCTAGAGAGCAATAGACTAGGAAGGAGAATTAAACACTTTAGACATGCAGTAGACACTTCCACTATTGAGCCAAGGTAAAACAAGGGTCCCATTGCAACAATACTACTACGACTACTACTAATAATGATAATAATAATAAAAGTTTAAATTTGTACAAGCAAAGCAAGTTTCAGAGGCCTTTTGAGACCACACTTGATATGTTACTGACAGCAGCGATAAATCAGGATTTGTATGCCAACTGTGAAATGCAATTTGGTATGCCAGGTAGAAAAACAACATGATACATATTCATCAAAACAACATTCCTGTTGCTTCTTTGTCTCAGTCTTGTTATAGGCAGTTAAGATAAGTGGCAAGTGAATGCAGGTGAGTTAGGTACCATGAAATTTAATAAGAGCTCCTCCTCTGGTATAAGGTAGGTGTAGCACTGTTTATACAAACAAGGTCATAGCAGATAAACCCACATTCATTATATGGGATTCAGCTCACAGTCTGTATGATTTGTAATGCTCGATTGAGGCTGAGACTACATTTCTAGAGATTAAACACGTATACCTTATTAGAGGTAAGGACATAAGTACTAAAAGGAAAAAATATGTCCCTTGAATTAACCTTGATTGTTTTATCTAACTTGAAAAGAAAATGGTAACCGCTTGTTTCTGTGTGGGCAGGGATCTTGAAACTAAACAAACTGTAAAAATGGTTTAGAGGTGTCAAACGCATTTAGTTTGGCGGGCTTGATCCGATACTTTGGCGCTTGGCATGGGCAGAATGACAGTTGTAAAAATACAAAGACAAACCCAAAACCTCAAAATTATTGTACTTAACAAAAATGATCATACATAGCATATTTACATTCCCCTAAATAGCACTGTGACAGTCTGGCTGGCAGTGGTGAGTGTGATGACGTCACGGACCAGGTAGTAACTGAATCACAAACAATGGATGGGCGGATGAAGCTGAGTGCAACGGCACTCAGCGTATTTATTAATCAATAAAACAAAATATTTAAACAAAACAGAAACAAAATGGCACGAGGGCCAAACGAATAAACAGACAAACAAGTAAGTGGCGTGCTGGCTAAACCAGCACGTTTTAGCAATTGTTTCTATGTCTTCTACGCGCTCTCTCTCCGCTCTCCCGTACTCTCTACTCCAACACTCCACCTCGAGTGCAGAGAGCTGCAGGTTTATATACTCTGGCCGAGGGATTAACTAGTTGTTAATTATCTTATTATCCCTCGGCCAGAGTCTGCACGCGTTTGGTAAGGATGCATGACTGTCAGCTAGTTAAATAATCAGTAGCTGATCAGCCATGCATCCTCACGGGGTTTTTAAATATAATAATAAAAGACGCGGCGCTTTTACCCGCGCCGCAAACAAAAATACAAATAATAATAAATAGGGGCGGGACACTCCGCCACAAGCACATATTGATTAATTAACTCATGGAAAGTCAATGTGCTTAATTTGTAAGCAACATGTGGCTGTTGTGAAATAATACAACATTAAAAGACACTATGAAGCAAACCATAACAAAAACTATGATAAATATACCAAACGTTATGTGAAGATAAATACTCTGAATTAGCATTCATTGAAAAAGCAATAATCAATGTTTACTAATGCTTGTAGCATAAGTGATGCTGCTGTTAGGCAAGTGATGTGATTGTGCAAAAAATAGCTGTTTCTTCAAAACCACTTTCTGATGGAGAGTTTTCAAAGAAATGCAGCTAAAAGCTGCTGAAATAGTGTGTCCTGAGAAGTAGCAAGCTTTCTCCATCATGAATATCAACAAATCAAAATGTTATTCTCAACTTAACTCGATACTCAAGATATCCTCAGCCCAATCATTTGCTCCAGATGTTGATGCGCTGGTTCAAGCAAAGGTAGCAGGCATTAATATTCATAAACCCCCTGTGGGCTACACCTGCGGAGGGTCCCATGTGCAGAGAAAATGATGTGTCGTGTGCTAAAGTAATCTAAAGGTTGCTATTGCAGAAAGTAAACTGGTTCTGACTTGTGTTTATGTTTTGTACTTGTTCTTTTGTGTTTTCACACTATGCCTAAACTGTGCTATCTTGGGCGTATTGATTCGTCCAGCACTAGGTGATTGTAGTTTCTTCAGCTGCTAAACTGTTGCTGTTGTTTTATGCACAGAATTGTGGGTTCGGTCGATTTCTGCCGTCAGCACTATTTCATGCAATCTTGCACTTATCAGTTTCTTATACCTTCTTTGCCACTTTTTTTGCAAAACTGTAAATACTTGCATCTTATATTGCATTAATTCTTCATTTTCCATGTTCTCCAACATACCCCTCTTTTAGAAATAAAGATGGGGGTCCTACCGCGACAGGGTCGCCCACGAGGTACCTCGAGCCACCTGATGCCCTCTTCACTGGGTATGGACTCCGTATATGCCCAATTCTAAACTATCATGCTCCACTCATTCTATGATCATTACAATATATGTAAGTATTGATCATGCGTTGCAGTTAAAAATAAAGACAAAATATACAATTCTCCTATCTCTCTCGTTCTACTCCTTTGGCTCCTGTGTGGATGTCAGTGGCATATATATATATATAAAAAAAATCCAATAAACTATTTAAGAGGAACATTGTTTTGTGTACCATAGTTTTGTACTGCTGTAAAAAAATTGGGAGTGATTAAGAGTTCAAGGAAAAAATACATTTTGACACTAAATTCCAATTATATTTTCCCATTTATTAGTCAAATGACAAAGTATAAAATATAAATATCACTAAATTAAGATTTTTTAAATGAGGTTTCTGTAAAAAGTACAAAATACAAAATCTAAAACATGAGGTTAGAAAGTTTTAACATTGTAGATATTTTGTGTTGCTCATACTTTTTCAATGTGTTTGCGTATTAGAAATATGCAACATTAAGTACAGTGGAACATTCTTTTGGAAGAGAAGAATGTTGGGGAGCAAAATTGAAAAAATACATCAAACAATAAAGGACACTACTGGCAATAGGAGACTCTGATATGCCCAGATTGTCTTTCATCTGATGAGGAAGACCTGTGTATTTAGTTTTATACATTGAATTAAGCATTTTTGGGAAGAAGGCTTCCCTTAATGGATTATATCTGGAGCACTGCACTAGAAAGTGTACCTCTGTCTCGACCTGGTTGAGAGGACAGAGAGCACACAGCCTGTCCTCTTTGGGCAGCCATGTCTGCCTGTGTCGACCCTTCTCGATAGCCAGGCTGTGCTCACTGAGCCTGTACTTTGTTATGGTCTGTCTCTGTTTGTTGTCTTTCACCCTGGTCAGGTAATCAGCCAGGGTGTAGTGTCTTTTTTTAGGGCCCGATAGCATTCCAATGTACTTTGTGTTTTAGTGTGTGTGTCCCAATGAATAAGGTGTTCTTGTTTGTTTTGTGCTATAATTTGGTGTACTTTGATTGTATGTGTTAGAGTGGAGCTGTCCTGAAGTTGGTTGGTTTAGTGTGGGTTAGTGCAGTGAGCTTCAGGACTAGCTGGCTGAGGGGACTCTTCTCTGGCTCTGCTCTTGGTATTGCAGGGCTTTATGGTGGTAAGAGTTTATGTTACTATTTTTTAGATGGAGCCAAAATGTAATTGCTCTTTTTTGGAAGTGGTACTTATTTCCCTGAGATCTGGCTTTCTTCTGGAATATCATGACTCTGGTCGTCTTCATGTTTACTGCCAGGGCCCAGGTCTGACAGTACTGCTGCAGCAGTGACAGGCTCTGCTATAGCCCCTGTTCAGTGGGCGACAACAGGACCAGGTCATCTGCATAGAGCAGGAATTTAACTTAAGTATCATGTAGAGTGAGGTCAGGGGCTGCAGACTGCTCCAACACTGTGGCCAGCTCATTGATATAGATGCAGCCTTGTCTCACTCCCCACCCTTGTGAGAATCTTAACCCCACATTTATTTTCTGTATACATAGATTTGATGATGTCATACACTTTACCCCCTACACCAGTTTGTAAAATAATCCTAATGCCAAATTGAGTCAAAAGCTTTTTTTATAAAACAAGCAAATATTTTCCTTTTATTTTGGTTTACATGTTTGTCTGTTAGGGTGTAAATATAATCAGAAGTGCTGTGTTTTGGTAGGAATCCAATCTGAAAGTCAGTATCCAAGCATTAATAATGCTGCAGAACCCCAGATTACTGCTCACACAGATGCCCCGGTAGTTATTGGGGTCGAATTTGTCTCAATTTTTATACAGTGCAGTCCGTTTATAAGATTCACATCCATCCCAGGTGTTCTGATTCTTATAAGCGGATGATTCTTAAAAGCGGACCGATATGATTACTGTGGTGCAGAATCAAACTTACTATGAGAAGGATAAGGGCTTGTTCCCTGGCTGCAGTGTAATGGGTTGACCACTAGATGTCATGAGTTCCCGCATGTATGCACACCCATGAAAAATCCATAGCTGCTTTCCTTAATGAATTATGGATAATAGTCAATTGGTTAACTGCTTGTTAACGTTAATGACATCTTGTGGCAAAGTGGTTAATAGTGAGCAGGTGCAGGTGATCAAAGAACAGACAGACAATTGTAATCCAGGTGCAAAGGTTTGTTTTTATTTGTTTTTGTCCAGTGTCTGACGTGTGAACAGGATGTGAGTGGTGCAAATATAAGGCAATGTCCAGACAAGAGTTCTCCCAAAAGGTCAGTGTTTTTATTTCAACAAAAGCCAAAAATAATAACAATAAACCACCCCTTTACCAGCGATGGTATCGGGGGGAACACGGCAGGTTTTACAGTCCTGAACAACAAAATAAATAACACTCCTAAACCACAATCCTCCGTGCATGAAACTGTGCTCTTTTTCTCCAGGGTCGTGGTGAGTGCTGTGCTGGTGCTGTGCTGTGCTGTGCTGTGCTGTGAGGGACGTGCTCCGGGTCTAGTGCTGGCTCTGCGGCTGCAGCTCCCGACTCTCACTCCTCCTCTGATAACGACACAAAAAAAAAACAATAACAAACACACAGGCTCCAGCTGGATATCGTCATCAGCGCAAGGGGCTGTACTGACGTAGTTGCTTCCCCTTTGTACCCATAACCTCCTCCTTGCAAGCAACCCGTTGCCATGGTTTCTCCCATAGGGGCCCGCCCCGCAGCTGATTGCAATGGAATCCTTCCAGGTACATGCAACTACGCGCTCCCCCTAATATGGTCACCTTCCGGTTTCCACCTACCGTCAAGGCAGTCCATCTAGGAGGAAGCATACAATCAACCTTACCCAGTGCCTTTTTTGGTCGGGAGGGAGGTTTACAGTTCGAATTCTTTCTCTCTCTGTCACAGACGGCAAAACAAACAGTAAATAATAATGCTAGTAGGTAATACAGCGGCGTGTATTACGGTTGATTCTTATCAGTGATTCTAAAATGGACTGCACTGTAAATGGGTGTAGTTAGTCAATTCTGGATGTTAGGGAAATAACCCACCTTTAGAATTATATTGAGGAGTTTGAGTAGGGCCTCTTGTAGCTTCCATCCCCTCCTACCCACACAGCTGGCCGTCAACTGGACCTTACCTTCTCCAGGGCCTGCTGCCCTCCACCCTCTATGTCACCCCTCTGGACCTCTCTGATCACTATTTCATCTCTTTTTCTGTCTCTCCCCTCTGTCCCTACTCCATCTACCCCCTGTCATCTCCTGTTGTACCCTCCACTCTCTCTCCCCCTCTGTCCTTGCCTCCACCGCTCTCTCACCTCCCTCCTATCGACTCCTTCTCCCAACTCTCCGTAGACTCTGCTACTTCCTCCCTTGACTCCCTCTGTCCTCTCACCAACCGACCTGCCCGCCTCTCCCCTCCCCAATCCTGGCTCTCCTCTGTGCTCCACTCTGCAAGAATCAAACTGCGCTCTGCTGAAAAGAAATGGAAGAGAACCAAACTCCCTGCTGCCCTAGACCTCTACCGCTCCCTCCTCCTTCTCCTCTACTCTCTCCTGTGCTAAATGCTCCTATTTCCAATCTATTATCCAATCCTCCACTAACAATCCCCAGAAACTATTCTCTACCTCCTCCTCCCTCCTCTATCTCCTGATGACTTTGCATCTTTCTTCTCCTCTAAAATCTCTGATATCTGCAAACTCTTTAACACCTCTCCCTCCCCCCCCCACCCCATCCTACTTCAACCTCAACACCCTCTGTCTCCCCTACTAACTCACCCTCCTTCTCCTCCTTCTCTCCCCTCTCAGACTCTGACCTCTCTTCCCTTCTCCAGGGCCACAAACCCACCACATGCGCCCTGGACCACCTTCCCACTCACCTCTTTCAAGCTGCTACTCCTGCTCTACTCCTCTTCATCTCTTCCCTTCTCAACACCTCTCTCCTCTCTGGCCTCTTTCCCTCTGCCTTCAAAACAAGCCTCTATCACTCCCCTCCTCAGAAAACCTACCCTCAACCCCACCTCCCTCCAGAACTAACATCCTGTCTCCCTCTCACCCTTCCTCTCCACACCGCCAGCTCTCTGCTTTCCTGTCTAACCACTCACTGCTCGACCATCTCCAATCTGGTTTCTGCTCTGCTCACTCCACTGAAACTGCTCTTCTGTCTGTCAGTAACTGTCTCTCTCTCCTCTGTCCTAATTCTCCTCGATCTCTCTGCTGCCTTTGACACTGTTGATCACTCTATTTTCCTATCCTCTCTTGCTGACCTAGGAATCTCTAGCACTGCTCTGGCCTGGTTCTCCTCCGACCACACCTACCAGGTAACTTGGCATGGCTCAACCTCCACATCTCACCCTCTCTCAACAGGAGTCCCCCAAAGATCAGTCTTGGGTCCTCTCCTGTTCTTTCTCTACACCCGCTCCCTGGGCCCCCTCATTGCGTCCTATGGTTTCTCATGCCATTTCTATGCTGATGATGCTCAGATCTTCCTCTCCTTCCCCCCTCTGACCCCACCATCCCCTCCAGTTTAAGATTGGTTGGATGGATTATGATGACAAGGATAACGATTACAAAACGGGTTTGTGCAGCAAAGGGAGGGGGAACCAGACATCTTTGAGTTGACAAAGGGACAAAGATTGAGGAACTTCGCATCACTGCAGATAACTTTTTTTTTACAAATGGATCATCCAAGAAAGAACAACTTGAAGACTTCACTACTGAAATCTGCAATTTTAGCCAACGAGAAATACAAAGTCATTGCTCAGTGTAAGAGGTGTATGAGTCTTTGCACAAAAAATCGTAGACGGTGTTAGGTGAATTTAAAGAAGACAGCAGTCCTCCTCCAACCCCAGTTGAAAACAATAAACAAATAGAAAAAGAAAACTTGGCCACTGCAGATTTGAAATCCTAAAATGTAAACCAACAGCATGTGACTTGCTTCAAATTTCACTTGCTTCCAGATATCATACCTGCATGGTCTGAGAGCAAGCATGTTGCAGCAAGTGGAGATTCAGATTGCTGTACTGTAGACTTGACATCACTTGAAAAGCTCCAATGTGGACAATTTGCAATAGAAAGATGAAAACTCTGATGATTCACTCTCTAATACTATTCCACGAAAACGGTTTAAAGTAAGTATAAAACGCTTCTGTAATAAACTGTAGTAATCACAAAGGGCCACAAAAAACTTTTATCATTGTAGAAAAACTTTGGAAGTATGTTTGTGCAAGTAAGGTATTTAAGAAATAAAAATCACAGAAAAATGGAAGACCAGCAATATCCACAATCTCATTTGTTGCAGAATGTTACCTCCATAGGGTAAAAAAAATATGAAAAACAATTTCCTGGGGGTAATTAATTTTTTTCACAGCTGTGTTCTGATACTTTTGGTCCATTCATAAACAGTTTTTTTCTGCACAATTTAAGTACATTATGATATGCTTTTACTGCTAACTTTTTTAATTGAATTTTTAAAATATAGCCATACATGTGAAGACACTGCTATTTTAAACACTGCTATTTTAAACCTGGAGAAGGTATGCGGTGTAGCCCAGCTAGCCGCAGTACAAATATCAGACATCGAGGCAGCTTTGAAGAGGGCCTAAGATGTAGCCAACCCTCTAGTGGAGTGTGTGGCTACCCTACCAGGTGGGGGCAAGCCAGCACTATTATATGCAGTTGAGACTGTATCCACAATCCAATGTGACAGATGCTGCTTAGAGAGGGGCTGTCCTAGGGTCCATGTCCCGTGACAGACGAAGAGCTAGTCAGATTGACGCAGAGCTCTTGTCCTATGCACGTAGCATCTCAATGCCTGCACTGGGTAGAGGAAATTTAATCTCTCATCCTCTGTTGAAGCAAATGAAGGTGGATGGAAGGACTTCAGTTCCACAGACTGATTTACGTGGAAGGCTGTGATCACCTTGGGGAGGAAAGCAGGGTTGGTGCGCAGAGACACCCTGCTGCCATCTTCCCAAATATGCATGCAAGATCTGTGCACAGACAACGCCTGCAGCTCACTGACCCGCTTAGTGGAGGTGATAGCCAAGAGGAAGGCTGTCTTCATAGACAGGTACTTCAACTCCATGGAGTGTATGGGCTCAAACAGGGCCTTCATGAGAGGCTCCAGTACAACATTGAGGCTCCATTCGGGAAGTAAATCGCCAAGTGCCTTTAAGAAAACAGGTAGCCCAAAAATGCATGCCCGGAGACATTGAATCTACAGGGGCAAGGCAAGCAGAGATAGCCGCTAAATACACCTTCAAGGTGGAAGGAGAGCTACCAGCATCAATCAGTTCTTGCAGAAACTGTAAGATGACTGGCATAGGGCAAGATATGGGATCATGGCTTCTAGCCAGACACCAAGCCTGGAAATACCTCCACTTATAGCTATACAATGACCTAGTGGAGTCTGCCCTAGCGCTCTGCAATGTATCCACAACTGCATCTGATAGCCCTAGGGTTAACCAGCGGTCCCTTTTAGGGGCCAGACCCATAGCCGGAACCTGCCCGGTTCTGGGTGCCAAAGAGAGCCTTTCGCCTGAGGAGATCCAAGCAAAGTGGATTCTCCTATGGCTGGCTGTGCAACAGTTGGCACAGGGTTGAAAACCGGACTCTCCTGGGCCACTTGGGGGCCACTAGGAGAGCTGACACTTTCTCTAACCGGACTGTTGAGAGAAAAGCCGGGAGCAGAGGTATAGGCAGAAAAGTGTACAAAAATCCTTTGGGCCACTCGTGGGCTGCTTTCAGCTCCCACGCATTTATGTGCAGGGATGTCCAGCGATCCGACCAAGGTCCGCGAACTCCTCTACCTGCCCAGACCGTCCCCCCAACCAGAGTTGGGTGCGTCTGTCATCACCAAGTGACGGTTGTGTATCACTCCTATCCTTATGCCTTTGCTCAGGTTAGAGGCTTGCCTCCACCAGCCAGCATAGACGAGACACAGTCAGCCGACGGTGTCTGTCGCACTTGGGGTGTAGCCGAAGGCACTGAGCCATACTTGAATGAGCCATACTTGGATGAGGCGCATGTGGAGTAACCCTAATTGGGTGGGTGATGAAGCCACGGCCATTAGACCCAATAGTTTTTAACACAACACAAATTTTACTGTGAACACTTGTTGAATGGCAGCTACTCTGTCTCCAACAGATAGGCTTGCATCGTATGGGAATCCAGCCGGAGAAGATCATACTTTACACCGGTATTAATTGGCTCTGGCATCGTTGAGGGTGAGAACCAGCCTCAACAGATGCTTCATACAAAATCTCTGTGTGGGCCACTGTTCCTTCCTGCGACTGGGACAGATCAACCAGTCATCCAGGTAGTTCATCACCCTGATCACTTGCAGCCGCAAGGGAGCTAGGATGGCATCGATGCACTTTGAAAATGTGCAGGGGGCTAAGGGGAGGTCGAATCACAGCATGGAAAACTCAAAGACGCTCCCCTGTAAGGTGAAGCAGAGATAGTTCCTATGCGCTGGATGAACAGGAACGTGGAATCTGCATTCTTTCGCCCGGCCGGACAGCCTGGTGAGTACAGCGGACACCAGTGTCTCGTTCTCTACCTGCCGGGACGCCTTGCGTTCTCGGTGAGAGCGCTGCAACAATTCCTCAACCGCTGGTCCAAAGGAATGGTCAGGGGAGGTAGGGGCTGCTTTTGATGGAAGGAGTCACCTTCCCACGAGGCAGCGATAGAATCACATCATGGTCTTCCTCAGCAATGCTGAAATTCAGTCTGTAACATCCGGGGCAACCACTGGTGCAGGCGGGGTCAGCTCCGGGGCCGACGTTATCGGCTGAGCTGTGGCCAGAGCAAGGGCTTGAGCCTGCTGCCTGGCCAGGGGCTCCCAACGCCGCGTACGGCTCAGCCGTGTATTGAAGCACTCAGGCACCAAGGGTACAGATGCACCGAGCACACTGAGTGAGGTAGAAAACAGTACTGGTGCACCGAAGGATCGGGGCACCGAGTACAGATGTTATTGACATGCTGTGGCGCTAAGCATTGAGGCATGGAGCATCTAAACACCGAGTGCGCCGAAGCACTGAGAGGCGCCTAGCCTTAACTGCGTGAAGTCAACACAACCTGGGAGCGCATAGCATATACCAGGATGGATACACAGGCTCGAGTGGCTGCGGTAGGCAATCAGGAGAGCAGTACAGGGGAGCGCACAGTGCTACACCACAGTGCAGAGCGGTGATAACCCAGCTCTGGACCACGTGCAGTCACACAACGTGGCAGCGTTTAGCGTATACCAGAGTGGAGCACAAGCTCAAGGATCTGCGGCACAAGAATAAAAAGTGTACTGCTTTTTTTTTCTCTAACTGCAAAGGCAGTAATAGGAAAACATAGAGGCTTATACACACTGCAATTCAGCTATGGGAGAAACACATTCACCATGCCAGGCGGGTGGCCAAGCACACTAAGTAGACAAGCTGAAACAAGCCGGACACAGCGGGACTCAACAGCGGGACACAGCAGAGGTGGGTCCCGGTGGAAGAATCATGCTTATTATTTATTTACTTCTAACTGCAAGGCAGTAAAGAAACGAACACACACCCCACAGCAAGCTGTGTGGGTAAAAACAACAGTCACCACAGCAACGCGGGTAACTTGTAACAAAATTGACTAATAATGGCAGTCAATTGCCACAGCGAAAAAATAATTATGATAAAGGGGCCAAACCGAGGCTACCAAAAATCAGTTTATTGCTAATGAGCAAATGAACAAAAGTTGTCTGAATAACATTCTATAGCAAACTTTTGGAAGGCAATAAATATCAGTGGTAGTAGAAACAAAGAAACAACAATAACAGTCCCGATCAAACAAAACAATAAAGGCAATATAAAAAAAATCACCAAAAAAAACAAACAATGTCCCGGAAAAATCCTATGCCAACCATCCCAAAAATAAAAAACATGAATGGCCATTCAGAAAAAAACTGTAATCCAATATAGAAACAATTGAAGAAGATCTCACCCTGGCTGTTCCTGAGCCGGTGCTGGTTCTGTAAATCTGCAGTGCAGTCATTGTAAATCCTTAGAACAAAAAAAACTGGCAAAAACAAACAGAACCACAGTCAAAAAAGGTATGCAGGGAAAAAACTGGTGGTCAAGAAAATGCAGTCTGGCTGTTAGGATAGTTGAAAGAAAAAAACAAAAAATATACTTTGCATACAAATAATGGAAAAACAAAAAAGTAAAGTACTACAACAAAATATCCTAACAAACAAAGGTGAGCAACAACCACACCCCAATCTCCTTCCTTCCCCTACGCACCCACCCTAAAACAGGAAACAGGAACTAGGAACTGAAGGCCTGCCTCCATCAGGTGACTAGTGGAGGGAAAAAAGGAGCAAGCACAAATAATTACCGTAAAACCCCCAGTATAAGGGTAGTTCAAAACACACAGGTACAACAAACCAATTGAATGAATACATATAGATGCCCTGAAAAGCTCTAAAAATAAGAGACATGAGTAACTATATAAGGCAAACAAAAAGGAGCTAATAATCAAAAAGAAAAGACATTGCCTGGCCAGGCTCTGCTATTCAGAATTTTGAATAAGCAGGTGATGCATTTCCTGCAACACTATGTGTGGCTACTGCCACAAACTGATTTTGTTTTGTTTTTCCAGCCCACCGAGTATGCGGGCTGAAACAAGCCGGCGTATGCAACTCAACAGCGGGGCGCAGCAGAGCTGGGTCCCGATGGAGTAATCGCGCTTGTATTATTTTTTATTGCTAAACTGCAAGGCAGTGAAATAAAACCACACATACACGCACACAACAGCAAAGCTGTGAGGGTAATAAAGCAGATACCACGGCAACACGGGTGAACTTAAATTTTTAAGCGCACCGAGAGGATGGGCTGAGGCAGTCCAGCAGAGTCAACTCCACAGTGGGGCACGGCAGAGCCGGGGCCCGGTGGAGGATCACACGTCTCTTTTTCTTTTTAAACTGCAGTAGCATAGGAAAACACAAAACAGCGACCGCTGTAAGATTTTAAAGCAGACTGACATCGCAAAGCGATGTAGGCTGTTAAACAGAAAAAGAGTAAACACAGCGCAGTAACTGGACAGGGGGGTCTAGCCTGGACTAGGTGCAATCACACGACCAGGGCAGCGTGTAGCCTACAGCAGAGTGGATCACCGACTACAGGCAGAGGGCAACGAGGCACCTCGAGGGTGCTATGCGCACTGAGGTACTAGACACCTGCCTACGGAGCACCGTGCGCACAGAGTACTGTAAGCACTACGTGCAACGTGTACCACGCAGCACCGTGCGCTCTTGCACTAGCTCTGTAGCAGTGGCCACCACCATGCGCACCGAGTACCATGCAGCACCACAAGCTGGTAGTTCTGTGGCAGTGGCCAAGCACTGTGTGCACCATGCACCGTGAGTCCCGAGTGCCGCGTACTCTGCAGCACTGTGCGTACCCGCACTAGCGTTGTACCAACACCGTGTGCACTGTGCACCGTGCACTGTGTGGCCTGAGCGCCGTGCGCACAGAGTACCATGTACTATGTGTACCACGTACCATGCAGTACAGTGCATTCTCGCACTAGCATAGTGGCAGTGGGTACGAAGCACCGTGTGCACAGTGCAGTGCGTGTACCACGTGCATCGTGCGTACCAAGCACCGAGAGCACTATGTGCACCGTGTACCATGCACCATGTAACGCTGTGACCGTACACTGAAACTGAGGAGCTGGGCACCGTGTGTCATATGCACTAAGCACCCGTGCACCGAGATACCTGAGTATCAAGGGCTATGCGTGCACTGTGGTACTGAAGCACTGGGGAGGCTGCTACGCAATGTGCCTACCCTAACCGCGTGATCAACACACCTGGTCAGCGTGTAGCTTGTACCAGGGGGACACGAGGCCAAAGCCGCGGTGGGCGAGTTGAAGCAGACAGCAAACACGTGGAAAGATGGTATAGGGGAGAGCACACTTGGTGGGCGGGCCTACACAGCTGAGAGGGTCTACTCGACAGCGGGGATGCGGCAAGACCTAGCCCTGTGAAGGAGACGCTCCTGGAAGAGTCACTCAACAGTGGGGATACGGCAAGGCCTAGCCCTGTGGTGGAACTGTGTAGTCTCCGGAAGAAAAGACAACCATTCGCGGATGACTGCACAGGCAGTCGCTCACACATGACAATCAGGAACCAGACAGGTTAAAAGAGCTGGTTCAGCAAACCTAGATGTGGACATGGTCCATAATGTCAAAGTGAAAAATAAAATCTACAAATTGTTCTAAATTAATTACAAATATAAAACAGAAAATAATTGATTGCATAAGTATTCACCCTCTTTGCTATGACACACCTAAATAAGCTCTGGTGCAACCAATTGTCTTTAGAAGTCACATAATTAGTTGAATGGAGTCCACCTGTGTGTAGTTAAGTGTTTCACGTGATTTCAGGTTAAATACCCCTGTCTCTGGGAGGTCCCACAGTTGGTTAGTACATTTCCTAACAAAAACTACATCATGAAGACGAAGGAACAGTCAAAGCAAATCCGGAATAAGGTTCTTCAAAAGCACCAATCAGGGGTAGGATATAAGAACATTTCCAAGGCATTGAATATCCCCCGGAGCACAGTAAAGTCCATTATTAAGAAATGGAGAGAATCTGTCTAGAACAGGCCGTCCTCAAAAACTGAGTATCCAGGCGAGAAGGGCACTAGTCAGGGAGGCCACCAAGAGGCCTATGGCAACTCTAAAGGAGTTACAGTCTTCCATGGCTGAGCTGGGAGACACTGTGCATACGGCAACAATAGCCTGGGTGCTTCACAAAACTGGCCTTTATGGGAGAGTGGCAAAAAGAAAGCCGTTGTTGAAAAAAACTCACATCAAATCTTGGCTAGAGTTTGCCAGAAGGCATGTGGGAGACTCTTGAGACCAAGTGGAAAAAGATTCTATGGTCTGATGAGACCAAAATAGAGCTTTTTGGCCTCAACACTAAGCGCTATGTTTGACGCAAGCCTAACACCACACATCATCCTGAGAACACCATCCCTACAGTGAAGCATGGTGGTGGCAGCATCATGCTATGGGGATGCTTCTCTGCGTCGGGGCCTGGAAAGCTCGTGAAGATAGAGGGCAAAATGGATGCAGCAAAGTACAGAGAAATCCTGGAGGAAAATCTGCTGAAGTCTGCAAGAGACCTGGGACTTGGGAGAAGACTCATCTTCCAGCAGGACAATGACCCCAAAGCCAAAGCCTCACTGGAGTGGCTTAAAAACAAAAAGGTCAATGTCCTGGAGTGGCCCAGTCAAAGCCCAGAACTCAATCCAATTAAGAATATGTGGAAAGAGTTGACAATTGCTGTTCACCAAAGGTCCCCATCCAACTTGACGGAGCTTGAGCAATTTTGCAAAGAAGAATGGGCAAAAATTGCAGTGTCCAGATGTGCAAAGCTGGTAGAGACTTATCCAAATAGACTCATGGCTATAATTGCTGCCAAAGGTGCATCTACCAAATATTGACTCAAGGGGGTGAATACTTATGCAATCAATTATTTTCTGTTTTGTATTTGTAATAAATTTAGAACAATTTGTAGATTTTATTTTTCATTTTGACACTATGGACTTTTTTGTGTTGATCAGTGGCAAAAACTCCTAATTAAATCCATTTTGATTCCATGTTGTAACACAATAAAATGTGGAAAAGTCCAATGGGGGTGAATACTTTTGAAAGCCACTGTATATTTTGAATTCTGTTGCACCACATGCCCTTAGTGAAGACTTTAACTATGGGTCTTTTATGTAGAATGTATGTTTGTATGTATATATACCTATGTTGCAGTTGGTCAAATTCTTTTGAAAGGCTGGGTGTCAGTTATTTTCCCATTCAGCTTGCTCTACCTTTCTTGGAAGAAGCTTTCTATAGCAATAGTGTGAGCAGTCTCACAGAAGTATTTCTTTTGTATGTAATACTAGACACTGCATGAAGAAATACCAATTTGTTAACAGCAAGAAACTAAAAAATACAGTATCTTACTTTTAACCACTTCAACACCATGACGTACGCACGTACGTCAATTGAAAACCCACTTACCGTACCACGCTGTACGTGCGTTGGAGCCAAGAACAGTACAAACTGTATAAACAGAAAAGCATGCAGCTACTTTACAGGTAAGCCAGCTGCAAACGGGAAGCTGTTTGGTTTGAAATGGCAGTGCTGTGACAAAATGCTATTAGAACACAGCACTGGGTACAGCAGGCAATGCGGCAGCCAGATCCATCACAATGCCTGCGCAAAGTAGCTGTGTACACGCATTTGTGACTATCCCTCCAACACAAGCAAAGCAGACACCGTAAAAAAGGTACACGGTCTGCTACGAAAATGAAAACAAAAGAAAAGACAAAAGAAAAATTTGCAGTGGTTGCGAAGGCAACCCCGGGTTCTGTTGTATTGAACATTTCAATAAATGACACAGAGCAAGTCGATAATGGCACACGTTTTCATGTTGTTTGATTTTTATTTGATAATTACTGTTTACTGATTATTATTGTCATTATCGTTATTAGCAGCGTTTTTGTTTACATTGTTAAAAAAAACAACAACAAAAACAACGTTTTTATCTCTATATTGAATAAAAAATAAAAAAAGTTTTTTATCTCATTGTTGAACATGGGTATGTAGTACACAGCAGCATAAAGGGTTAATGAAAAACACAGTTTAAGTCATTCATTTGTGTTTTATTTATCATATGTTAACATTTTATAGCAATTACAGGTTTGAAAACATTATTATTATTATTTTCAAAATCTGGTACCTGGGAAGAGGTTTCATTTTTACATCTGGAGTTTTGAGAAGTGGTTAAGATAAAAGCACTGTCCATACAAGATGGGTGAAATATACTATTGTTTTGCTTATAACAAAATGCACTGAAAGCATGCAGTAGCAGTAAGTGTTTACCCCTAATATTGTAACCAACACAGTCCGCACAAAATACAAGAAACGACTGAAATACCAACACAAAAGCACCTTTTAAAAAAGGATATGCTAGTTGCCTTTTTTCTTTGATAAATAATAAAAAAAATACTTTGTTTCATGGAAGTGTGCACACAGATCTAATTAAAAACCTTGAAAAAAGACTGCAATTCCCAAATAAATGTAATATTTATTAAATAATGTAACAAAATATTAAATAATGTGTGTTTTTTAAAAGAAAATCTTTAGGAAATTCTTTTTTCAAAGTGTATGTATGTAGGAATTCGCTGACAGCAGCTCTCCTCCAAAACTGTAATGCAGGACTAATGTGCTCATGGTCCCTCCTCCTTCCCCCTGGATTGGTTGGTTCTCTATCTCTAGACTTGAGATTGACAGTCATCACTGCCTTATTGGAGCTGATTCAATGCATTATTTTACTTTTTTTCTCATGAATAATGAGTAATAGCAAAATGACTCAGAAAAATGGCCATACTTGTGACGAATATTTGTTTGTACTTGTTTATCGGCATGGCCCTAATACTAATAAAGCTTAACAGGAAACACTTCTATTTTCAACAGGGGCAAAAAAAGAAGAACAATTTTTTGAAAATGTATTAGGATTACATTGAAAATCATTTTTAGAATGCAGAACATACAGTAAAATTCAGTACATTACATACATAATAGATTGTTAGTTAATAATTGATAGTTTTGGACTGTAGAGATTCTGCTTAGTTTTTCTCTGTTGCCTTAACACAGTTACTGAAACTGTTATCAAAGATACAAAAACAGGTAACTCAAAAAACAAAATCCCTCTTCTCATTTGCAAAACTATGAACACTCTTCACTAATTTACGCAAGAAAATGCAAACTTTAAACTAGGGATTCATCGAATCCAAGTTTTGGGGATTTGGCCGAATACCGAATCCATCTCAAAAGATTCGGCCGAATACTGAACCGAATACCAAATCTACAAAAACTGTCAAGAAAAACTGAAGGAAACTGTTGAATGAAAAACAGACTGGCAAGGGATGCGCATATCTGTTTGCAATTCCAATTACATTGAATTAACATTCCACACGTTCAAATGAAAATTGCACAATTCTTCAATCATTCATCAGATGTTAATCATGAATAAAATGAACCCCAGGTGACCTCACAGATGTACAGAAATGGAGCAGATCGTAGAGGACAGACAAGCTGGTGCTCGTGGAAGAAGGGGTAATCATGTTCACGGTGGTGGAGTTCGGCACAGGTTTCAACATCGGAGACAGCCAAAGCAAGTGTGACACCATGTCACTGTTTCTAATGAAATTCAGGCAACAATTGTTGACCATGTCGTGAATCATAGATTAACAATGAGAGAAGCTGGGCTTCGAGTGCAACCAAATGTGAAACGATCAGCAGTTGCATCCATCATTCGTACCTTTAGAAATGAGAATAGGTAAGTGAACTTTGCAAAATGTACAGTTTTGTACCTAATTATTGTACTTATAACTTGTTTCATTTTTAATACAGTAATAATACAGTAATTTACATTCCATCAGTTTTCAGAATTGAAAGAAAACCTTCTGCTGGTGGCCGTGGTCGTGGCTTCACTGACAGGAATGAACAGTGTGATTGTGGTCATTGCACAGTGTGATTGTGGTCATTGCACAGTGTGATTGTGGTCATTGCACAGTGTGATTGTGGTCATTGCACAGTGTGATTGTGGTCATTGCACAGTGTGATTGTGGTCATTGCACAGTGTGATTGTGGTCATTGCACAGTGTGATTGTGGTCATTGCACAGTGTGATTGTGGTCATTGCCAATAACGACATCCCCCTTCATGTGATACAGAGCAGGATTCTTGAAGACAATGACACATTTTACAACATAAATAATGTTTGCTTGTCCACAACTGACCGTGTTCTAAAAAAAACATAGTATTCGAATGAAGCAAATCTACCGTGTTCCCTATGAAAGAAATAATGAAAGGATGAAGAACGTACGATATCAGTATGTACAAGTAAGTTATTACTGTAAAATCTATAATAATAATCAACATTATGTAAAGTTTTATTCTTGTTAAATTATTCTGGTGGTTTTAGAAAATTATGGAGCTCGATGCCAGCAGAACGACTGCTTTTTTTTTTTCTCAATACACTATATGAATGTCTGGTTCAACCTGAAGAAGCAGTCCTGGAAGGAGCACAACCTACAACTTCTGTCATTGTTTGGGACAATGTGAGTTTCGATCGTGCTGTGCTGGTGGGGGAGTGGTTTGATGCACATCCACGCATCTGTATGATTTTCCTTCCACCATACTCCCCTTTCCTTAACCCAATTGAGGAGTTTTTCACTGCTTGGCGATGGAAGGTGTACGATCGAAATACCCATGAATAGGTCACACTTCTCCAGGTCATAGGAGGCATGTCATGACATCGGAGTAGAAGCATGTCAAGGCTGGATCCATCACACTAGATGATTCTTCCCTAGGTGTATTTCTAGAGAAAATATCCATTGTGATGTTGACATAAATATGTGGCCAGATGGAAATGAGAGGCTTAGTGATACAGAATAGAAGTAGTATTGTTTGTTTCTGTGGTTATGTAAATAATATAATGTGTCAATAAACAGTGATACAAATATTTTGTGTTTAATATATATGTGTTAAACATATGATGATGTGAGCTTTTGAATTGCAGTAAATATTAAAAAACTAAAAAAAAACACAACTGTATTTCATTTTGCTTGTAAACCTAAGTGTCCGTTATGCATTTATTTGCTGTTTTGATGCAAATATTTGGTTTTGCGCATTGTATTTCAGGATTTGAAAGCATTATTTAGTTTAGCAAATTCATATGCAGTTTTGCAAACGTGAAGACAGTATTGTTTTTTGTGTTAACAATGTTTGTAACTCAGCAAATGGTTTCAATAAATGTGTTAAATCAATTGAGAAAAACTGTAATTAATAATGTATTATTAATTACAGGGCAGTACAGGGTTACAATGCAAGATTCATATTTAAATGAAGTATAGTTTACAGTAAGTGCAAATAATACTACTAAAATACAATATAAAATAGGATGCAACAAGTTAATTATAAACCAAAAAAAACAAACACATATCCATTATAAACATCAAACTGCTGTATAGTATTGACAACATTGTCTATGTATAAGAAAATAAATCTTAAGTTCTATATTTCACCAAGAGTGAAACTGTCAATAGCGAAGTGAACAGTTTCAACATAAGTAAAGCCCTAATGCACAGTGTAGTCTATTGTCTATAAGAAGCCACTTTGCACTTGCATGCATTTTACCCCAAAGGAAATTTGTGGCAGCAAAGGAAAAAAAAAAGAAACAACCACTTCTATAGCCATGTGTTTCCAGTTTCAATTTTTCAGGAAAAAAAAAAACAAACCTTCCATTGATTAATGTGTTTTTGATTGTTGGAGGATTATAACCTCCTTATGTTTATGTCCTCTTTGCTTCACTGCACAAAACAGAACCTACAAGATGACATGAAGGTGATGTCTTATTGAATGCATACAAAAGTAAGCAATAAAGAACACTCGGATGTACATTATGTGCGATTTACAGATTGTGGAATTAGACCGCAGATTAAGGAGAAGCATTTAGTAAACATTAAGGACTAACAAAAAGCAAAATACACAATTTCTAATAATTTAGCAAATAATCTTTATCAACAAACAAACAAACATTTCATTTTAAGTATTTGTTCATGATACATATGTTTTGATACATGGCTGCATTCATTCGATCTTCAATCACATCAATGTCTCCAGGCCCTGAACTGGTAAAACACGCCATATCATGATCGAACCACCTCCAGGTTTTCTTCATTGAAGGCGTACCTTTTTTTTCCAAACATACTGTCGTCCATTTTGGGGTGAAAGTTTTATTTTAGTCTCACTGGGCTACAGCAGATTCCTGTTCACAGCTCTTGACAAAAGGAACGGTTTGTTTTATGAATTTTCTTTAAAAATGGTTTGCAGAGATGTCTACATGCATACAACTCTTCTGTGTTTAGGTGCCTTTGTGCAGTTCTGTCATGCACGATTATGCCTGATGCTTCTAAATCTTTCTTTGTCCTTGGCTGTTAATTTTGGCTTTTCTTTAGCTGCTCTGACAATTCTCCTACCTGCTGTACCTGTAATTTTCTTTGGACATCCACTTCTTTCAAGCATTTCAGTTGAATTTGTTCTGTGGTACTTCTTCATTATTGCTCTGATTGTGAATTTTGGTATGCCGTATTTCTTTTATAACAGCGATTTCCTTTGATGTAGTTTGCTACGAGTGCTTTTCTCAAACATGAATCCAACTTCTTTGTCTTGACCATCATCTGCTGTGTTGCCAAAACATTCTTCTTCAACAGATGTTGGGAATAATTACCTCTTTTTCTGGCTATTGACTGTATAATGCAGCTTAATTACTGTGTAATGGTTTTCAATCAATTAATGTATTTTTAAATGAGTTTGATAACATTTTTACAGACTTTGAATGTAAAGGTATCAATACTTTTGTCAAGAACAATTATTTGCAATTGCTTGAGTTTAAGTTTTTTTTTTTTTTTTTTTTTTTTAAGCTTGTTTGTTAAACTACCAGAAATTGTGTTTTTTGGTCTTTGTCAGCTTATCTGCAACTGTATATTCAGAAGGTTAGCGCTTCCTTTGTGCAGCATAACCTCAATACTTGAAGCCATTACGTTTTTGTTAGGTTTGTAGAGTGTTATGGTTATACTGCATGTGAGTAAGCCACTGATAGTCGTTCCAGCGGTATGCTCAATTTGCTATACATGATTTACGAATGCCCTCTCAGCCAGTCAGAGAACAGGATTTCTCTCCCATGTGATTGAATATAGAACTTAAGATTTATTTTCTTATACATAGACAATGTTGTCAATACTATACCAATTCCAAAGGTTTTCATAAAACTCATATATTTTCAGTTGTAATTAGGTCTGAATAACAAAAAAAAATAATAATTAATGACTGTGAAATTGCACTCAGCTCTAGAAAGTGTACATCTGGAAGAACAGCAGGTCATTCAGATGCCTTTACAGTCTCACATCATTGAGCACAAGACTTCAAATAGAGTCCTCATTCACAACTTGAAGCTCACTCTTTGACATGCTAATGTATTTCTCTGCTGCAAAGTTAAGTCAGTGAATGGTCGAACATAAGAAAGTTTACAAACGAGAGGAGGCCATTCAGCCCATCTTGCTCGTTTGGTTGTTAGTAGCTTATTGATCCCAGAATCTCATCAAGCAGCTTCTTGAAGGATCCCAGGGTGTCAGCTTCAACAACATTACTGTGGAGTTGGTTCCAGACCCTCACAATTCTCTGTGTAAAAAAGTGCCTCCTGTCTTCTGTTCTGAATGCCCCTTTATCTAATCTCCATTTGTGACTGGTCCATGTTTCTTTTTTCAGGTCAAAGAAGTCCGCTGGGTTGACATTGTCTATACCTTTTAGGACCTTTTTCATAGTTCCCTTCTTCACTTTCAGTATCTCCCATATGATATTTATAATGCACATTTTTATTGCCTGCATGCAATACTTTACACTTTTCTCTATTAAATTTCATTTGCCATATGTCTGCCCAGTTCTGAATGCTGTCTAGATAAATAGACCATGTCGTATGCTTTGCAGTTATCCATTTTCAATGTTGCATCCTCAAAAAAGTCAAGTAGGTTAGTTAGAAACGATCTCCCTTTCCTAAAACCATGCTGACTGTCTCCCAGGATATTGTTACTATATAGGTAATTTTCCATTTTGGATCTTATTATAGTTTCCATAAGTTTACATATAATAGAAGTCAGATCAGATCACAGTGTGTACATTTTATCAAATGAGGCTATAGCAACAAAAATCAGTATTCAGTAAAATTGATTATTTCAAATAAGGACTTTCTAAAAACAAATCACATGCCTAGTTCTAATAATCAATATTTCATTCAATTTAAGGTAATCAGTAGTATCAAAACAATAGTTTTACAATAGTGTTACAGAAACCTCTTAAATCAGTACAGCATGATGTCTGTAAGTTGTGCCTTCTCCATTCAAAGGGTTAACATTTATATTAACTGTTCTCTAAGATTGCACTTATTTTGCTTTTATATCACTGGAGGATTCAGTAAGAATGTTTTTCATATCCACTGATAAAGTAGCAAATGCTGCCATCAAGTGGCTAAAATAGGGAAAGCTTGTAAATAAATGGACACATTACCAAATGCTGGTTGGGTGGGAAACTTGTTGTCAATGCATTTTGATTGCATTTTGTACAGCCTTCCACAGTCTTTCTGACTGGCATGCATTACCAGAAAATGTCCTCTTCAGGGGGCAGTGGCTGATATGTTCCCAGAGGTGTACAGTCAGTGACCAAATTATGAATGTATGTAAATCTCAATTGCTAAAATAAAATATGTTACTACTTACTGTACTCGTTGTTTTCATAACTCTGAATAACACCTTGTGACTCTGAATAACATAATGTATTATTCAGGTGAATAAAACTTGAATAATACATGATTACGTACTGCTAATCAGTACCAACTCGTTTGACCTAGAAATCGAAGATAACTTGTTCAACCTCATAGTCACAGTTGCCTTCATTAGTTGCAGGAGCTGAGGGTTGTGCTGCATAACCTTCAAGTAAACTTAAAAAAAATAAAAAAATTAAAACAGCACTTTAAGTTTATTCCTCCTGCTTTCCCAGCCATTTCACATGTCTTATGGCGCTAAACTGCAGAAACAACTTAATCAAGTCAGTTTTTGAATCAGGTTATGATTGAAAGGCAAAGCTTCAGAACAGCCAATTAACAGAGGCAGCAACTCCAAAAGGTATTCGCTACATAATATTAAAAGAAAATTTTTTTTTTTTTTCCAGGCACAAAAAGGAATAAAACATGAAACAGTCCTGTATGAAACTTTTTTTGTGCTGTATGCTGTTGAAGACAAATGCTTTATTTGAAAATGAAAGGCTTTCTGGAAGTGTTGGTGCAGCAGTAATTGAAAATGTTCGCTCTTTTTAATATAACAGATATGACAGTTCCCCACAAATGTCATACATCTCCATTTAAGCAATACTATTAAATAAGTAACAGGGGCCTAATTCTCATTAAATATTCCTTATTTCATTTTTTCTTGAGGTAAACAATCTCTCTCTCTCCTTCTCTCTCATTCAGAAAGAAATGGTTCAGAAATAAATAATGTAAATAACTTACTTAAAGAAACATTGTTAAATGTAAATGCAGGAAGCGAAGAGAACATCAATTAGAGAATTCGAGAAATTTGTTTTGAAATTAAAAAAAATAACAGATTAATCGTGATGAAAATGAAAATAAAATATTAACGATAGAGAAAGATGGTAATTGCTTTTTTAGGTGTTTGAGTAGAGTTTTGTATGAAACACAAGACGATCATAGATTAGTAAGGGGGAATATTACTGAACACATGAGCAGAAGTGAAAATAGATAGCAATGTTATCTTAATGTTACCTTGAGGATTATAAAGAACACATTGACAATGAAACAAAGCAGTGGTGACATAGAGACCTGGGCTACAGAGGCAGAAGTTGTTGCTGCTCTAAATATTGTAAATAGACCAATACATGTTTACTTAAATGTTGTAGGTCAGGAATACTTTAAATATGAAGGAACAGAAACTTCAGTTCCGTGCAATGGAGAACCAATTAATCTGTTAAATAAAAATAATCATTTTGAATTAATTATACTTAATTGTAAGAGCAATAGATACAGATCAAATATATGAACTGCAAGGGATCAGAATCAAGATAAAAAACAAATACATACACACAAAAAGAAAATAATGTGAAATAGGGATTTAGGAAAAGCATCAAATAATATTAGTAATGAAGAAGTAACTAACAAAATCGGGTGTACACAAGTAAGAATATCAAAGTTAAAACAAAGAGAAGATCACTAAGGGTCATGAAGTGAAAACAGTATTTAGTTTATCTGATAAAACATTAACAGCTTTACAGAAAACATTACTATGCAAGGGACTCATGTTTGTTGTGGCAAGAAAATACATAAATAAGGATAAATTAATAACAGAATTAAAAGAATGGAAAAGACGAATGTGGCTAGCGGAATACTTTTATAGTAAAACACACACAGAATCAGAATATGTGCGTGAACATGGAATGAAAGCACCATTGGACTCCTCCAGAGGGAAGAAACGTATGTTTAGACATGTATATTGAAGTAATTAGAAATTAAATAGTAACAGGCCTTAGAAGTAAAGGTAAACTAAATTGAACTACGAATGAAGAAGAAGCGCTAAAGGAATTACAAAAGGACTATAAAACCAGCAGATAAAGATTCTGGGGTGGTAGTCATGAACAAAGATGATTATATAGAAGCAGTAGAGACTGAATTGCAAAATATAAATACATATGAAGAAGTAAAACTAATAACAATAACGGCATAATAAAAGTGAGAAATTTGAAAGGTAGATTATATAAAAATCGAAAGAATTAAAATGACATGCTTCTGTAAAATCCAAGAACAGGTTTGGTTAGAGGTAACCCAAAAATGCACAGAGAAAAACACGCAATGTGAATGATTGTTAGCACAATTGATAACCCAACATGTGTTATTGTGGAAATAGAGGAAAAGCAGCTGCAGCCACATGTTGAAAGCTTACCTAGCTATGTTAGGGCAGCAGTGTGGATTAGTGGTTAGGACACTGGACTCTTGACCGGAGGGTTGTGGGTTCAATCCCTGGTAGGGGACACTGCTGCTGTACCCTTGAGCAAGGTACTTTACCTAGATTGCTCCAGTAAAAACCCACTGTATAAATGGATAATTGTATGTAAAAATAACGTGATATCTTGTAACAATTGTAAGTCGCCCTGGATAAGGGCGTCTGCTAAGAAATAAATAATAAAATAATAATAATAAATAAATAGTAATAATAATAGTCGTACATACCAATCATCTCCTGATCACTCGTTTTATCACCAAACGCCTCAATAATGCGATCCAAGTCATTATTTTATTACTATAACATCTGAAAAAAGCTCTGCAAATGTCCGTGATATTCTCTGAGCACTGATGCAGTCACAGCCAGCTTGTTTCCTTATGGCCTCCATTATCAGATGCCAGGGGCAAGTATGACTATTCATGAGATACACCCTTTTGTTTTTTTGTTTTTTTCGGCTTGTCTCGGCTCCTGTCGCTCCCACTTGGCCATTGAATAGTTTTCTCGGCTATTTCCGGAGAAAAAACGACTAGAAACCCGTTTTTTGCATCTTTTTGATGATGTCGGACAGGGTCCGACATTGGACCGGATAGGACTAATTGCAATGTCGAACCAGGTCCGCAAAGGGTTAAATCCTGTGCCTAAATACAACTATATATTTTAAATCACTCGTGTTACACAGACCCATTTATATCCCATGCACCAATATCTATACACCAACATTAACACACCACACGCAACATATGACACACAAATACACACAGGGCCGGGGCAACAATGCCACATATCCCCCTCCCCACCCCACCCCACCCCACCCCTTGTGCGCAGCACACATGGCCTCAATGACCCCCCCCCCCCCCCCTTAAAATCCCCAAAGTCTCACTCAAAGTCCCGGGCCAAGAACAAGGACTTTAAGGGGTTAATGGGCGAGAAGTGCTGCAGTGGGAGCAGGTCTCCTAACCTCCCCCACGATCTTCGGCAGCGAAACTACTGCAGGGGTTGATGGTCTCCAGGGGTTCCGGCCACAGTACTTCCTGCTGCCATGCAGGGCTGGCAGTGACCCCAGGCGAAGTGGAGCTGGCAGCAACCCCAGGCGATGCAGAGCAGCAGGCAACCCCAGGCGTTGCGGAGCAGCAGGCAACCCCAGGCGATGAGGAGCAGCAGGCATCCTTGGGCGGAGCAGCAGGCATCCTTGGGCGGAGCAGCAGGCATCTCTGGGCGAAGCGAGGCCGGCATCCTTGGGAAAAGCGAGGCCGGCATCCTTGGGCGAAGCGAGGCAGGCATCCCCGGGTGGTGACGTGTAGGCATCCCTGGGCAGTGACGTGAAGGCATGCCCGGGCGGTGACATGAAATTATCCCTGGGCAATGGCAAACTCAGCTGCAGCTCCTCTCCCTCGGGTGGTGGAGGTAGCTCCAGCTCCTCTGGTGGTGGAGGTGGGAGCGGCAAGTAGTCCTCCCATGGCAGTGGAGGCGGAACCAGCAGGTATTCACCCTCTGCTGGTGGAGGTGGGAGTGGCAAGCAGTCCTCCCACGGCGGTGGAGGCGGAACCAGCAGGTATTCACCCTCTGCTGGTGGAGGTGGGAGCGGCAAGCAGTCCTCCCACTTTGGTGGAGGCAGAAACAGCAGGTATTCACCCTCTGCTGGTGGCGGTGGCGGAGGCAGAGGCAGCTCCTGCTGCTCTGCTCCTGACGGTGGCGGAGGCGGAGGCAGAGGCAGCTCCTGCTGCTCTGCTCCTGCTAATGGAAGCAGCGTGTAGTCTCCTGGCGACAAAGGTGGGAGCAGCGTGTAGTCTCCTGGCGATGAAGGTGGGAGCAGCAGGTAGTCTCCCCCTGTTGCAGGGGACTGGTGCGGCTCTTCCTCACTTGCAGGGGACTGGTGTGGCTCTCCCTCACTTGCAGGGGACGGGTGCGGCTCTCCCTCACTGGCAGGGGACGGCTCTCCCTCTCTCTGGAGACAGCGGTGGGACCTCTCCCTCTGGCATTGGAGACGAAACCAGCAGGCATTCTACCTCTGCTGGTGGAGAGGAGAACATCTCCCTCTCGGGCTTTGAATTCCAGCGGTCCCCCCGTCTGGGCACTAGATGCTCACGGCCCCCCCGTCTGGGCACTGGACGCTCGCGGTCCCCCCGTCTGGGCACTGGACGCTCGTGGTCCCCCCGTCTGGGCGCTAGTTCCTCCTTCTCCCCCCCTTCCTGGCGCTCGATGCAGCGGGGCTTCTCCCTTTTGCGCTGGAGATCCTGCTACCTGGGCTGCTGTTCTGTTTATCACTGCCTCCAGGTAGCAGAGGACCAACTCCACACCTTCCTCCAGGGTGTTTGGGGTGTGTTCCCTCTCATTGGCCTCCCATCACTCCCTGCCCATCAGCCACAGGACCCGGGTGGCTATAGGCATAGACTGGGCCTCCAGCCCAGCATTGTCCAGGATCCAGTCCCGCAGCCTGATGGCGTCTTCTGCCATCTTCTGCCGTTTTTTTTTTTTTTCCCTAGCAGTACTCTTTCTGGCCTGAGTCTTGGACGTGCTGTTATCCCGGTTCTAACACCACATGTGAAGAGGCTGGCTGTAGGGGTGACGTCAGGCCAGAAAGAAACACAGACAGACAGTAGTGGCAGGTGAAACTGAGACGCTGCGGCGCTCAGTGCGTTTAATTGAATGAAACAAATGAAAGATTTAAACAAAAAAACAGCACACAGCACTTGAGGCCAAAATAAATAGACAAACAAAACAGACTAACACTTAAACAAACAGTGGACTAACAGACAAACAAACATGGTGTTGCTATGAATTATTATTTTACTTTATTTTACTCTCCTTCTCTCTCCCATTCTCTACTCACCGAACACCCAACCCCAAGTGAGTGAAACATGCATCTATATCTACTGTTGTGCCGGGATTCAATTACTAATTAATTATTCACTTGAATCCTAGCATGTGAACTAATTTGTGCAACCCCGTGCTCACATATTATTAAATACTTTAAATGCACGTGAAGTGCAATCCCGTGCCTAAATACAACTATATATTTTAAATCACTCGTGCTACACAGACCCATTTATATCCCGTGCACCGATATCTATACACCAACATTAACAGTAAACATAAAGGGGTCATAGGGACATTGCAACTTGTAAAAGCACATGTAAAGTGTGCAAATGTATTGGTAAAGATTTAAATCGCAAATAAAGAAAAAAATATTCAGTCTTAAAAAATCTGTCAAGGAAGGATAGCAAACTTGTATGTGGTATATTATGTATAAAATGTAATGAAGTAAAATATGTAGGAGAGACAGGTACATCATTATATAAAAGAATACAGAACCACTTATCAAATATAAGAAATAAAAAAGAAAATGAACCAATAGTTCAGCACTTTACAAGGAACAGACACACCATGGATGACCTAAAGTTTGTGGTTTTAGAAAAAATGTAATTAGATAATGTACAATATAGAAGAATAAAAGAAAATAATTGGATAAATAGACTAGCTACCATGATGCCTGAAGGTTTAAATAGAAAGGAACAGTAGATTGTTAGCTATATAGTGAATGACATCACAAAGACATTAGATTTAAAGAGAACTAAATGTGTGGTTACCATGGAAAAGCCAAAAAAGCCTATAAATAGCTCCAATGTTTGTTTTCAAACACACTTTCCCTTGACAAAGGTATGTTAAAGATACTGAAACGTTACCGGAAAAGATACCGGAAGTTGGCTCTTTGAGCAAATAACTGTGCACCTCAATAACTGTGGCTGTGTTTGTCAGAATTGCATACAGATTTCAGTGTTTAGATCCACCTGTACAGTTGTATAAATGTGGGAGCTTTCTTGTCGCTACCTTACGTGGTTTCTGAGATCTGGATACCCGTTTTTTTGAAAACCTTTCCCTTTTCAGCCTTAAATGTTTTTTTTTGCGTTTTTTGTCCTCATATACAGTCTACATAGAACTGATTTTTTGGACCAAACATGGTTAGGTACATGTGGTCTGTTATACACACACACACACACACACACACACACACACACACACACACACACACACACACACACACACACACACACACACACACTGAATGATCATTCATGGTAAACAGCTCACTCCTAAGGGGATTGGTACACAAGGTCTGGTTTGATCTTCATATTAACCTGGAACAACGGAAATAACGTCTGTAACCGGACAGCAATCTGAGAGTGTTTTGCCAAGCTATTGGACTCAAACGCTGCAATACAGAACAGCGAAGAGTTCAATTTTATCCTCAAACCTCACCCCGAAATCCAGTCAGACTCCATTGCAGTTGCTGTACTTCCTTCCTCAATTTCATTTGAAACTCTGCCCAGACTATCCACTTCATCAGCTTGTGCAACTTTTCAGATGCCACTTTCAATGCACAAATGTGCAGTTTATTTTTAACAAGTTATTTTTAAAATAATTATTGAATGCAAGTTAAAGGTCGTGTCCTTTTGGACTATATAACACTGTGGATGTATACACAACAAAAGTTTCTTGTTTTTTTAATTGGTGATCAGAGACCTCCACATAAGTCTGCAGGCAGCTGTAAAGGCAGAGAAGGAGGAGGTGGAGGGAGGTTGATGCCAGTACAAGCACGATAGTCTGACTGTAAATTCAGCCCTGGCTATGGAAGCAGTGGCCCAGGCCAGGCACTCCGGCAGTGGCGATGCTGGGCACTCCGGTAGGGGCGGCAGCGCGAGGCACTCCAGCAGGGGCGGCAGCGCTGGGCAATAGCGACGCTAGACCCTTCGGACATACGGACATTGGACCCTCCGGACCTGCAGCTAGTTTTCACCATTGATCCCCTCAGCCGCAAGTGTAATTGCTGGTGCGGTTAGCATGAGAGTGGCTCTTCCCCCTCTGGCTCTGAAGACAGCAATGGCTCCTCCCCCTTTTTCACTGGTGATGGCAACAGATCTTCCCCCTTTCCCCCAGCTCCTCCTTTTCCTCTTGGAGGGGGCAGTGCACCACCGTGTGCCCGAACTCCCATGCAAGGCACCAACCTCCAGGCCTGCAAGGAGGGCGTCTAAACCTCCATCCCAGATGGCTTGGGAGGCAAAAGAGTCTGTCTGGCAGTTGGTGTTGGGCCTTTAGGCGGAGACTCACTTTGTTGAGCTGGCTCCTTAGTTTGCGTTTGATGTAATTCATATTTGAAAACACTAGCTCAAACAGGTATGTCGAGCTGAAGATTGATGTCGGTGTCGGGTAAATAATTCCAAACTTCAAATACAATTTGGTCTTGTCTTTTGATCTCCTCCAAGTCAGACCACTTATGTTGTAGCGCCATGGTGGATTTCTCTCTTTCTAGATTTTCTTTCTTTTGTAGTATGCTTTGTAATTAATTTTGTCACAGAAATCACTGCGCTGCATCACAGAATGTACAGTACAGTAACCACCATGTTTACACTAGTAAAACTGAGTGAGCAACTACCTGAACATATGAATGTCTCTGAAGAAACTGAACCACCAAAGAAAATCCCCAAAGTAGTAAGTAGACATGCAGATTTGGATGAAGAACATTGAAATAAATTGGAAGATAGCAAAACGAAAAAAAATTAAATAAAATGACAAAGTGGGCAGTTGACATCTTTCAGGACTGGCTAAAACAGAAACAAATTGAAATATATGTCTCCACTGTGTAAAATGCACATCTTAATAAAATACTAAGGTGCCCAAGGGGAAGAATATACAATTTCAAGCTACGTTAATCTCCGAGCTGGAATCAACCAACATATAAATGAAAACACAACTGGTGAATCTGTCAATATACACACACACACACACCCTGACTGCCACTTCAAATAATGTCTTTTTAGCGATTTGTAAACGATACAGAAAAACACAAAAAGACACTTCTACACATTATCCATCCCTCTCTGACACAGACCTTGAAAAATTAATGAAATCTGAAGCTCTGTCAACCAAAACGGTAGACGTACAGTATTATCAAGGGTGCTGTGGTGTAACGCCGCCTCACACACAAACACACACACACACACAAATTGTCCTGTTTCAATTAAATTAATTTACTCAGCTTTTTTGTTCCCTTTTTTGGCGTAAGGATATTTAATAAATGTGTATTCTTTAGGAAATAAAGTTTGACAGCACAACTAATATATACAACTATGGATATTTAAATCTGTAACAGCTGTCTGAATGTTTTTTTGGGGTTTTTTTTGGAAATCTGCAGTAGGTTATTGTCTTTACATGGCCAGCAATACTGGCAAGACAAGTATGAACAAATGTACATTCATATCTGATGTAGTGTCTAGGCCTGGTTTATGAATATGCAATGGTATTCTTCTTCTGTTTCCAGTCAAAGTTCTGCCCTTTTCCTTTATTCATAGATGTGGGCAGGCTGTGAAGTCACTATTTCCAGTGACCTTGCTATGCACTTCCTATGAACTGGCATTGCAGTCAGGTCTGAACAGTCATCTTTTGTCTTCACCTATTTCATTATTCAGATCTAATACAAAATATGCAGCTGTTAAACGTGAGCTGAATTGATAAAATAATGGTTTGCATTACCTTATGTACAGTAACTTACTCACTTTGCAGGGTTTAGTACCGTATACATTTTTGGTTTTGACTTTAAAAAAACAATGCTTAACTAAAAGTGACATACCAAGTGACATTCCAGGAATTAGCCTAGAGTATAAAAACCCTTTTCTTTCAGTGAAAACCCACAGCTCTTCTACAGGGACCCTGTAGTTAATGCGAGTATAACATCAGAGCATGGCACAGGAAATGGCTGGAAATGTATTCCTCTGAGTGGACAAGGTCTGTCAGTTTAACTGCATGAAAAACAGTCGGCTAGAGCACCAGACAGCCAAATTATAAAAGTGACAAGTAACATAATATTGTAATTGCAAATAAGAAGTTGCATTGGGACCTGTATAAATTAGGGATGATTGAACCACTCTCAACCTTAAAGTATGTAAATTGAATAAAAAGATTAATCACCAATAGGGTATATCAGTCAGTTTAGCTTTTTGAGTTGAGTTAAGCTTTTTGCCCTTTTTTTAATTATAGTATATGACTAATTGTATTTAAATAGCTAATTAGCACTATTTAAATGAGAGCTAAATTTGCTACTGTCCAAAAACAATTAGTTGCATGCTACAATTAAGTGAAAGACAAACAGCTAAACTAAACTTTTAATTCAAGCTTTTGCCTCTGGACTAAGCAACAACGTGCTACTTTTACACTAAACAAATATCACGTATTTCAGACTTTAGTTTTCCTTGTGTGGTTGCACTGCTGTATATTATTTTTTATTGGCTCACTCCACGAATGCCCACCTGTAGGTAACCTATTTTAATAATACATTCTTGTGATTCAGACTCGCTGCTAGCTTGTAGTTAATTGAATGCAGAAAATAGCTTTAGTGAAGTCAACACATCTGTAAAGGCTGCCACACACTGAATGCAAAGCAATTTTCAATCATTTGAATATAATAACTGAAAATATGTCCTATTCATGCATTCTGCAAAGGTCATAGTAGATCAACACACAAATAAATTAAGTGTGTGACAAAGTAGTGCATTATGGGAAAATAACATACCATCCTGGCTTGTTAAAAGTTGTTGTAAACATAGCTGTTGTGGTCTCTTATTTGTGGGTTTCAATAACTGCAATACACATCTGTAGTAATGTATGAATAATACTTTTATTAGCAGAGCTAGTTCAGCCTGCTACCAGGTCACATTCTAGTCTCGTAACTACTCTCCCGCCAGACCTTTGATCCCCTCCTTAATAAACATCTGGTTCAACACATACCAGTACACAACACTGTGTTTTTTTTTTTTTTTTTTTTTATTTAGTCGTTGCCAATTCGTTTTTTTATTATTTTCTCCCCAATTTGAAATGCCCAATTATTTTATTATGCTCAGCTCACCGCTACCACCCATGCGCTGACTCGGGAGGGGCGAAGATGAACACACACTGTCCTTCGAAGCGTGTGCCGTCAGCCGCCCACTTCTTTACACACTGTGAACTCACCGTGCAGCCGCCTCAGAGCTACAGCGTCGGAGGACAACGCAGCTCTGGGCAGCTTACAGGCAAGCCCGCAGGCGCCCGGCCAGACTACAGGGGTCGCTGGTGCGTGGTGAGCCGAGGACACCCCGGCCGACCTAACCCTCTCTCCCCCCGGGCGACACTCGGCCAATTGAGCGCCGCCCCCTGGAAGCTCCCGTCCACGGTCGGCTGTGGAATAGCCTGGACTCGAACCAGCGACGTCCAGGCTATAGAGCGCATCCTGCACTCTAGCGAGTGCTTTTACTGGATGCGCCACTCGGGAGCCCTAACACTGTGTTTAACCTAACACCACATCTCCCTGTCTTGGGAGCACCTTTTAAGGGATTATTCTGCCCTTGCTGGAAGGCCTGTTTCTAAACTAACTTTTTATATTTTTGCAATCTCAGCAATTCCTTATTCACTTTTTTTAATTGTATTTTTTTTCAAGAAACCATTGGGGCAACCTTGCCCAGCACAAAGCAGATAGGCACAACTGTAAAACCGATGAGGGTCAAGGTTGCCCCAATTGTTTCTTCTAACTTGTATCAAAAACACAAGCTTAGTTAGAAGAAACAATTGGAGCAACCTTGGCCAGCACCAAGCAAATAGGCACAACTGTAAAAGTGGTGGGGGTCAAGGTTGCCCCAATTGTTTCTACTAACTTGGCTTGTGTTTTTCAGGTACAATAAAAGCGGATTGAACTTGCATCAAAAACACGATAATTTAATGGATACCTTTCTTGAATGGCTACAGTACGAGAATGCAGTTTACGAAATTCTGCACGGTTCTCCTAATGTCAGCATTAAACAAATTAATTTCAGAAGATTGAATATAGTTTACTATTTTGTGAGTTTTGTCGAGTTCGGCATGATTTTGGACAGTTTCTTGCACTGTCCCTGGATGCTTTGGCCGGGTCGCAGTGGTTCTCCACACTAGACCTGAAGAGCAGATACTGGCAGGTGGAGGTGGTGCCAGCGTTACAGCCAAAGACGACGTTCAGTATGGGCCAAGCACTGTTGTAGTTTACCGTCATGCCATTCAGTCTCTGCAATGCTCCGGCAAACTTCCAGCGGTTGATGGAGCGAGTCCTTGATGGCCTTCCCAAGACGATGTGCCTCGTCTACTTAGACTATATCCTGGTCCACGCAAGGACAGTGCAGGAGGGAATGAAGCAACTGCGGCTGGTGTTGGAACGCCTACGGCAAGATAGGTTGAAACTTCACCCAGCCAAGTGCAATCTCTTTCAAAGAAAGACCCCCTTTCTAGGCCATGTTGTGAGCAGAGACGGTATCTATACCGACCAGAGGAAAGTGGACGCCATCTGGAAGTGGCCCTGGCCCAAGAATGTCCATCAGCAGCGCAGCTTCTTGGGATTGACGTCCTATTACCGACGGTTCGTCTGGGGGTTTGCCACAGTGGCGCGGCCGTTGCATAGGCTTACAGAGGCCTAGCAGAGTTTTGTTTGGATGGAGGAGTGTGAGAAGGCTTTTGAGTCCTTAAAGCAAGCCCTCTGCACTACCCCAGTGTTAGCCGCACCTTCATCTTAGACAACGATGCCAGTGACCAGGGAGTGGAGGCAGTGCTCTCTCAGGAGACCAAGAAGGGGGAGACAGTGGTGGCTTTCTACAGTCAGACCCTCAGCAAGCCAGAGAGCAATTACTGCGTGACGAGGCGAGAGCTCCTGGCTCTGGTGAAGGTGGTGGAGCATTTCCACCCCTATCTGTATGGGCAAATCATGGAAAGTACAGACCATGTCTCATTCCAGTGGCTGATGAGCTTCGGTAACTTGGAGGGCCATATGGCTCAATGGCTGGAGAAGCTTTTATCTGATCCCTTTTATTGTGATTGTCTGCCGGTGCTGCAGCAATCCCAATGATTTTAGGCAGGTCCAGATAATCCCTCTGTCGCTGGTTACCTAAAAATACAGCAGTATCTTAATTTCTTTTTACATTTCTTGTACTATAGTTTTTCATTGTGGTGTTGCAGTTTCTTTTGAGGTTCCTTTGCAGACCCTGATATTCCTCAGGAACACTGTGTTGACACTTCTTTATGGGATTTAAATGTATTTTTCTACAGTTTTAGAAAATAAATAAATAACACAGTCTACAAAATCAATAAAATTGTATATCACATTATTAATATTCTTTATTAAACTTCTCACTGTTAATTCAGCTTCGTAATTGTCTGCAATAGCATACACATTTCCTATATGTACGTTTAATTTAACTCTTTATTGGTAAGAGCCTGTTCCAATTTCCATTTAATAACTACATTTTAGCAATTTGTTTTTACAATTGATATTATTATTTTTTTCTTGTGATGTTGTTATTTTTTAACCCATACCTAGAATTGTATCTATATATTTTTATTATTTAATCTTTGATTAATTTTCTCTATTCACCAGAAAGCATATTCATGTAGAGAACAGACCATTTTAGTTCTTAACTGTGTTGAAGTTGCCAACTAAACTCCTTTTGTCCTTTGTCCTTGTCGTAGACAGGAATTATCTGTAAAACCTTGTTACACACAACTGCAAAATGATAGGTTTAACAATAGTATTCTATATATGAGCAGTATAGGGGGCTTGTGGTCCAGTGGTTACAGAAAGGGGCTTGATACCAGGAGGTTCTCGGTTCAAATCCTGGCTTACCCACTGACTCACTGTGTGTGACCCTGAACAAGTCATTTAACCTCCTTGTGCTCTGTCCTTCGGATTAGATGCAAAACAAACAAGGTCCTATTGTAAGTGACTCTGCAGCATGTGATGCATAGTTCACCCCATAGTTTCTGTAAGTCACTTCAGATAAAAGCATCTGCTAAAATGAATAATTCATTTTCCTAAACACTGTCTTGTTGTTCTTTTTTTATTGTTGTGATTGTTTTGTAACAAAACAACACAATATAACACAATTAAATGAAATAAATTCAGCATTAATATACTTGCAGTTGCTTTAAAGTTATAGTATAAAAAGTAACCCTTAGATGGCAGCATATACCATTCACATTGTGATTAACAGCTTCAGTATTCCCATCGTGTTTAACAGCTTAATTACTTTTCTGAACCTAAAACACAATGGCTGCTTTGCATTACTCACGATAACATCTCATGTGACATTCCTTTCACAAAAGCAACAATAAAGGTTTTTGGTTTAAAATGTACTTTAACAACAACAGAATTTAGACTCACACACAAACAAAACTTAAGATCCAACAACATTTTGTCACAAAAATATTTTTAATAAAATATTCCCTAGTTTATCTTAGTTTGTTACAAATGTAATTTTCAGAAGAACATCATATATACCTTTCTGTATTACAATGTAATATTCTCTCTTTTTCTCTCTAAAAGTTAAAAACAACATCTCTCTCTCTCTCTCTCTCTCTCTCTCTCTCTCTCTCTCTCTCTCTCTCTCTCTCTCTCTCTCTCTCTCTCTCTCTCGGTTGCTTGCTGGGCACCTCCTTCTTTCTGTCTCTCTCTCTGTGTAGATGTGGTCTGTTAGCATTGCTTTCTTTTATAGAAAATAACTTCTTACAATATTACGGCATAGCTTGTAACATATTTTTAACCAATGTTATTCAAATTCCTTTGGTTTGCACGTATACAGCCTAAGAAATAATTCTGGTGTTCTTTCCTCCCAATAAGGTCCATGCTTTTTTTTCCTGACTTTTTCCTGTATATCTCAACTAGTCATACAAAACATCTTGATTGTTTTGTTTCTCTGTCACTGCCTATACGACACAATATCTATCTATCTATCTATCTACCTATCCATCTATATATATTGTAAACGAACTTGCACCACTTATGGTTCTTTGCCCCTTTAAAAATAGACCCAGGACAAAAGAAATTGATTTTTCCTTGCACTGATGCGCTATTTTTAATTCACAAAATCAAATAAAACACAAAATAAACACCTAGCTCTTATACGAGCACTAACTAAACACACAGGAACCTCAACTATAAGGCAGGGCGGCTAAGCCGTTTACCTGCTACACAAAAACACTCCGTTCTTTCAACTTACACTTTTCCTGTAAACTTTCTCGACTGCTTGGAAGCAGAGCACCCCTTCTGCCACCTTCCCCTCAGCAGCCCTGAGCAAACTAACTGCTTTACTTTTATACCCTGCACCTGGTCCTAATTTACAATTACTACCCAGGTGCAGGGGATAATTAAACAATAAAACAATTACCAAATTAAACCAAACAAAACAAGACAAAACTAACAATAATATGCCTGCGCACATGTCTTACACAGGGAGGATTTTAACCCCCTCCCTGCTATGTTACAATATATATATATATATATATATATATATAATGTGATTGGTCGAGCAAGGTTCCAGCTGTCCATATATTGGATGGATACAGACAGTTGGAGCCTTTTCACATATTCTAAATCACTGCACTGCCTCACAGAATTTAAACTAAGTATCGGTAGCCATCTTGCTTACACCTACTTACAGCTCTATGAAACTGAGTGACTAATTACCTGCAAAAAATTCCAAAATAGTAGGTAGACATGCCGTTTTGGATGAAGAACAATGAAATGAACTGGAAGATAGCAAAAGACACTTGTGCACATTATCCACCCCTCTCTGACACAGATCTTGAACAAATTACTGAAATCCAAGGCATTGTTGAATTTATTTTTTATTCCTCACATCTGTTCTGCTCAGTGTCTGCACTGACAGGAAGAGAGAAAATAACTCAATGCCATCTCAACTCTGATGTATTTTTTCAATGGCAATGTTCACACTATCAAAAAAATGATTTACTTTTCTTTTACATTTTTTAATTGAATTAATTTACTCATCGTAACTTAATGTGTAGTTCAAAGTTATACATGGGACTACTTTATTTGGCGTAAGGATATTTAATAAAAAACACTAATAATTATTTGCCTTAAACATGATTTATGCTTTTTCAAATCCACTGTTTTACCTGGATTATAAATGCAATAAGGCCCTTTAGGGAATATACAGACTTCTCGTGGGTTGAAGGCACTCGACTTCCGAGGCGTCTGTATATTCGACGTATACGGATGCCCAGCCGGGCCTGTGTAGGCTTATTTTAATTTACACATGTTTACCCCGAAATACTATAGTTTTTTTAAAAGAGCATTAATCTCTTTTAAACAGAAATCTCATTTCCCCCATTTTTTATTTGTTAGTACATCGGTCTGTGTAAACATCTCCTCTATATTTGTCATATTAGGCAGTTATTTTTACGGATTCTTGGCCAGATCGTTTTTAAACCTACCCACATTTATTGTAATTGAACATTTATTGTAGGAACTTTGTCTGCCTTAACTTCAAGCTTACACAAGAAATACAGGGCAGGTTTTTCAAAAGGTTGTAAATGATAACTCCAGTGTTAATCAAGAAATCGGTATGTAGCATTGATTTTGGCATTTTTAAGCGGTTGTTGTGCGTATTTCGTTGTTAAATAATTGTCCTAATGTAATTGTCCTAAATTATGTTGATTTACGGAATAATGTGAACATCTTAACGAGAGGTGCTACTTGCGACTATTTCTTTTGGTTGCGTGGGAATTTAAAATCAAATCCGTGTTGATTGTCATCATTTATCAGCAGTTAATTTGCACTTGGAAAAGGATATATAACTCACTTATATAACTCACCTTGAAACAGACATTTAACAGAACGCAGCTGTGACACCTACGATACAGAGAGAGAGGGTACAGGACCAGAGATAATTTCTTACAGACTACCTAGATAATTCAATATTTGTAGTTATGAAAATATGTTAGCCTTTCTATACTTGTGGTTATGAATGAGATTCATTCACTTGTTTTAACCATTTGTAACCTAACAGATAATTTGTTGTATTGCTAAAATGATATACCGTTATTTGCACCAGTGTAATGTTGCAATGCGTCCTTGGCTTTTAACACCTGTGTCTTATCCACACATGAACAAAGAACAGGCGTACAAGGACACACAGCGATGCACTAGGTATGTGATCATTGACATGGATTTTGCTTAAACATATTTGTAATGTTATCAGACTCCCCCCACTCTTTATTTACAATGTACACTTTAACCTTCACACATTTGTATGCATATAAAATGTTCTTATAATACTGAAGTGTTTGGCGGCTACTTCTAATCATGGTTGAGGTTATTTATCGCAGAGGCGAACAAAGAGTACCACAGAAAATGCATGATTAGAGGAATTCACTGAACAATTAATTATTAATAAATTCTGTAGTTTGTTTGCAAGTTCTATCGTAATTTTAAAAGCTTAATGAATATATAATGAAGTGGTACATACATGGTATACATGTATAATAACTAACAACTACAAACACAAATGGCAATTCAAACATATTTATTTATAGCCTACAATCATACATAAGAAAACAAATTCCAACCAATGTACATACATGGCTTACCCCTGGCCCCATCCAAAAAAAAAGCAAAATGCACATTAAAAGAGTTGTATATAGTAAGCTGTGGCCAAATTTCCCCCCGAATGAGGGGAAATGACTAGTGGGTTTTAATTTTAAAAAAATTTAATCCGTGCCATCCGATTTTTCACGGGAGATAATCAGCATTTTATATGTGAAGTGTTCTAAGTAAATGTACATTCTGCATGACAAAATACACAATTTTAAATGACGTCTACAAATTATACACAAAATAGATATTGCCATTATTTTTTATTTCCATTTGGTTGCTGCTCGGTGGTGGGAGAGCCATCTCCCCGTACATTGAATTCTGCTTCCATTCATTTTTCTTGCTCTCGTTAACATGCATTTTGATTAACGATTTACACTTATTTAGTCATTGAGACATGAAGTGATCTACGTGACCTGCAACAATTAAACTTTTTAACGAGAAATGTGTTCATTAACTACCTCATCGACTGAATTTCAAAGCATTAACGGAGTTGTTGGGGTTGAGGTGTTTAGAGAAGACACAATATATTGTATTGTTATGTCAAGGAACACATCACACGTTTAACTCTTGGCTCTCTGAATGTATATTCTAAACTCTGGAACTGGAATGTGATCTACTGAGTCTAGTAAGCTGTATGTAAAACACAAACTGGTATTAACTACAACATTACATCTCTCCATTATTTCGGAAAAAACAAAGCAAAATTATATTTCGAATTGTCTCTTGCTTGTTTAAACTATCTTTCTGTTCTGTGGGGAGGACAATTAGAAACTCAGACTTCTTCAATAAGGTAATTGGGAGGTCCTTGGTTTTCTAAAGGATATCTCCTATGGAGTGGTAACAGTGGTTGCTGATCAGCGTTTTCTCGATGATTTCTCTTGGTTGAACGTGTTCACCATCTTCCTCTGTGTCAGATGCGCAGTCCAAGTTGATTGAATTTGCTACTGCTTTGAAATTAGAGGAATTTCTAGTTAAGGTGTGTCCATTTCGTTCAGCTGTAATCATGGATCCTTTGATTTGGACTACTCTTTAAGGCTGGTGGAGGCTTGTGCTCTGTTGCGGTGGTCTGCGTGGTGTTTCAGGAGTTGCTTGGCCTTGTGGTCTGCTTCCCGAAGTGGTGAATCATGTGACTGGTAGTGCATAATTGGAAGTGTAGTTTGGAGTTCACACATATGTTCAGCTGGAGTTATGCCAGTGGTAGCATGTGGCGTGGCTCTATAGTTTCTGTGAAACTTGTAGAGGTGCTGTTTCCATGGTTTTCCTTCTGAGTTAATAGCACAGATGGTCTTTTTAACCACCCAGCTGCCCATCTCAAAAATTGGCTCTTTTTTATTTGCAGATGTTTCATTCTTAGCCCTCAAGTAAGCAATATGGACAGTTTTCACAAACATTTTTGCTTTATTTTTGAAAATACACTCTTTTATTGTTATTATGAAAAACAGAAATATATTATTTCAATAGAACTTAAATAACAAAATAACAGCAATTTGTTTACAATTATAGCATTATACAATATAAATAACAACATAACATGGTTTTTTTTACAATGGCAGCATTATATAAGTATAAATGGCATACAATTGCAGCATTATAATAGCAACATGTGGCAAAAAGTCATTCTGCAGTCATATCACTTTTTAGAAATTCTTTTTTGTGTGATAGATTTCAAAGCATGGTTCAAGGCAGTCCAGCTTCACATTCCTGGCACCAAATCCTGGTTTCTTTGTGCACCTTTTTCCCTGTGTCATCTTTCTTAGAACAGCACACTGCACATTGCCAGCGGAGTGCTGTTTGATTGGGTTTGGTGGTATGTGGTTCAGAAAGTGATGTCCAGTCAGTCACAGATGGTTAGTTGTGCTGCTTGGTCGACTCTTGGAAGACACCATGTCTGGATCTACATACTTCTCCATCAGCTGCTCAATTACCTGCATCTGGAATTCCAAGAATTCAAAGCATGTCTGTGGGGAGTTCTTTGTAAACAGCAGAAAGACATGCCAAAGAGCCTGGTCTACAAGATGACAAAATATTTTCTTGTAATATTTCTTCCGCTGCTTTCTTGTGGAGGGGCAAAATGAGAGTCCCTGGTCACTCTGATCTACACCTCCCATTTTGTTGTTGTTATAGTCACAAACCACCCCAGGCTTGACTACACCATCCCCCCGTTTGTTCAGCAGAACTGTTGTTGTAGAAATGTGGATGGTGCTCATAAGACAAACTGTTTTTTTTGTCTTGCCCCTTCAGAGCCATCACTTTGCCACATTGAAAAGCAACATTGTCCCCTTTCTTCAGTTCCTCCTTTGCATAGCCTGCAGGTAAATATTTCCTGTTGCTCCTGACAGTTCCATAAATGTCAGTTTTCTCAGCAACTAACAAATCAGCAAGTACAGGTGACATGTAAAAATGATCCACTGTCACACAAGACCCTTTCCCCAGCAAACTGTCTATCAAATGCAAAACCACTTTTGTGTTGAGTGGATGGATGTTCACTGTATTTCTCATTGTAAACAGTACCTTGTCCAGTGTAAATAATGAAATCACAGATGTACCCGGATTTTGCCTCACACAACACAAAGAATTTCACTCGAAATTGCTCTTTTTAGAGGGATATACTGTTTCCATCCCAGACCTCCTTTGTACATCATCAAACTCTCATAAATGCTAACATCTTTATCTGGTACATATAAATCAGAAAACTTGCATTACAAATTTTCAACCACATCATATATCTTCCACAGTTTCGGGTACAGGTGTGTATTTCTGTTATATGCATTATTATTTGTGAAGTGTAGGTACTTCATCAGCAGAATAAATCGGTTTCTACTCATGAGTTTAGCAAAAATCGCTGTGTGAATTGTAGGTCATTTTGACCAGTACCAATCCTGACAAGGTTTCCTTATAACCCCTTGTAACATCAACAAATAAATAAATACCCTCATCTCATTCTCTGTAGTAGGGGTCCAATTTTTACTTCACGAATGTGGCCGCCCAGCTGTTTTTCTCAAGTCCTGTTCAGCAAATCTGTTTGTCTCTGTTGTTATCAACTGAAACAAGGGCTCATCATAAAACAGCTCAAAATAAACTAGCGGGTTGTCATCTATATTCACTTCCACTGTAATCTGTGATGAGGCTGTGAATGGGAATCTGTGAGGTGCAGGAATATCTGTTAATGTTCTGCTGGTCAATTCGTGTCTACATCCTCACATTCTGAAATGAATGATTTCAACTTCATCTTCTGTTGTTCTGAGTGTCTCTCTCACACCGCCAGTTGGCTACTACATACAAATACTGAACACCTGGTTCACTATTTATCTATATATCTATCTATCTATCTATCTATATATATATATATATATATATATATATATATATATATATATATATATATATATATATATATACAATCACCTCCAAAATTATTGGCACCCTTGATAAAGATGAGCAAAAAAGACTGTATAAAATAAATAATACCAGTACTGAACTATATTGTAATTTTCCAACATGTGGAATATATTTGACTTTATTAATGATTCAATGGAATCAACTAAAATTACACAATTCTCAAATCATAAATTTATTTCCAAAAAAAATGAAGTGTCATAATTATTGGCACCCTTGTTTTCAGTACTTTGTGTACCCTCCCCTTGCAAGGAAAACGTCACTGAGTCTTTTTCTATAATGTTTAATGAGATTGGGAGAGATCTTAGACCATTCCTCCATACAGAATCTTTCCAGATTCTTGATATCCTTCGGTCTGCGCTTATGGACTGCCCTCTTCAATTGAAACCACAGGTTTTCAATTGGGTTCAAGTCTGGAGACTGATATGGCCATTGCAAAATGTTGATTTTGTGGTCAATTAAGCATTTCTTTGTGGATTTTGATGCGTGCTCGGCTTCATTGTCTTGCTGGAAGATCCACTTGCGGCCAATTTTCAGCCTCCTGGCAGAGGCAACCAGGTTTTTGGCTAAAATGTCCTGGTTCTGGGTAGAATTCATGATGCCGTTGACCTTAACAAGGGCCCCAGGACCAGTGGAGGCAAAACAGCCCCATAACATCAAAGATCCACCACCATATTTTACAGTAGGTATGAGGTTCTTTTCTACACACGCATCCTTCTTTCGACGCCAAACCCACCACTGTTGTGCATGGCCAAAGAGCTCTATTTTCGTCTCATCTGACCATAGCACCCGGTTCCAATCGAAGTGCCAATGCCATTTAGCAAACTCCAGGCGCTTATGTTTGTTGGTTGCTGTCAATAAAGGCTTTTTTCTGATAACCCTTCCAAATAGCCTATTGGCATGGAGGTGGCATCTAATTGTAGATTTGGAGACTTGGTGACCTCAAGATGCAACCAAGTTCTGTAATTCTCCAACTGTGGCCCTTGGATTTCCCTTTGGCTCCCGAACCATCTGCCTCACTCTGCGTGTTGGCGAGATACACTTGCATCCTCTACCAGGCAAGTTTACCACTGTTCCAGTGGTTTTGAACTTCTTAATTATTGCCCTACTAGTGGTAAGTGGTATATTTATTTTTTTTAGCTATTGTTTTGTACCCATTGCCTGATTTATGAATGTCAACAACCATTTGTCTCTTTTCATTTGTGAGTTCTTTGCCTTTCCCCATGGTGATGGATGACAAATGGATTTCATATGCGTGTTACCTCATTTTTATACCCCAGTAAAACAGGAAGCCATGGAAGACCACAATACAGTTCCTTAAGACTGAGATGAACTTAAAGAAGTAGAATGTTAATGCAGATTTAATTTTGTTTGATTTTATTTATAAGAAGTTTTGTGCGATGGAGTGCAATGAGAGAATCCAACAAGCCCACTCCACCTATAAACTCACCTCTTTCAAGCTGCTGCTCCTGCTCTACTCCCCTTCATCTCCTCCCTCCTCAACACCTCTCTACTTTCTGGCATCTTCCCCTCTGCCTTCAAAAAAGCCTCTATCACTCCCCTCCTCAAAAAACCTACCCTCGACCCCACCTCCCTCCAGAGCTACCGTCCTGTCTCCCTCCTACCCTTCCTCTCCAAAACCCTCGAGCGGACTGTACACCGCCAGCTCTCTGCTTTCCTGTCCAACCACTCTCTGCTTGACCCTCTCCAATCTGGCTTCCGCTCTGCTCACTCCACTGAAACCGCCCTTCTGTCTGTCACCAACTCACTTAAGTGTGCCCGAGCTGCCTCTCTCTCCTCTGTCCTAATTCTCCTCGACCTCTCTGCTGCCTTTGACACTGTCGATCACTCTATTCTACTATCATCTCTTGCTGACCTGGGGATCTCTGGCACTGCTCTGGCCTGGTTCTCCTCCTACCTCTCCAACCGCACTTACCAGGTAACCTGGCGTGGAGCAACCTCCACACCTCACCCTCTCTTGACTGGAGTCCCCCAAGGGTCAGTCTTGGGTCCTCTCCTGTTCTCTCTCTACACCCGCTCCCTGGGCCCCCTCATCGCATCCTATGGTTTCTCATACCATTTCTATGCTGATGATGCTCAGATTTTCCTCTCCTTCCCCACCTCTGACTCCACCATCTCCTCCCGTATCTCTACCTGTCTGTCTGCTATTTCCTCCTGGATGCACTCGCATCACCTCAAACTCAACCTCTCTAAATCTGACCTCCTTTTCTTTCCCTCCTCCTCCCCCTCCTCTGATCTCTCTATCTCTGTTCCTCTGGAATCTACCACACTCTCTCCCTCTTCCTCAGCTAAGAACCTTGGAGTCACCCTGGACCCCTGCCTCTCTTATTCCCAGCACATCTCCACTCTGGCACGCACTTGCAGATTCTTCCTGAGCAACATCCGAAGAATCCGACCCTTCCTCACCAACTATGCTACCCAGCTCCTGGTCCAGGCCCTGGTACTCTCCCGCCTAGACTACTGCAACTCCCTCCTGGCTGGCCTCCCTGCGTCCGCCACCCGTCCGCTCCAGCTCATCCAGAACTCTGCTGCTCGCCTGGTGTTCTCTCTACCTCGCTTCGCCCACGCTACTCCACTACTCCGCTCGCTCCACTGGCTCCCGATCACCGCTCGCATCCAGTTCAAGACTCTTGTACTAGCCTACAGATGCCTTGATCAGACTGCACCCAGCTACCTCCAGACCCTCATCTCTCCCTACACCCCCACTCGACCTCTCCGCTCCGCCTGCACTAGAAGACTGGCTCTACCTCCGCTACGCTCCCCTGCCTCCCGAGCCCGCTCCTTCTCCACCCTTGCTCCGCAGTGGTGGAACGACCTTCCTACAGATGTCAGGACTGCCCAGTCCCTGACCACATTCCGGCGCCTCCTTAAGACTCACCTCTTCAAACAGCACCTGTAGAACTCCTCTGTTGTATCCTGGGACACTATCACCCTTCATTTAAATATGCTTTATTTTGCTCTTATCTGCCCCCTATTTTACTGCATTTAATCCTGTACCTCAGAATATTGTAATCTGCCAAGTGTTTAATCTGTAGTATTTTGTACTTAATCATATCCTGATGTAACTATCACTATTTAATCATATCCTGATGTAACTTTCACTATTATCTGCTGTATTATTGAATTGTGGTTTGTCACACTTGAGAATTATTGTATTTCTTGTTCTTATTGTATGACTTATATTGTAACACTTGAATGTATTTGTATTTGCTTGCGATTGTAAGTCGCCCTGGATAAGGGCGTCTGCTAAGAAATAAATAATAATAATAATAATAATAATAATAAAATTGTTGTATACTTTGACAATAGATGGACACTTCACATTGATTCGCTTTTTGATTTTCTTGTCCCATCTTCTCACAGTTTCTTCTGGATATGAACACAGAAATGTGCTCAACAAGTGTACAGATCTGTTGACTTGCCATTTCACCAGTTTCAGATTCACACCGTCTGCATTTGCAGTTTTCTCCACAAATGATCCACATCCTTCTTTTTTTAGCTGGAGATCTGTTGGCGTTCTATTGTTTGGGATCCTATTCATTCTTACAGTTCACAAACTCTGGATGCCAGTTTTTGCAATTTCAACTTGAAGTGCAGGGCTGCAGAACCAGTTATCAAAGAACAGCTGGTAATTTTGGTGCTGTGGTATTGCTTGAGCAAGTCAAAGCACAACATTTCCAGTAGGCTTGATGTCTGGCAAATGGGCTGGATGATTTGATGGTCCAGCATACACTTCAAAATCATAAGCAATGCCACTTTCCCCACTAAGCAAAAATATTTTGTAACCACACTTCTTTGGCTTTTTGGAATTGTATTGCTTCAGGCTGCTTTTTTCCTTTGAAAGGAACTACTTGTTCATCTACTACAAGACACCTTTCCATTGGAATGCTCCTCAGATTTGTACGGATTGGTTCAAGTAGTTCCTTCACTTGATGAGGCGGTCAGTATTGTCATCTGGTATTTTTGAATTATCAGTGAAGTGAAGGCTTCTTTTGATGAACTCCCATCAATGAAAATACATGACCTCAGCAACCTGTGGTATGTAACATCTTGAGCTCTAATATTTTCTTGACCCAGACATTCCTATGAGGGACATGTAGAAAGTAACCCCTAAGAACTGTTCTAGTTCACTGGTGTCTAACTGGAGCTAAGAGGTAATGTCAGTTTGAGATGTGTAAAGATTGGACTGCTCTACTATAAAAGACAAAATTCAGTCATCAACCAAAGAGTTGAAATATTCTGTTGGTGATTGTACACTTGTTTCAAAAGGCCACTGTTCTCATTATAACAAAGTAATTTACATATGATATACATTTAGCTTTTACATGAGTTGTCCAGTTTCCAAATGTTCATAGTACTTAGTAGTAAAGAAAACGCACTTAGCATCAATGACCTGGAGCCGGTTATACTATGGATAAAAAAAAGAAAAAACAGTATTGGATCCCGGCTCATTTTTAGCCGGATCATGAAAAGGTGTTTGTGTACAAAACAGATTTTTTGATCAGATCTTTGAACAGCACTTGCGGTAACTGGGGAGTATGCATGCATATGTACGGTGCTTTAGGCTTGCGCATCCAGAGTGACAATAAAGATTCAAAGGTGGACAAGTGGTGTCTTTAGCGGTGCCGTTTTGTGAGAAAGAAACTATATCCACAAGGAAAAAATAATAAAACTTTTATAATAATAAATAAAATATTAATAATAATACGTTAACAACTTACCGGTTAATTTAAAAACATTAAAGCTGTTATATGTATTTTTTAATACTTATGAAGGGGGGATATTATTATAATAGTAATAATAATGTAATGCGTTCCACAGTTGTGAAACACATAAATACATACACAGGCTACCTGCTGGCGATAGGTGACAGAGTCAGCTCGGGTGTCTGTGTAAAAAGCAGCAGTGCAGTATCCAGGACCTCTCTATCCAGGCACACAATTTTTAAACTGGAATTTTGCGTGATGCAGGGTGGACCTTGGCATGGCAGTTTTTCAAGAATTCTGTGCTGTACGGAAGGAATTTCAAAACAACAAACACATTCCTCACGGGTCAGCATTACTGTGCAGTTACAGCGGCTGCATGAGAAATTGTGTGCTGTTCTGCCAGGATCCGGATATCCCACTATGTGGATCAGATTCCCAGCACTCTGAATCCTTTCTTTCAGTTTCAATAGGCCCTATTTGGCGCTCTATCATTGGTTCAAATTCATACGGCACTGGAACGTTTTTACCAATAAATTCTAGCTTTTTAAAGTCTCATAAAGAACTGTCACTTCCCGTGCTCTGTGAGGTTTGCCATCTTTGTTTACTCTCTGAATGTATATTCTAAACCACGGAACTGGAATTTGATTTACTGAGTCTAGAAAGCTGTGTGTAAAACATGAACTGGAATTAACTAAAACATTACATTAATTATTATTATTATTATTATTATTATTATTATTATTATTATTATTATTATTTATTTCTTAGCAGACACCCTAATCCAGGGCGACTTACAGTCATAAACAAAAATACATGTATATGTATATGTTTTTCTTTTTAAAGTTTGTTCAAAACACTGTATACTATGGTTAAAGCAGTGCTCCGCTCAATTGGGGTGCCAAAGAGTAGGGTATGGTAAATTTATTAATTTATAATGGCAATTCTACTTTTATAATTATTCTAATTACACAGTTTATTGATTAATGAAAGATTATTCTTAACAGATGAGTATAGTCAATACATGATTACATTGGTTTACATTCATTGGTTTATATTTAAGATACAGAAACATCACAATTATTGCAACCCATTCTTCTAGTCGAATAATAGTAGTCACCTAACTTGCAGTCAAAACAGTAGTTAGCCAATATTACCTTCAACTGGGAACACCCTTTCAGAACAGGTCCAGGGGTAGTTGTTAGTCCATTTTCAACCTGAGCGATTCATTGAAATATCGTCTCCCCTAAGCTATATAGTTTTGCTTTATCGTTTTGCATTTCATTTGGCTCTGAACATGCACAGTTTTAATCCTATAGAATTCCATACATCTGGTTTTGGTTTACATCTGTTTCACATTAGCTGATACAGCACTCTTCACATAGAATGAACCTATACAATGGAGGCCCTTTCCAACATTCTAACCATGGATACCCTGCAATAGAACACTTACACCCTAACACCAGGCTAACATTGGACTCTTTCCAAATGCATATATATATACACAGAATACTTGTTTATTTTAAACATTACAACAGTACTACTTCAAAGTTGATGCTGATGCCTGTCTTGGTGCCCCTGTCTTGAGGCAGAGTGCAAATACTGTCAAGGGAGGGAAGAGAGAGAAAGTGAGGCTTCTCAGGTCCATGCCATCCGGGAGATGCGGGAACCAGAAGAGTGGACATGGGAGCAGCTGCAGAATGAAGATGAGGACATTGCACCCCTGCTGAAGTGGAAGCGAGCAGGTCAACGGCCCATTTGGGAAGAGGTTGCCCCACACAGAGCACTGGTGAAGGGACTATGGGTGCAATGGGATTGCCTGGACATGAAAGAAGGTGTGTTGTACCGAAAGTGGAGGGCGCACCGTGTGGCAGTTGGTGGCCCCCACTCAGACAGCTGGTCACTTTGGTGTTACCAAGACTCTGCTCCGGGTGCGCCAATGGTTTTATTGGGTCCGCTGCAGGAGGGATGTGAAGAGCTGGTGCTGTTGCTCTGAGGCCTGCATGGAGCGAAAAGGGCTTCAACACAGAGCACATGCCCTAATGCACCAGTATAATGTAGGTCAGCCCATCCATGGAGAGGGTCGGCATCAATGTTTTTGGCCCCCTGCCAACAACGGAGAGTGGCAGCCAATTTTATATCATGGACTATTTCTCCAAGTGGCCTGAAGCCTACACCCTACCCAACCAAGAGGCTGCAACGGTGGCAGAGGTCCTCGTGGGACAGTTCTTCTCCCAATTTGGGCTCCCGAGTGTGCTCCATAACCATCAAGGGTGAAATTTTGTGTCTGAGATCTTCCAAGAGGTCTACAATCTTTTGCGGATACAGAAGACGCACACCACGGCACTGGATCCCCAGAGTGATGGCATGGTGAAGCAATACAACCGCATCTTGGAATTTCAGCTGTTTTTGTTTGTGGAACAGCACCAGCGTGACTGGGACACCCACCTCCCCAGCTGCCATCATATTTGGCAGGGAGCTCAGGACGCCCACGGAGCTGCTTTATGGCCAACCACCTGGGGATGAAAACGACAAATATGCCAGGACTATGTCACGGAGTTGATCAAAACCCTTGAGCCTGGCAAGGTGTGGAGAATACATAAAATAAATACTGGTGTTCAGGTAGGCTCCTTGTCTAAGCTGTTGTTGCAAATACCCACTGACAGTGAATACAGCACAGAGGTGTGGAAAGTGGCAGACATGGAGGCGTCCATATTATGTTAGAGACATTAAACAAGCGTCTCCAAGACACCCAGATTATAGTTGTGACAAGTGCCAGCAAAGACAGGGCCCATTTAAAAAAGTTTTTACAGTTTGTTCCCCTGGAAGATGTTGTGTTTATACTGAGGTTAGCTCAGGACAGCCAGTGTTTAATTTCAATGGACAGGAAATAATAAGAGCAACCTGCCTCAGGTGTAAACAGACAGTAGTCTGGAGAGCCATGGGAAGCATGGTATGCCTGCAGTGTAGGGACCTGAGGCAAAGTGGCTAGTAAAGGGGAATAGGTGTAGCGGTGATGCGATGCAGGAGTGACAGGCAGACAACAGTATCTAGTGAAAAGGTGCTTTATTTATAATCCAGGTCTGGCGACCGTCAAATAATAAATCCCCGACTATAAACACCAATGTGTAAAGCACGAGGATAACAAAACAGGGCACAGTCCCGAACAAAAATGAACACACGGTCACCAGTCCTGGGTGAGTGCAGTCGTGCTGGTGCTGAGTGCAAACACAAGTATTTTTTTGTGACGGTAGTGCAGTGGTGCTCCGGATTGTGCTGACCCTCGGCGACAGCTCCGGAGGTGTGCTTTAACTGTCTGGTGATGTAAAAAAACACAAACAATTACAACACAGACAAACACAACACAAAAACACGTAACATGTCTTTTCTCTCTTTCTTTTATTTATTAAGAGCTCCTTTCTCAGTCCTTCTCTCTACCGAGCTTTACCCGAACGAAGGAAAAGAACAGCGTTACCCTGGCCCCTACATGTAATCCCGCATGATATCTAGGTAAACTAGCCTTATTACTTGCAGCTGCCCCTCGTTTACCTGTCAAATCAATACGGTCTTACAACAGAATCTCGCTTCTTTCCAGGCTGACCCACTTCCCGGTCCCGGAAACGAACTGTCAGGCCAGCCCTTCCAGATACTTCTCCTCCCGTTCTTTAGCGCCCTCACAGGTCGGGAGGAAGATTTATCACCAGAACTCATTGTATTTCTGTCACAGGAGCTTACTGAGGGAGTTGCAGTACATTACAGGTGCCAACCAGAAAAAGATCACCCTACCTGTGATGCAAGATACTGGGTGCCCGGGACCAGCTTTACTGTTTGAGGGAGAAGAGGAGAACAGAAAAAGATGGGGTCCCTCTTGACCTGAAGAGAAGAGCTTGCTTGCTTGCTGCTAAATAGTTTTTCTTATAAAGTATAGTTGCACACTGAATTTTCTACAATTAAAAATAAACCTATGCTTCTGGTCACTAGCACTATTCTCTCTGAAAGATGAACTATAGCTGTCTTTTCTTTAACACCTTTTCGGCAAAGCAGCAACACCTCGAATTTTTATAAACTAGACAAGAGCTGGGGACTTAAAAATGAACTTATACCCCGTAATGGCCATCTAGGCAGTGTATTTTTATCACAAAACACAATATATATATATATATATATATATATATATATATATATATATATATATATATATATATATATATATATATATACACTGCTGCTGTACCCTTGAGCAAGGTACTTTACCTAGATTGCTCCAGTAAAGACCCAACTGTATAAATGGGTAATTGTATGTAAAATAATGTGATATCTGTATAATGTGAAATAATGTATAATGTGATATCTTGTAACAATTGTAAGTCGCCCTGGATAAGGGCGTCTGCTAAAAAATAAATAATAATAATAATAATAATGATATATATATATATATATATATATATATATATATATATATATATATATATATATATATATCCCACCCCAACAGCTGTAGTGGCCCCTTCTCTATAGAAGACAGCTCCCCCTTGTGGGGCTCCGGCCACAGTATTTCCTGCGGCAAAGCAGGGCTGGCAGCGACCCCAGGCGAAGCGGAGCTGGTAGTGACCCCAGGCGACGGCACCAGCAGACCCTCGGGAAGCAATGGCAGCAGTTGACCCTCATGAGGTGACGGCAGCAGCGGACTATCTGGAGGCGACGGCAGCAGCAGTTCCTTGGAAGGCGACAGCAGCAGCAGCGGACCCTCGGGAGGCGATGGCAGCAGCGGACCCTCAGGAGGCGATGGCAGCAGCTGACCCTCAGGAGGCGAACTTGGGAGGGGAGACCATGGCCATGGAGGCGGCAGCGGGAGCTCCACTTCTCCCTCGTACCCTGTGACTAGTGGCTCCACAGGCGATGTGGAGCAGCAGGCAACCCCAGTCGATGCATAGCAGGCATCCTTGGGCGGTGCGAGGCAGGCATCCTTGGGCGGTGCGAGGCAGGCATCCTTGGACAGAGCGAGGCATGGTGGTGGAGGTGGGAGCAGCAGGTAGTCCACCCATGGCGGTGGAGGTGGAACCAGCACGTATTCACCCTCTGCTGGTGGAGGTGGGAGCAGCCAGTAGTCCTCCCATGGCAGTGGAGGAGGTGGAGACAGAGGCAGCTCCTGCTGCTCTGCTCCTGACGCTGGAGACGGCAGCAATGGCTCCTCTCCTTCTGGCGCTGGATACAGTGGTGAGGGCTCCTCTCCTTCTGGCGTTGGAGATGGCAGCGGTGGGACCTCTCCCTCTGGCGCTGGAGATGATAGCGATGGCTCCTCTCCCTCTGGCGCTGGAGACGGCAGCAATGGCTCCTCTCCCTCTGGCGCTGGAGACGGCAGCAATGGCTCCTCTCCCTCTAGTGCTAGAAACAGTGGCGAGGGCTCTTCTCCCTCTGGCACTGGAGATGGCAGCGATGGCTCCTCTCCCTCTGGCGTTGGAGATGATAGCGATGGCTCCTCTCCCTCTGGCGCTGGAGACGGCAGCAATGGCTCCTCTCCCTCTGGCGCTGGTGACGACAGCGATGGCTCCTCTCTTTGTGGTGCTGGAGTTGGCAGCGGTGGGGCTTCTCCCGATGGATCTGGAGATAGCGGGAGCCCTGCCATATCTGCAGCCAGGTAGCGGATTACCATGTCTGCAATGTCTGGGAGGGACACTGGGCGATGTTGCTTTTCCCAGGCTTCACATCGCTCTCCATCTCTGGCCCACAGGAGGGTGATCACATTGGGGAGGGCCTCTTCGGCATTCCTCCCAGGCTCCACCAGCCAGCCCCAGATTCCCTCAGAGGAGAGTGACTTTGTTGGCCTCTGAGCCAGCGGGACCTCTCCCCCTGACACCGGACGCTCAGTCTCCTCCATCTCCTGCCATGCGTGGCTCTGGCTGAGTGGAAGGTGCCTGACCTCGCCACACAGGAAGCACCACCCTTCCTCATCCAGACAGGCGTCTCTCCTCTGACACTCTCTCCCCATAATGAGCTGGGAATGGGTATTTTATATCTGTGGCTGGAGCCTTAATTACCTATTAATTACCAGTCTCAAATAGTAAACAATGACGGACGGCTTTTGTCTGTCCGCACAAAACACAATATATATATTACTACTACCACGACTACGACTACTACGACTACGACTAATAATAATAATAATAATAATAATAATAATAATAATGATAATACAAAATAAATCACAAAAATAGCGCACAATATATATAGGGGCGGGGCTCCCCATCACAAATGCCTAAAAAACTATCTGTACCTGAGCAATGTGGTCCAGAATGTCTCTAGGGGGTTCGACCATGCGGAATGTCACAATCCTGTAAAAGCATATTATAAATCACTTCAGGATTTTGTATGGAATCTAGTAAAAGGTCACTTCTCCGGCCTATTGTAACTGCATCCCTAGCTTTCCCAGTTAACCTACTCAGTATTTCCTCCGCCTTTTCAGAAATGCAGCACTTTTGTTTTCTGATGTAAGCTTTCATCAGTTCTACCCACGCTTGCACATTGCATTTATCCATAGTTGCTTCATTAGTAGCAAAGGGGAGGAAGGCACTTGCACCCTGACTTTGATAGCCATTTGTTACATTCATTGTAAGTTATTTTTCCAAACTGTAGTACACCTCTTCCTCTACCTCTGTTAACATTTTGTAAGTCAGAAAGATCAAAACTTATATCTGCTTTATAAGCCATTTTGTTACATTAAAACAACAAACAAAATCTCTGTAAATATACAAAAACGAAACCTTCAAATACAAATACGTAAGTCTCTTAGCTGGTCATGCAGTCCTACGGTAACTGACCAAAACCCTCTTGCAGAACCTGGAACTCAGCGTTGTTTTCCCTTGACGAACTGTTTCAAGCTGATCTCATGCATCCAAAGCCCCTTTCACTCTGGGATGCTCTACCCGGGTCACGACCGGGTGTCATGCGCGTCGGCTACTCGATTTCACACAGTTTTTTGAAGAAGCTGGGTCGACCGGGGTGACAGAAGCAAGTGCAAGCAATGCTCCAGAAGCAACAATGTTGACATGACCACCCTTTCATCTGTTCAGGCTTTCAGGATGCCATGCTTGTTACAGACGCTTCCATCCAAGCTTCTCTGGACTGAACCGACAACCCAAATGTTGCTTAAAGCAAATGTTCCTTCATCCCTGCTGCAATCTGGCTCATGGTGTGTCTCAATCAACAGAAATATGGCTTAACAGAATATACAGAAATGCTACTTGCGGAAGTGAAACCTTCACACAGATATGACTGTTTGTTACTTCGTCCGCTTACAAAACAGCCATCATGCATTTTGTCTTGCTCAACCCAGGTCAAAGTGTGTTGACCCAGGTAAGTGGTTTCACCCCACCTAGGATTGTGACCCGGGTTGCCAGAACCTGGGTTGGGATACGGGTAGGAGCGCCAGTGTGAAAGGGACTCAAGGAGCCACGGCACCAGTGTAACCCTCGTGGTACCAAAGGAGACACACTGCACATCAGAGGAGCTACCTATGTTTATTCTGGTTTATTTTGAGCATTTGACAAAATACATATTAAAAACACAATCAGGTAAACGTCCAGTCTGTGCATGCCATAGCAAAACAGAATGTCTGCTGATGAATTTCAACATACACTGGCTTAATATAGAATGTATGGTATCAAATAGATGAATTCTAAGAACATTTGTTCACATGGTGACCATATAGTGTTTTTTTTTTCTTTAGTATAAGACACATTCAACAAATATACAAAATAAAAAAAATATATAATATCAGGTTTAAAGATATTGCAACTTCAAACCATTTTGTAAAGATTAGCTATTTTTCTTTTTTCCCCAAAATAGAACTAATTATTTGTTTGTTGTTCATAGATTTTTTTACAAAATACAAATATTATTTTATTAAGCACCATCTTATGTTTCTCCCAATTATTTACCTTTTTAAAATAAAATTAAAACAAATACACACTTGACAAAAATATAAATACCAATTTTATTCTTCCGAATGTAATCCCGCTTCTAGTAGTCGTAGTTACCATAGAAAGACATAGATTACACAGCACTGCGGCCGACAATAACGTGGCATTAACATTAAGACAAATAATATAATCAGTTTCGATATATAAATCAGCAAAATGATTCAGATTACACATATAAGTATCTTACATTTCTTTAACAAGATGGGTTTTTTTGTAAGTAATATTTCAGTTAGAAAAATATCATCATTTACAGAGCCATAGCCATACCAGCCATAGCAAAACAGAATTTCTGCTGTAACTAATTTAATGCACAGACTGTGAGTTGCATTTTTTTGTCCAGTAGAGGTCTCCCTGAATAGTACTACCTGCATTCATCGGATATTAAGCAGATAGATGGATGTGTTTTACAAAGCCTTCATTTGTTTTCCACTGCTGGTTTTATGTATGTTCCATATTTACTTGATTTTAAGTAGCAGGGTTAACATACCAGCAATATCTTACGGCTGATGAGTGAAAGGTAGCGTTGATAAAAAAAGAGTCATATGTTTAACTTTTCAAAACAGTACTATATTAAAATAATTATTGAATTAATAGTGTCTTAATTATTTTGTTATCACTGGAACAGCCCACCTCAAAACTGTGACTTACTGTATAGCATTGATATTAATCCAGATAAAAAACACTGGGCTGGATTTTCCATTTCTCTATTCAACTGCATAAAATGTTCATTTATTTGAAATATGAAATTTAATTTAATTTAGTAAAATAAAATGTAATACAAGTAGAATGGTTTGGTATTATACCTTATGGCCAATTATTGACCCAAATAAATTAAATCAGTCATGGCTTACTGTGACAGAGAGTGAATGAATCCTAGTCAACAGTGTCCCTCCCTACCAGTGAGGGCGCGGTATAACAAGAACAGTGTGCCCTGGACTGGATGGTTTGGATGTCCATCCCAGGGTCAGTCAGAAGTCGGCCATCCAGAAAGGGGGCAGGGTCACACTACCAGAAGTCTTCGCCTTAATGCCGTGGCCGATGTGTCAGTCATGGATTGGAGGATATGTGATTGCACTCGCTACCGAAGGGGGTGTGACTGAGGGTATATCAGAGGATGTGGTGAAGCAATCTGTTCCTTTGTTATGGTTGTGAAAAGACCTGTAATGGACGGTACCAGCAAGACGTAACCGTGTTTTTCGTGTTGTATCTGTTTATTAATTGTCACCTTTGTAATTCATAGAAGACTAAATCTGGGAGCTGTCGCTAATCAGCCAGCATCAACCCTGGACTACACTGCACTCCTGTTTCACTGTTGCTGTATAAATCACCACTTGCACTAGGAGCACTCACTATTGGACTTGTGATCGTGTGTGTATAAAGTGTGTGTCATCATTAGTATTATTATTTCGGGACTGAACCCTGTGGTTTACCTGCGCTATACACATTGTTCACAAAAATAATAGCCAGTGGTACCTACATAACTGGAAGAATATGTTGGTCAAGTTAACAAATGTTGACACTGACACTGATCACTTATTTCATGCTGTCTACTTGGTCCGTTAGAATGTACTTTAGGATTGTTAATGATGTATTGCTTGTGAGTCTTCCTAGACTGGTTAGCTACGTTAATCAGAACTTGTCCTCCATGGTTTCTCACCTAGCTAAATAAAGAAATCGAGAAAGCACGTTTTCCAGTACAACACATACTATGTCTGTGTTTGGAGACAACCAGGTGAAATCAATTTTCTAAAACAATAAAAACTGTTTTTTCCTTGTGCGAGATGAAATTATGTATGCATGTATGGAATATGAAGTTAAAGGTGAAACACAAACTAATCTAATGGTTTAAAATGGTTAATAAAGCCATTCCTCATAACGGCAAAACCTTAGGCCATTGTATATGATCAGTAAGGAAAGGCAGTCACTGTTGGAATCCAATCCCTAATGACTGGGCTCTAACACCAGCTGCAAAAAAAAATCAGTTAATTCCATTGTGATTTCAGTGGATATCTAAGGATAATTAGTTACTAACAAAGAATCTGACAGTTTAGCCAGTTCCATGAACCATTGTGCTGTATATTGCTCTCCATACACTATGCGATCAGGTTTAAACAATGCACGGTCTGTTTGTGTTTGCAATGCACGATCTGAATGAATTCTTAGTACATATCTTCGTAAATTGCTATTCATCAAGAAAAAGCATAGCCAGAGATTTGGCTGATGAATGTCACATCTGCATTTCATGAGCTTTGTGGGAAATGAGATCAAATGCTTTGTTTGCTCTGAAAGTCCTGCTCAGCATTACCAGAAGAGAAATTCATGAATAGTCTGTTTTAAAACAAAGACGAAATGCATGGAGTGCCCTGTGCGTGTCACTCATTTGGAGTCTGTTCACAGATGTCTAGATATACATTTCAAAAACTAAACAGACACAGCTGGCACATTCATTTACAGTTACTGCGTACAAAATTTAACAACATTATGGTTGATATAAATAGACAAAAAAAAAAAAAAACATTATGAAAACCAAAATAGTACAAATAAATTTATTGTAATGCTTTACCCATGAAAAACAGTTTTTAGAAATATTCTTAAAATATTTTTTGTGTGTGTTGCTGTTTAATCCTTTTAGTACATGAATAACAAAGGAAACTTTTAAACTATAAATCTTTTTCAATGGAAGACACTGAAAAAGGCTTCTAGTCAAAACATTTGTCATTGAATGTAAGTGACCTATATTATTTCTAAATTGAGCGCTAGAGTGTTTAATAGTTACGGATGATAAAGTACAGTACCACTGAGGTCATAAGATTTAATAAGACCTCAAAATTACAAAACAGTTACAAAACAAAACAATTTATCTGTAATTAAATTGAGTACAATGGCTATGGACAGGGCTGACAATTTCTACAAATTAAGGTTTATTTTTATTTACAGAGATGAGGGAGGTTCTTATGTCACCAGCATATTGCAAGTCTGATATATTTTATTTTTTATGTATTAGTTTTTTTTTATGGCAGTTTTCGCGCTAGGCCACGCCATTGCGCCAATGCCCCCCTGAAATAAAAAATGTCCCGCTAAAATTCTCTTAACGCGCCCGTGTGTCCCCCTTCCCAGACCAGACGCAATACACAGTAAATTACACCGTGTAACAATTTTTTTTTTTTTTTTGGTTCCTGGGTAGTAAGTGTTATTTCCTAATTGCTTATGCCTCAAAAGTATAGAAAATGGCTATTATTCCCCACAAACTTTGCTTTTGTGATCAGGACAGTGATATTTTGAAATTTACATATTTTCCAGAACATTCCAGATAGATTCAGTGCTGAGTAAACTTGGAGTAACTTCTAGAACTTTCTAGAACTTTCCAGTAATATAAATAGTAGTATAAATACAGGGGCCTTAAGCCCACCAGTTCAGTTTAGTTCCAGCTGCCTAAGTGGATACATATCAAGACCTTGCTGGACGCCTTGAAGTATGATGAGTACGGCTGGGAGGTCATAGGAGACTTCAAAATGGTGGCATTCCTGATGGGTCTCCAAGGCGGTTTTACCAAGTTTCCCTGCTATCTTTGCCTTTGGGACAGCAGGGACACCAAGGCGCACTACCACAGGCGGGACTGGCTACAGCAGACCGAGTTCTCTGTGGGGAGGAACAACGTCAAGTGGGAGCCACTGGTGGACCCCCGGAAGGTGCTGATGCCGCCACTGCACATCAAATTGGGCCTTATGAAACAATTTGTCAGAGCTCTAGATAAGGAGTCAGCAGCCTTCAAGTACCTTCAAGACTTCTTCCCTAAGCTGTCTGAGGCAAAGGTCAAAGCCGGTGTCTTCGTCGGACCACAGATAAAGAAGATCCTGGAGTGCAATGAATTCCCCAGGAAGCTCACTAGTAAGGAGAAAGCGGCTTGGAACAGCTTTGTCGCAGTGGTTCGGGGCTTCTTGGGCAATCACAAGGCCGAAAACTATGTGGAGCTGGTTGAGACTCTGGTGAAGAACTACGGCACAATGGGCTGTAGGATGTCCCTCAAAGTCCATATCCTTCATGCTCATCTTGATAAATTCAAGGAGAACATGGGAGCGTACTCGGAGGAGCAAAGCGAGCGCTTCCACCAGGATATACTGGACTTTGAACGCCGCTACCAAGGACAGTATAACGAGAACATGATGGGAGACTACATTTGGGGGCTGATTCGTGAAAGTGATTTACAGTATAATCGTAAATCTCGAAAAACTACTCACTTCTAAATCTTTTGTAGTCATTTTTGTATTACTTTAGTATAAATACATGTTAATTTGGATTCATATGTTGTTTTTTTCTGACTTTATGTGAACGAAAAGACACAGATTCGCCAGTTTTCTCGTTGGAATTAGGTAAATTTCAAAATATCACTGTCCTGGTCACAAAAGCAAAGTTTGTGGGGAATAATAGCCATTTTCTATACTTTTGAGGCATAAGCAATTAGGAAATAACACTTACTACCCAGGAACAAAAATTGTGTTACATAGTGTTAATGCATGTTGTATTAACATGACATGTCTGACGACAGGCTAATCTTTGTTACTTGTTTGTTTACACTTGCGTTTTCATAATTAAACTCCCGTGCCATATTCTCCAGTCCAGTAGAATGCGCTCACACCCTCCCTGGTTACAGTCAGTTTCACAGTAAAGCCTGGACGGCAACATCAGGCTTGTTAACAACATGGCCCGGTGCAAATATAACCTTGTATCCCTGTTACACCCGATCATTACTTCTGGAAGAATAAGTAATCAGCTTTGGCAGAGACTTTTGAAATGCAGGCTATTATATTTGTGCTTAAAAATACTGTGTGCAGTAGATTAGCGAAACGAAAAACTGGCCAGCTTTCTCTGTCGGGCTCCAGGCATTGTTGAGCGCAGCCATCTTGAATTTGGCCTGGTATGCCTCCCATGGCGATGTCCCGTCATAGCGGCCTGCTTTTACCGTACTTCGGCCAGCCCCCTGCATCCTGTCACTCACACTTGCTCTACTTCCACTCCTGTGGTCGGCACGGGGCCCATCTCGGGGCCTAGCTACCTGGATCCCCACAAAACAGTCACTTAATTGTGCCAACACACTTTTGTAGCTGTCACCATGAGCTACATCAATAAACCGGAGGTATGGTAAGGCATCACCGGTCAGGCTGGTGATAATGCCTACAGTTTTTTCCTTATCAGTCCATCCTTCTAATTTTGCCATTAATTCAAACTGTATTAAGAACAATCGCCAGTCGGCCTTACCATCATAAGTGGGTTTGTTGATGCAGGCCCCTTTGTTTTGATCCAGCAGCTCTGATGTTGCTCCTGCGCACCGTGATGACGTCACTTCTTCCTGGACAATTTTTTTTACATGGACGCTCAATGCCCTGTGCTCTGCCCCACTTCCGCCCCACTGTGACGTTGCCTCCTGTTTGACGCGTCGTGATGCTTCAGCCGCAGCTCCATCTTCGCTATCGACGCTGATGACACACTGATCTCCTGCGCTTGTGGCAGATCTCCCGATTACAGCCTCTGCCATCTTGGCCCTTCGTTCTGTTTCGCCCTGCAGGCTCCCGCCTTGTATTCGTTCCCCGCTGTTCCTGGTCCTACTGGCGCTTGTCTTTTGCACCCCTCTGACACTCAGCTCTGCTACAAGGTCCTCCAGCCTTGTTACTTGTTTGTTTACACTTGCGTTTTCATAATTAAACTCCCGTGCCATATTCTCCAGTCCAGTAGAATGCGCTCACACCCTCCCTGGTTACAGTCAGTTTCACAGTAAAGCCTGGACGGCAACATCAGGCTTGTTAACAACATGGCCCGGTGCAAATATAACCTTGTATCCCTGTTACACCCGATCATTACTTCTGGAAGAATAAGTAATCAGCTTTGGCAGAGACTTTTGAAATGCAGGCTATTATATTTGTGCTTAAAAATACTGTGTGCAGTAGATTAGCGAAACGAAAACCGCATCATTGACTAAAAATGGTAACGTTATAAAATGTGAAATTTGTAATATATATATATATATATATATATATATACACACACACACACACACACACACACAGTGTATGTGATTTTATACAGCACTGTATATACATCTTGCACTGAGAAAACACCACTGGAATCGGAATAAAGGAAATTATTATGTAATACAGTTCATGTGCAGTCACGGTTTTCAAAACCATATCATTATGTGAAGTTAAAAAAAAAGTATAGCAAATCCACAAAACCAACGAAATACATATTGTATATTTGACATGTGTGTTGTAAAAATAAAGCAAGAATTGTTTTGAAAACTGTCCAAAATATATACTTGGGGGCTAAGAATGAAAACTGTAAACAAAAAAATGCAATTTTTTATATGGAAATTGTCAAAATAAAGGGGAAGCTGGAAGGTAAGAAATTTACCAGTCACGACAATGGCATTTAAATACGACTACTATTAAACTGTATCTGTTAGTAATGTGGTTTCTTCTGCGTGGGCCAAGGCGAGCTCTAAGGAGGTTGGGGCAGCGAGCCGGACCTGCTGGCGCAGGGCATTAGGGGTCAGGCCATGGACAAAGGCCTCCATGGCCAAGTCCCCTTGCGTGGCTGGCGGGTAGTCGGGGTACCCCCGCCGGGCCAAGTACAGGACATCTGCTGCAAGCACACCCAACTTCTCTCCGGGGCCTCTGATCCGTGTGGCCAGGCGTTGGCGCAGGCCGACAGCAGGCTCTACTCTCCCAAAGCGGCGATCCAGGGCCATGGCGATAACATCATAGCTGTCCAGCTCGTCTGGGCCCAGGTCTAGCAGCACCTGCAGTGCTTTCCCGTCCAGGGCTGCCGCTAGCTGGCCAGCTTTCTCTGTCGGGCTCCAGGCATTGTTGAGCGCAGCCATCTTGAATTTGGCCTGGTATGCCTCCCATGGCGATGTCCCGTCATAGCGGCCTGCTTTTACCGTACTTCGGCCAGCCCCCTGCATCCTGTCACTCACACTTGCTCTACTTCCACTCCTGTGGTCGGCACGGGGCCCATCTCGGGGCCTAGCTACCTGGATCCCCACAAAACAGTCACTTAATTGTGCCAACACACTTTTGTAGCTGTCACCATGAGCTACATCAATAAACCGGAGGTATGGTAAGGCATCACCGGTCAGGCTGGTGATAATGCCTACAGTTTTTTCCTTATCAGTCCATCCTTCTAATTTTGCCATTAATTCAAACTGTATTAAGAACAATCGCCAGTCGGCCTTACCATCATAAGTGGGTTTGTTGATGCAGGCCCCTTTGTTTTGATCCAGCAGCTCTGATGTTGCTCCTGCGCACCGTGATGACGTCACTTCTTCCTGGACAATTTTTTTTACATGGACGCTCAATGCCCTGTGCTCTGCCCCACTTCCGCCCCACTGTGACGTTGCCTCCTGTTTGACGCGTCGTGATGCTTCAGCCGCAGCTCCATCTTCGCTATCGACGCTGATGACACACTGATCTCCTGCGCTTGTGGCAGATCTCCCGATTACAGCCTCTGCCATCTTGGCCCTTCGTTCTGTTTCGCCCTGCAGGCTCCCGCCTTGTATTCGTTCCCCGCTGTTCCTGGTCCTACTGGCGCTTGTCTTTTGCACTCCTCTGACACTCAGCTCTGCTACAAGGTCCTCCAGCCTGCAACGCAGCTCGTCTCCTCCCAGTGGCGGTGATACTGCCATCTCCGCCGGTTCCTGCTTCATTTTCCGAGGCAAGTGAGCCATAATCCCGCTTCTGTACACCAATGTAGCGTTTTCGTCAGGTTTATGAAGCAGGACTCACGGAGACAGTGTGGAACTCTCGGTCTCGAATTTTTATTTTAATAAACAGAGAATTCCTGTCAGGGGCCGGAATTCACGCCACTAAAACAACAAACCCTTATTTATCCTCTATTGCTATCTCTCTCGCTTTCTCTCTAGTCGCTGTCACTCTCTCTCACTCCCCGTCTCTTCCCCCTCTGTCACTCATCCACCACCTTATAAATCCTCCCCTCATCTCCCGCCACTGTCCGGCTCAACCAATCGACCCATGGTCTGCAGTCCCCCTTTTCCCGCTGCCAACTAACGGCGTGACCCGTTCCCCTTACAATACACATAACATAAATGATAGACAAGACAAACGGGACAGACAACAAGTCCTGCAACAATACAATTGTCCGGGTCGTTACAATATTTTAAAAAACTAAAAGCTTAGTCTTTAACTCATTTTATTTCCTGTGTGCGTTCGTGTCTGCAAATCGATATTTTTTTTTTTTCAATGATCCGATTAAAGTTTATTGTAACTTAAGTACTACATTTCAAAATACAGAATGTATGGCCAATCAGAAACCAAAGTATTGCCATGCGGTCTAGTATTGCCATGCGTTACGTCTGGTGTGAGAGTTAAAAGCTTTTAGCTTTCAATCCAGTGAAAAAATATGGATTGTTGGCTCAATACTAGAACATTACTAGCAAAGGGCGATCAAGACGAAATATCGTTATAGATTAAAAACGCCAAAAATGTCTTGCGACTGAAGCTCTCTCCAATTTCCCTGCCCTCATCAGTGATTTGTGTGGTAACAAGCAAGGACATCCATCACATACTAGGTAAGCATTTTATTACTGTTTTTTAATTAGCATCAGTACTGTACGTTTTAGTCACCAAGAATTTAAAAATGCCAATAATATGTTTTCGTAATGAGGTTAGCTGTAGAAATGCATGGATAGTGAACTTTTTCTTTGCCTTTTTTCTGTAATTGTATTATCAATAAAAATACATGACTCCCATTTGATGTCATGGAATAGTCCTATGTCATTTCTGAGTGACTTGAGGCTAGCACGGATGCTTTGTTGATTTTAATTGATATTTACAATAAAATAATGATGTTTCCAACAACTAGAAACCTGTTTGAGGGACTATTTTTAGCCAAAAGTAAATATAATATATATTTTTTTATAATACTGTAACTTTTATATTTGTATCCATCACACACTCCAAGGCTTGTGTGTTTTGTTGTAGCATGTTATTGTACAGACCTTTTTTTCTGTTTTCATTGTATGACTATCTCAGTAGACTACATTTTTTGAAAAGGGGTACGCAGCTTAAAAAGATTGAAAACCCCTGTTCTAATGTGATTTGGTACAATGAATATACTCTACTCAGTGATACACCGGCATCACTGTGACACATTTCCCAATATTTTCCCCAAAAGTGACAGTGAGTATTGTAGACACCTTGGTTGTATCTACAGCTTTACAGTTTTATTTTTTATTCAGAAACAAAATGTCAGTAAACTCTGCTGGCATATTTAAAAACAAACAAAAATAAGAAATGGTGGTTGGTTCTGAATCAAACATATTGATCCCCTCACCGAAGAAAATGTCCCCCTAAAATTTTGAGAGGGGGCCACGTTGACCCTCAGTCTGTAAGTCCTGGAGTAAACACTGTCTGGTGTTGATTGTAATGGTGTGGTGCCTTTACACAGTGTATGATAAGTACAGCATGATGAGAGCAATCAGACAAAACGACAAAAAGGTGTTTTTTTTATACTATAATTGAAATTGACAACTGACAAAAAAGATTAAAAGAATATTTTCAAATTCAATATTAGGTTAATTACTCATTGCAAAACACAATTATAGCTCAACAACAAAAAATGTGTGTAGAAAAAACTTTCTATGGAATATACAGCAGTTTAAAGTGTATATATTGAGAGGAACGGTAGTTCCTCGTACAAGTTAGAAAAACTTGTTTGAAACTACCAAGAGTCTCTATACAGCTCCAAGAGTTTAGCTGTTTTTACCATGTTGCAGCGGCAAAACTAAATCACTTAGAACTACCATCTGTACCAGTATCAAAAGACTGAAACTTTATTACCTCAAATGTGAAAAAAAACGTACATACCTCTTATACATAGTGAGATATAATAAGTCGTCAAACTAAGGTAAAATTGTTATTCTCCTTCTTCTTCTTCTTCTTCTTCTTCTTCTTCTTCTTCTTCTTCTTCTTCTTCTTCTTCTTCTTCCTTTTCCATCTACTTTTTATTATTATTATTATTTATTTCTTAGCAGACACCCTTATCCAGGGCGACTTACAATCGTAAGCAAATACATTTCAAGTATCACAGTACAAGTAATTATACAATTAAGAGCAAAATAAATAGAATGACTTTGGTTCAAGTAAGTACAAGTGTGACAAAATACAATTCAAGAATACAGCAGATAACAGTGTCAGTGATAGTTACGTCAGGATATGATTAAATACAAAATACTACAGGTTAAACACTTGGCAGATTACAGTACTCTGAAGTACAGGATTAAATGCAGTAAAATAGGGGGCAGATAAGAGCAAGTAAAGTGCATTTAAGGAATGGTGATAAGTGTCCCAGGGGAAAAACAGAGGAGTTCTACAGGTGCTGTCTGAAGAGGTGAGTCTTAAGGAGGGGCCAGAATGTGGTCAGGGACTGGGCAGTCCTGACATCTGTAGGAAGGTCATTCCACCACTGCGGAGCGAGGGTGGAGAAGGAGCGGGCTGTGGAGGCAGGGGAGCGTAGAGGAGGTAGAGCCAGTCTTCCAGTGCAGGCAAAGCGGAAAGGTCGAGTGGGGGTGTAGGGAGAGATGAGGGTCTGGAGGTAGCTGGGTGCAGTCTGGTCAAGGCATCTGTAGGCTAGTACAAGAGTCTTGAACTGGATGTGAGCGGTGATCGGGAGCCAGTGGAGTGAGCGGAGTAGTGGAGTAGCGTGGGCGAAGCGAGGCAGAGAGAACATCAGGCGGTCAGCGGAGTTCTGGATGAGCTGGAGCGGACGGGTGGCGGACGCAGGGAGGCCAGCCAGGAGGGAGTTGCAGTAGTCTAGGCGGGAGAGTACCAAGGCCTGGACCAGGAACTGGGTGGCGTAGTTGGTGAGGAAGGGTCGGATTCTTCGGATGTTGCTCAGGAAGAATCGGCAAGTGCGTGCCAGAGTGGAGATGTGCTGGGAATAAGAGAGGCAGGGGTCCAGGGTGTCTCCGAGGTTCTTAGCGGAGGAAGAGGGAGAGAGTGTGGTAGATTCCAGAGGAACAGAGATAGAGAGATCAGAGGAGGGGGAGGAGGAGGAGGGAAAGAAAAGGAGGTCAGATTTAGAGAGGTTGAATTTGAGATGATGCGAGTGCATCCAGGAGGAAATAGTAGACAGACAGGTAGAGATACGGGAGGGGATGGTGGAGTCAGAGGTGGGGAAGGAGAGGAAAATCTGAGCATCATCAGCATAGAAATGGTATGAGAAACCATAGGATGCGATGAGGAGGCCCAGGGAGCGGGTGTAGAGAGAGAACAGGAGAGGACCCAAGACTGACCCTTGGGGGACTCCTGTTAAGAGAGGGCGAGGTGTGGAGGTTGCTCCACATCAGGTTACCTGGTAAGTGCGGTTGGAGAGGTAGGAGGAGAACCAGGCCAGAGCAGTGCCAGAGATCCCCAGGTCAGCAAGAGATGATAGTAGAATAGAGTGATCAACAGTGTCAAAGGCAGCAGAGAGGTCGAGGAGAATTAGGACAGAGGAGAGAGAGGCAGCTCGGGCAGACTTAAGTGAGTTGGTGACAGACAGGAGGGCGGTTTCAGTGGAGTGAGCAGAGCGGAAGCCAGATTGGAGAGGGTCGAGCAGAGAGTGGTTAGACAGGAAAGCAGAGAGCTGGCAGTGTACAGTCCGTTCGAGGGTTTTGGAGAGGAAGGGTAGGAGGGAGACAGGACGGTAGCTCTGGAGGGAGATGGGGTCGAGGGTAGGTTTTTTGAGGAGGGGAGTGATAGAGGCTTTTTTGAAGGCAGAGGGTGTGTAGCGACTATTCAAACAGAAAAGCTAAATAACTGGACATCTACCAATCATGTGATTCCACATGTTGGCCAACGTCAAAACATACCAGGGTGTGCAAGCAGTTTGATATCCACACCATTTATATTAAACAAGTTATTTATGTTTTAAAACAGCACATATCGTAGGAAAAAAAAAATAATAATAATAAAAAATACCATGGTTTGAACTTGCAACATGACGTTCTTGAAGAGCACATGACCTTAGCCCGCTGCGCCACTGCATTCATTTTTTAAGCTTAAATCCAAGCCTGGCCAGCTTCGATTTCCTGTCTGAAAATTTCTAGTTTCCTGTTTGTTAGGGTAGATACCATAGAATGGAATAGCACACAAGAGTGGCATGTAGCTTCCTTGTCTAAATCTCTGATCTCTGATAAATTGTAGTTCCTTGTTTAATTAAAAATAAATAAAGGAATTATTTATTTGGTAGAAATAAATAAATGATTTAAATAATTGCATAGAGGAATAAATACATTTAGAAATAAATATTTTTAAATAAGTAAATGTAGAAATGAATACGTTTATATTATAAATGTATAAATAAATTAATAAATAGCAAGCTAGAAAACTATATGTCATATTAATTGATTTGGCCAATGTGTTTATGCACAGCAATTGATATTTATGTACCTATATAAAAAGTACAAGTTTCATGTAAAAAATAAATAAATAAAATAAAATAAAAATGCAAGTTGCCTAAAATTAATAGCGCATCAAAGAAAGTCACCGAGGTTGAAACATTTAATGGTAGCTACTGAGTCAACATTTACATTGTAACATTTAAAACAATCTTTTAAATTGTAACAAACAAGGGTCATTTAAATGTGTTGGCTGAAAAAAGTAACAAGCAGACAAAACTGATTAAAACTAAACAAGTTTGAATGACAAATTCGACAAAATTGTCGAGTTTTGTAAACATTTAAAACTTGTATACAGTAATTAAACGGACTGTGTTGTATAGCGTTATGCTGACTTTGAAAAACAAAATGTTTAAAACAGGATTTTAATGCAAGTGACAAAACCGTTTTTCTTTACACACACTAAATTATATATGACGCGCACGTAAGCATGCTCACACACACGCACGCACACACACGGGCGCACACACACGCACACGCACACACACACACACACAAATTATCTGGCCCGTGAGCAGAAAACTAGTTATTTGTTGAAGGCCAGCATGGGCAGCAGTGTGGAGTAGTGGTTAGGGCTCTGGACTCTTAACCGGAGGTTCGTGGGTTCAGTCCCAGGTGGGGGACACTGCTGCTGTACTAAAATAAATAATAATCTTGCATCTTGTTGCAGTTTCAACACTCGTGATTTGTCTTTGTTGTGTAAAAACCTGTGCATATGCAGAAACTGCTCGTGCTGCATCCACAGCGTTTGGTGGAATTGACAAAAAACAGTGTGCAATTTTTGCCATGTTTCAGAATCTGATTTCATACCTCAGCTTGAAATCACCAATATTTACATTTTTCACGGTAGGCAGTCAAATACGTGAAATCGTGAATTTTCCGTGGCCTTACACAACGAGACACTAGCGATCCGCCGCTTGCAGCATCTGTGGAGTAGCGGTTCTGTTCTTGACTGGGTTCAATCACATGTGGGGGACACATTGCTGCTTTATCTAGATTGGATCCAGCTAAAAACCCGACTGTATAAGTGGGTAATTGTATGTCACAATTGTAAGTTGGCCTGGATAAGTGTGTCTGCTAAAATAATAATAATAATAATAATAATAATAATAATAATAATAATAATAATAATATGCATGTTTGGTTGGTACTTGGATGGGAGACTGCCTGGCAATACCAGATACTTCAAACTTTTCTTTGAAGTTTTACTTGTATTATTAACAAATAGTAGATTAAACAGCAAAAAATAGCTGATTTACTTTTAATTTAGTGAAATGGACCGCAAAGGGTATTAATCGCTGTTGAAATAATTGCATAAGAGAAGTTATGAATATATTTATTTCACTCCTCCACCCGCTGTTTTAATTGCATTTGGATCATTCCAGACACCACCTGATAAGTGAGTGCAACAAACTCAGCAATGCATTGAACATTAATACATTAATACATTTTCAAAACAAAACATCAAAGTCACAGCATGCATTATATTCGGGCCGGGACATTTCAATTTGATGAGAATAAGCAGAGTGTGACATTAACAGAAGTAACATTAAATTTGACTGTATTATGGCTACGTCTGTTTTCTTTTCATACATTTACACTGTAAAACACAAGGCTGAAGTTGGCTTATTCGCCAGCTTCTTATTCGCAAGCTTTTAAGTGCATAAATGTATTTGTCTACGCTGAATAAGTAGCCTTGCATTTAATTGGTTAAATCACGTTGGGCCGCTGATTTCTCTGCAGGTACCTGACAAGGGGCAACCCCTCTGCAAGCCCCACTTCTAGTTACCCCGGCCCAACGTGGTTTACTGGGGAAGAACAGCGGGTAAATATGCCACATATGCCAATTGCTCAGCTTCTGATTCGCTATTTATGTATCTACGTTGAATACGTAGCCTTGCATTTAACGAGTTAAATCATGTTGTATCGCTGATTTCTCTGCAGGTACCCGGCGAGGGGCATCCCCACTGCAAACTACACGTGTATTTAGCCCGGCCCAACGTGGTTTACTGGGGGAGAACAGCGGGTACACTTGCTACATATGCCAATCGCTCCGCTTCAGAGAAATCAGCAGCCCAACGTGATTTAACCTGTTAAATGCAAGGCTACTTATTCAACCTAGATACATAAAGAGAGAATAAGATGCTGAACGACTGGCATATGTGGCATATTTACCCGCTGTTCTTCCCCAGTAAACCATGTTGGGCCGGGATAAATACAATTGGACCTTGCAGAGGGGTTGCCCCTTGTCAGGTACCGGCAGAGAAATCGGTGGCCCAAAGTGATTTAACCAGTTAAATTCAAGGCTACTTCTTCAACGTAGACAAATACATTTATGCACTAAAAGCCAGCAAACAAGAAGCTGAGCGAATGAGAAGCTGGCGAATAAGAAGCTGGCGAATAAGAAGCCAACTTCAGCCTCGTCTGTAAAACCACAGATGTGTGAAACGTTTGTATGTAAATGGCATTCTTGACCGGAGGGTTGTGGGTTCAATTCCGGGTGAGGGAAACTGCTGTTGTACCCTTGAGCAAGGTATTTTACCTAGATTCAGTATAAACAACTGGATAAATTGGTAATTGTATGTAAACATAATGTGATATAATTGGATAAGGGTGTCTGCTAAAAAAATAAATAATAATAATTTAAATGCAATCTGCTGAACTATTTGCATTTGACTTGGTATTTGTATATTCTGAAATATAAGTATTGGCATTTGAATTTCAAATCATGGGAAAGCTTCACAAATATTTCAATTTTAAACACTTTTCAATAATAATGCTCATAATAAAGTAGAGAGACTTTTCAGTATTGCTGGTAAGGTTGATTAACCTGAAAGATGCAAATTAAAGGACACTTTTAATAAACATGAAGTTCTCAAACATAACAAACAAAATAAGTAAAAAGAAGAATTGTGCAATGCACACATATATAAATATATACATATATCTCTTCATTTAAGTCAGTTTTTCACAAACCTGGTCCTGCGGGCCCACTGTGTCTGCTGTTTGTGTTTCAACTGAATTCTCAATTATTAAATTGATCCCCTAATTGAACTAACAATTAGTGACTTAATTTAATGTTAGAAATAACTTGAAATATCCAACTCTTTTGGCTGCTTTCAGTAACCCTTATCAGCACTAATCTTGGACTACCTTACCTGAGTTAACATTACGTAGTCCTAGATTAGTGTTAATTGAGGCCTGTGCAGCCAGCCATTTCTACAAATAATTCAAATGCTCTGATTAGACATTTTATTCATTCAATTGAGGGTTCAATTTGTAATTTAAAGCTCAGTTGGAACACAAATCAGCAAACACTGGGTCCTCAGGACCAAGACTGGGAAACACTGTTTTATGTAACTTGCTTCCTATATTGGTACATACCTGTTAATTATTATGAACTATGTGATTACTGTGTTTATGTTGTTATTATATAAACTGCTTTCCTTGTATGTCACCTTGGATAAAGGCCTCTGCCAAATTCATATTAATAAATTAACATTTGTTGTATGGGAAAGTATTTGAAGTCCATTTAACATTTAACATTCTATGCAAATGCTATGCAAATGCAACATTGCAGTGCCTTCTTCACTTGCAACCTCTGAAGAATTCATTAAAACACAGTCAACAAGAGGCTATCAGGAGCTTTGTTCACAAATAGGATCACTTGCCAATCCACTGCGTCTCTAACTACTGTGGATATTTGTCACTTCTTAGAAGAACCTTTTAATAGAGGTGAGCAGCAACATGTTGCAGAGTTTCTCACCAAATTGTCTGAAATTTGTCCTGAAGTATCTCGCATGGTTTCTGTCACAATAAGTCATGACATTCTATGTACTACATGTAACTACTGCTCATCAAACCGAGAGGTGTTGCATGTTTATGCTCTCCATGTACCTGCTGGTACAGATTCCATGTGTTTGGAAGAACTCATTTATAGAAATGACAAATGGGCAATGATTCCTGGTATGTAGGCAATGCAAAACTTCTCCAATCATGAAACGTGGACTTATTCAATCAGCAGGGAGACAGTCCAACTTATGCTTTGGGAAACCAAACCAGACGGGACCATTACAAAGTGACACAATGCTAAGTTTACTGCTGTGCAGAAGAGCACAATTACTGTGGGCAACAGGAATTTCCAATTAGATTCCATTATCATACACCAAGGACAGGATGTTACTTCAGGACACTATGTGTCTGTTCTTGCTGTGGGTGCTACTGGAAAATGGGCGCATGCAAATGATGCACTTATTGAAGTCAAACCATGGTCAAAAAATGCAAACAAAATGTATATGGTCTTTTATGAAGAGATCTAATGCTTTACAAATGTCTTAGCCTAAGGTCATAACACCACTATATCAAAGAGAATAATGGTTTTTTCCAGCATTATGTGTTAGTATACTACCCTTTAACACAGACATGCATATGTACCTTTTGAACCATTTATAACATTGAAGTTATGTACCTATATAAATATCAATATATGTCATTGTGTGTGTCTCAGTCTATGTGTGTCTCAGTGTGTGTGTATGTCAGTTTATGTGTGTGTGTCTCAGTGTGTGAGTGTGTCTCAGTGTGTGAGTGTGTCTCAGTGTGTGAGTGTGTGTCTCAGTCACTTCAAGTCATACAAAGAGCATTTCAAGTGGAGCGAAGCGATCAACAAAAAGGTGTAAAGTTAGAAGCAAGAATTGTGTGAATCTTGGGCCCCAGCACCTTTCCAATTGTGCCTATTTGCTTGATGCTTGACAAAATTGGCCTAATTGCTTCTCCTAACTTGGACTTTTGTGTTTGATGTCACCCCTTTAAACGGCTGTTGCGTTTTTCTAACTTGTTTTTTTACACTGACAATGTTTTTGTTATAGATTACATATACAGTACTCAAAACAGGCACCTGAAGGAGTTGAGAACGATACTGCTGTATCGTATGTAATTTCTGTGGCTTGTTGTAAAACAGTGGATCATGGCGTGACGTCATAAGATGCCAAAATCAAGGCACATTGAAATCTGAAGCGATGAAATCGGTCAAGGAGAATTTGAGTTAAACACGAAACGCACACATTATGACAAAATGTACCTTGTGTTTTTAAGAAACAAAGCCACAATGTTCATGCTAAGAAACGCTATGTCTTTTGTGGGTAAGGGCTCCATATTTGCCCGGTTGTAAACATAAAATACAGTGCATGGTGTGATAATGTCATATTAAGTACCACAGTTCGTTGCGCTGTTAGGAACTGCAACCAAACTATTTTAATAGTGTGTACACATTAAGCCTGACTAAACATGAGACAGTACTTTAGTGTTAATGCTTTGAGCTGGATTAATTCAAACGTTTTTGAATACGGTTCTTGAGATCAGTTATGTCGTGTGGACAGGGCCTTAGTTCCACTGACTACCAGTCAGACTGCAGGTGATGGTTGCTTCTCCTTCCCACACGCAGTGGCTCTCTATCCCTAGAATTGAGATTAAGTCAGCAGTGCCCTATTGGAACCAGAAGCAGATTTAATGCATTTTTTAATACAAAAAAAATGCTCTGAATACGTAAAGGATTTTTACTTGTGTATTGATCATACTCAAGGAAACTGCCATACTGGTTACTCATTTGTACTCATTACGCGTGGAGGCCCTAATTTAAATGTTGTAATAATCTCCCCGTCAGGGTCATTGTGAGGGTGTGCCAAGTGGCTGATGTTAAACAGGGAGGATGAACAACCAAAAATTCAGTTAAAAGAAAGTTAAAAGAAACAAATACTTTATTTGTGAACAAAAGTAAAATTGTTCTTTCAACAAATAACTATTTACACTGATCCTGAACCAAAACAAAGAAATATTGTCCAGGTAACACATTCCTTCTATACCTAGGCTACCACAGAGGTCAGGTACTAACCTCCAGCCCACACCCAGAGCTCCCGTTACTGACCTCTTTTATACCTCTCAGGTAGATCCCTCCCCCAGCAAAACCATTACTGGGCAAATACCCATAATAATTAAATACATTGATCCAGAGTATTATATTCAATATAAACTCAATCTTACCCTTATTAAATTTACCAATATTAAAATAATAGAGTTAAGCAAGATTAAACATCCCCTCTATGGAAAAGGTAAGCGTGGCCCCGAACAGCGAATATCAAACACGATACAGACTCCCCCACACAGACAGCAGCCTACCACAGAGAACAAGCATACGTGCATTACCTGCTCTCCTTGAATCCAGTGGGAAGCACCATGTCTATAACTAATTGTTAACAATCTTAAAACTTGAAACCCATTTATATACAGGCAGCAGTGTAAAGTAGTGGTTAGGGCTCTGGACTCTTGACTGGGGGGGTCATGGGTTCAATCCCAGGTGGGGGACACTGCTGCTGTACCCTTGAGCAAAGTACTTTACCTAGATTGTTCCAGTAAAAACCCAACTGTATAAATGGGTAATTATTTTTACATACAATGTGTAAAAAATAATGTAATTATATGTAAAAATAATGTGATATCTTGTAACAATTGTAAGTCACCCTGGATAAGGGCATCTGCTAAGAAATAAATAAATAAATAAAAAATAAATAAATATATAAGCATTTTCATTAGCAAAGAATACTTAAAAGATACAAGTTCACTTTACCAGCAGTGTGGACTCTGCTACCCAAAACGATACATCACACTCGAAAAAAAAACAACAACAAATGTATCTATTAATATACAGATTTCATTCTTATGCCATTCCCTGATTCCTGACAACCAAATACACACAGATTGAATAAACATTAATATATGGGGTAGTTTTATCTGTCTATTTACAAAAAGAAAGTTAATCAGTTTTTAGATTGCAGTTTTTAAAACTACTGTGGGTGGAGAAGCTCATTCTGGCTAAGTGATGGAAAAACAGGGTCTCTTACTACAGTCAGAGAGAGAATTACGTTTCTCCATCACAGTCATTCTCCCTGACATGGCCCCTTTGCTTTACATCTATTTAGTTGCAGGGGAAATCCTGCTGTATGTGCTGCAATTTCTAGCTAAATAATTTGCATAGCACAGCAGTACTTGCCTAATTCACTTTAAGTGAATCATACTGAGATAATATCACTCCCGCATCCAACTTCTACTTTAATTATTTATGGAGAGACATATTCCAGCTCTTCTCCACACTGAGAGGACAAATAACTACCCTCCTGTTCAAGGCTTCCATTACCATACTGTATCTGATTGAAAATGCCAGGAATTGGCGCATCCAGTAAAAGCACTCGCTAGAGTGCAGGATGCGCTCTATAGCCTGGACGTCGCCGGTTCGAGTCCAGACTATTCCACAGCCGACCGTGGGAGCTCCCATGGGGCGGCGCTCAATTGGCCGAGCGTCGCCCGGGGGAGGGAGGGTTAGGTCGACCAGGGTGTCCTCGGCTCACCGCGTAGCAGCGACCCCTGTAGTCTGGCCGGGCGCCTGCGGGCTTGCCTGTAAGCTGCCCAGAGCTGCGTTGTCCTCCGACGCTGTAGCTCTGAGGCGGCTGCAAGGTGAGTTCGCAGTGTGTAAAGAAGCGGGCGGCTGACGGCACACGCTTCGGAGGACAGCGAGTGTTCATCTTCGCCCCTCCCGAGTCAGCGCAGGGGTGGTAGCGGTGAGCTGAGCCTAAAAAATAATTGGGCATTTCAAATTGGGGAGAAAATAATAAAAACTAATTGGCAACAACTAAATTATTTAAAAAAAAAAAAAAAAAAAAAAAAAAGAAAATGCCAGGAATGGGGGGACCCTATATGGAACTTCACATAATTAGCAATGTTTTAAGTCTGAATGGAAGCAGAACAGTTACAGTACATACTTTTTTGACAAAAAAAGGTGGATAATGTCTCCATTCTCCTTTCAAGCTTTTCAACACAACTATTCAATTCAACTGACATTTAAATATATTCATTTGTGCCAAAACTTATAAGTTAAACACAAGGATGATGGTGTGATAAAATAATACTACATTCTCAAACAAATAGGTCTTCAGGTAAAACTATAAGTAGACAAAGCATTTTGCCTAATGCCTTCATTAGTGATATGTTATTTTTGTTCTCAAATAATTTTAGCTGTCCCTCTCTCTTATGACTGTAAAGTATGTCTATTCAATTGATCGAAGCAATGGCGGACAAAAATAATAGAGCCACCATATAAATCACTAATAAAGACCCTTCCTGTCTGTTTAAATATTTAAACATAAATGCACTAAAGAGGCACACTTGCACAGTTAGACCGTGGTACACAAAGTTATATTAGATTAATTGAATGGTCACCCTTAATTCTAAACTTAAAGTGGATGCTTCATGAGCTTTCCAGCTCACTATACAATAATTCCCTCTCAGAATGAAATAGGGAGATTATTTTATTTTATCTCATAAAGTAGTGGCAACATTGTCAGCATTTGCTGAAAGATCTAACAAAACAAGATTACACAACCTGTGGACAAAGGTATATTATCAATGCTGGATCTTGAATTATCACCTATGGTTTTGTCATTTACCTTGGAAATGGCTCTGTATCTGGCAACTCAGAAAAAGAGAACAATGTGTACTAGAACCAGTCTTGTTACTGGAAGGCACTCCTAAAGAACACAAGTCAGCCAGGGGTCCAGACTACAGGATGTGGCAAAGAACACTCTAACCAGTTACTTCATTTTAAACCTCAGTCTCCATCTGGAAGTCATTTAGGCTGATGCTGGTTTAGCATAGTGCAGCAGTCAATAGATGGAGAAAAACTGAGCCACTTACATAGCAAATGGTCTGAGATCAAAAACGATGTTTGAATCGGATGATTAAATGGTATTCAACACTGTTACTCCAAATAGTAAATATTGTGAGGAAAGGAAAACTGAATGTCCTTTACATACTGCGGCCAAATTACTAAACCTTCAGCAGCTGTATTTTTTTTTAACATAAACATGTACTCACTCTGACTCAATTTCATTCAATTTCTGGGCCAATTTTTCTCCTTCAGTTCCTCGCTACAACAGTATTTATGTATGTATTTATGTATTAGTTTGGTGGGGATAATATGAATGATATTTTACCCAGAATATAACATTAAACTGTAATATTTAGAAACATGAATGAGACAGTGTTCATTATTCAAAACCAACAAAATTAGAAGCCCAAACTTTTTGTTTTGTAAAACACCAGCTGTAATATTCATGTATGCAGTTTGCATATTCTTTTCATCCAATAATGGACTTGCAGTGTTCTAAAAAGGTAGTGTTAAATAAATACATGTCTTCTTATTTACCCACTAAATGTCCCTTTTTCAACACCATTTGTTTCCAGTATTTTAATACTACTGTATATAGAATTATGGACTTATCACCACATCCTGGACATGTTTAGGACCCACTTTTGATCACCTGTTTTTTGTAACAGACCTTAAATTTCCAATCTTAGAAATGTGACAAATTTCCATGAAGACAAATCATCTGTTTGGCTTTCATTCATTTCCCCCAGGGTTTCCTGTTTAAAATTGTAGTTTATGATTTCCAAGTCAGTCTGCAACCGCCTTAACAATGGCCCTTTGAGACAAATGACTTGTATTGTTACTCAAACTGATAGGTAAAAAAAAGGCAACACTGCTAAGTTTTATGCAGGTCTTGTTGGCAAATAAATTGGTGCTTTGTTACACAGCAATTCATTTTTGTATGACAACTTTTTAATGAGGACATAAACACTAAATTACAAAAGGATGGATACTCTTTATATTAGAAGCAAGTTCCCCATAAGGAACCTAAAGTGGCCTATTATGAAAAGGTATTAAAAAACAAACAAAAAAAACATAAAAATAAAATAAATAAAACATGTCTGGATTAATGTGAAAATCTTGCCTTATCAAATCAAACTGTTATGTCCCTGTGGTAAATCTTATATAGGCAAAACTAAACAAGATCTTAAATCTAGAATAGCTGGACATCGTAGTACAATTAGGTGCAGAAATTTAGTATATCCAGTAGCTGCTCATTTTTGTGAAGTCCAATGTCCAGTTTCTTCTCTTCAATATTTAGGGATAGAAAAGGTTAAACTACCTAGGAGAGGAGGCAATTAAGACTCTTTACTTTTACAAAGAGAAGCTTTTTGGATGTATTATTTAAAAACTATGGTTTCTAATGGAATGCGTGTGAAATACATCCTTCTTATGATATATGTCAACTTACATTAAGATATAGGAATTTATATATCTGATTATGTGGTTTCACATTGTCCTTTTTGTGCATTGCTGTTTTAATTATAACTCCTCAATGAGCCACAGTAGGATATGTAGGGACTAGGAGCTATGTATGTTTTTCTGTACAACAAATAGAAAATACACCAAGGTAGTGTTTTCAATGAGGTAAATAATGAGTGACTAAAACTGCTCACTAGCAAGAGTGCATTTTATTTAAAGCACCGATCCACTTCTTCCTTGTTAAAAACACTTGGACTAACCCAAAACAGCTGTATCTCAATGGTGATGCTGCCCCCTGGAGAATCACCACATGGTTTTCTAGATCCAGCTGCTGTTTCAGTTTCCTCGCTTACCTAATTGTTTTAAGGACCTCGCCAGAGAAGATATTTGCCTTTTTACCCTCCATATGATGTAATAATAATAATATTAAAAATAACAGAACAAAATTATTCCGGTTTTACAATCCAAAACATTCTATCATCTGTTATTGTTTTGCTACAGCCTAATTTGGGACTTAAGAATCTAATGTTTTAGTCACATAGTTTCACTGTTTAACACTTAGAATTGTGCCAACAGAACTAGCTGACTTGATCTCTCCTTGGAGGTATGTTTTCTTTCCTTTGTCTTGTGGTATGTTTCAGTATTAGTTGCTGTATTATTATTATTATTATTATTTATGTATTTATTTCTTAGCAGATACTCTTATCCAGGGCAACTTACAGTTCTTACAAAGTATCACAATACAAGGAAGTAGACAGACAGTACTGGAGTATGGAAGCGCTGATGCGCACGTTTATTACAAACAAAAGATTTAAGCAAAACAAAACACTTAACAAAACAAAACGGCATGGTGGCCAAAACAGACAGACAACCAGACACGGAACACACAAGTATTGCACTGGTATATATCCATCATGGCAGCAATTGCAAATTTTTACTTCAACTCCTGACTCTCGTTGTGCCTCTGAACACACCAACCCCGTTCAACCAAAGCTGCTTGTTTTTATATTGTGGCCGAGAATTACCTGGCTATCAATTACCTAGTCTATCCCTTGACCACATTCCGCACAGGGTTTCTCATACGCGTGGTCAACAGCCAGTAGTCAATAATCAATCGCTGTTGACCACGCATTCTCACGATTTTCTCTGGATGGGACATTTTAACGCCATCCGGGCTGTAAAACAATAATAACAATAAACAGTGTTTTTAATGCATCAAACCATACATTAAAATAATAATAATACAAAATACACACAGGGGCGGGGTGTACCCCGTCACAAGCAGATACAATTTTAGTACAGATATTTGCTTATAAGAGTAAATTCCTGGGCTTCCGAGTAGCGCATCCAGTAAAAGCACTCGCTAGAGTGCAGGATGCGCTCTATAGCCTGGACGTCACGAGTTCGAGCCTGGACGGGAGCTTCCAGGGGGCGGCGCTCAATTGGCCGAGCGTCGCCCGGGGGGAGGGAGGGTTAGGTCGGCCAGGGTGTCCTCAGCTCACCACGCACCAGCGACCCCTGTAGTCTGGCCGGGCGCCTGCGGGCTTGCCTGTAAGCTGCCCAGAGCTGCGTTGTTCTCCGACGCTGTAGCTCCGAGGCGGCTGCACGGCGAGTTTGCAGTGTGTAAAGAAGCGGGCGGCTGACAGCACACGTTTCGGAGGACAGCATGTGTTCATCTTCGCCCCTCCCGAGTCAGCGTAGGGGTGGTAGCGGTGAGCTGAGCCTAAAAAATAATTGGGCATTTCAAATTGGGGAGAAAATAATAAAAACTAATTGGCAACGACTACATTTAAAAAAAATAAAATAAAAAAAAATAAAGAGTAAATTCCAATAAGAGCATGTAGTATGTACGATAAATGGATAAGAACAATTTCAATTAAGAGCAATTACAAAAAGCGTGTATATGGATACGGATACCTTTAAGAGTAAAATCAACTACAAAATACAGAAAATAGTTATAATTAGGGGTGGGCATCGATATGAAAATTGTATATCGATATCGTGCACGTATTTTGATACCGATATCGATAATATCGAAGTCTTCCAAAATACAGAAGAATATAATAACACTTTGCTATATGAAACATATAGACGTTAACAGATATTTACATAAGAAAGGCAATAACTTACTTGAACTTAGCTTTGCTTCACAATATCCATGGAGAAAAACAAGGTCCTGTTATATTGTTTTACTATTCCATGCCATCGTCAGCCATCTGAAAACCGAAATATTTATATACTTCACTGCGCAGGCTAGCCAATCCGGAAGTTATTTAATCTTCTCTGTGTGTAAATGCACAACACATCTAAAAGTATTAAGTTACTAGTGGTGTAGCGGTGTAACGTAAGAGAAACAAGGAAGGCAAAAGACAAGGCGGGCAGCAGAGTTTTGGATGAGCTGGAGAGGACGGATAGCAAAGGCAGGGAGGCCGGCCAGGAGGGAGTTGCAGTAGTCAAGGAGGGACAGTACCAGACCAGGAGGTTCTTGGTGGATGAGGAGCGAGAGAGGGTAGTGGATTCAAGAGGAATAGAGATACAGAGATCATTGGTGGGGGAAGAAGAGGGGGGAAGAAGAGGAGGTCTGATTTGGAGAGGTTGAGTGTAACACTAGAAGCGCCAGAATTTCAAACTACCTAGAAACGCCAAACCAGTCGTTTTAATCGGTAGCTTTTTAAACAGCTGTAATATGATAATGAAAGACAAACAATTGTATAAAACTCATAAGTTTTATTTATTTATCAAACATTTGCAAAGCAGAAACGCTATATTTAAATGGAAAACAAAACTTTTTTTTTCAAAAGGAGCAGTACAAAACAAGAAAAACTTAAAAAAACATAAATAAAATAAACATTTCTCTAGATGATTTCCATTACATGAGAGTAGATGTTAAAACTTCATGCTGATTTGAACTTGGCTCTCGCCAAGATAAGCACCAACTAAGATGTAGCTTCACAGTAAACTAATATGATCCATATGTGTCTCCATCCATTTGCGCTTCCTTCCATATGATGATGTAGATATCCAGGGATCAGCTTATTGCCTCCCTAGCGCATCAGCACACACAACGGCTGCGATGCTGGCTCCGGGGATCAACCATAGTGTGGTCTCCCCAGCGCATCAGCATGACAACCGTCTGGATTGAGCTAAGTAGGGTACATCTCTGGGGTCTTCAAGTGGGCACCTTCCATCCTCGGTGTTTCGTCAACTAGCCCACGACACCTCAAGAGGCTCGACGGTGATGCTGGCGTCCCTATTTTGTAACGAGTCTCTGTACATACGAAATTGTATAAACATTTTATTTGTTTGTAAAAATAACATCAAAGGGCCTTTTTCTAAATAGTATATAATGCACTATAAATAACTATAATACAATAAACAATTGCATTATAAATAACTATAATAAAATAAACTATTCACATAACATATTTATTTATCCTACATACCTGGCAGCTTTCTAACCTGTACAGTCCACACACAGTACACGCTTCTCCACAACTGGCGCAAACATCCAAAGTTTTGTTGTCGTTGCATTTTGCAACCTGAAACTGTTTCCTCTTGTGTGTAGGTGCATCGGCTGCAGCACGGCATGAAGGGGCATCTGTCTCTGCCCTTTTCTGATCCATATGTGCTTGACGAAGCTCCATGGCTAACTGCAAGATGAAGTCCCTCCTGTTGCAGTTTTCCCCGGTACATTCCTTGTACAAAACATACGCATTGACGGCTGCCAGGTCCAGAATGTTATAAAATACAGCCACAGGCCACCGACGAGATCCGCCTTTGACTGAATACTGTCATACCATCTGATCCAGCACATCCACACCAAACTTTGTGGTATTGTAGTATTCCACTGTCTCAGGCTTTTTTTTGCCATCGGTTCCGATCGCCACTGTTTTGTGCATAGAGCTGAGAAAGAACCTGCAATGCTATACACAGGGGGGTACCTATGACTCAGAGAGGCATGTTTTTCAAGCACTCAAAGAATGTAGACAGGTAGATGCCACTTGATCACGAGACTGATTGTATTGAAAAGGACAGGTGATTGTATGGAAAAGGACAGGCAGGATTATAAGCTATATTTAATAAATAAATATGTATTGAAATAACAGGTTAAAATGACCAGTTTTGGAGCTTTTAGGTAAACATGTTTGTAATTATCAATTTCTTGCGAATGTGCGGCTCAAACACCATCAGTATATTTTTTATTTATTTGTTTATTTAGCAGACGCCTTTATCCAAGGTGACTTACAGAGACTAGGGTATGTGAACTAAGCATCAGCTGCAGAGTCACTTACAACTACTTCTCACCCGAAAGACAGAGCACAAGGAGGTTAAGTGACTTGCTCAGGGTCACACAATGAGTCAGTGGCTGAGGTGGGATTTGAAACAGGAACCTCCTGGTTACAAGCCCTTTTCTTTAACTACTGGACCACACAGCCTCCTACATATATCTAATACATATATTTAGGAAAAGTCACGAACGGGCATGCGCATTACATTCCGGAACACAGAGTAATTTAAATTTTAAAACCCAAAATGAGTAGAGACTTGGTGACTGAGAGAAGAGCCGTTTCAGTGGAGTGTGCCTGGCAAAAACCTGATTGCAGGGGGTCGAGCAGAGAATGGTTTGACAGAAAAGCAGACAGCTGGCGATGTACTGCTCGCTTGTTTTTTTTAAGATGGGGTGATACAGGCCTGTTTGAAGGCAGAGGGGAAACAGCCAGAGAGCAGAGAGGTGTTAAGAAGAGAGGAAATTATAGGGAGTAAAGGGAAAAGGTGAGTGAGGAGAGGGTCTAGAGCACACACGGTGGGTTTATGATTCTGGAACAGGGAGCAAAGATTGGAGTCCAAGAGGGGCAAGAAGGTGGATAAAGAAAATAGGTTAGCTAGGGTTGCAGACGGTGATGGGGCGAGGTATTGAAGAGTTTGCAGATGTCTGTGATTTTGGAGGAGAAGAAGGAGGCACTGTCGTCAGCCAAGATAGAGGAAGGTGGAAGAGGGGGAGGGCTAAGGAGGGAGAAGGTCGAGAAAAGTTTATGGGGATTGTTAGTAGAAGACTGACAGAGACAACACAGGCAGGTACTCAGGTGAAAGCACACTGCGGTGCAGTTTTTATTAAACAAAAATTAAATAAATATTTGAACAAAAAACACAGCTCACAGAGCAAAATAAAAATTCAAACAAAAACAAATCACGAACACAAACTGACACCAAATGTGGAATATGGCTGCCTGTTAATATGGTTGCCTAGCAACCACTGCACCGGTATTGTTAGAGGGGTTTGTGGGAGGTCTTGGGTAGGCATTTCCGCTAGGGGCTCTAGGAGGTGTGGAACCTGTGTTCAGAGAATAAACAAACTTTATGTGCAAACCAAGACTGGTCTATTTTCTTTACAAGCAATATTACATGGTGTCAGAGCTTGTGTTTGATGAAAATATCGCTGACAACTGGAAAAAGTTTGAAAAAGAATGGTGCGTATACTGGTACGCGGGTCTCTTGGAGAAGACAAAAAAAGTTCAAGCTTACACTCTTCTCAATTTGACTGGCCCAGACGCTGTAGAAAAGTAGGAATCTTTCGTTTTCGCTGAGGGGGAGGATAAAGAAGATCCTGAGGTACTGTTAAAGAAATTCAAACAGATTTGTCTTCCTGTAAAAAATGTAATTATGGACAGACACGCATTCAATACCATTAATCAGAAGCCAGGTGAGTTGATCCAATCATATGTTTCCACACTAAAAATACTAGCAAAGAAATGCGACTTTGGCGGTTTAACAGACAAACTCATTAGGGACCGAGTAGTATGTGGAATACAAAGTGACAGCTGCACAAGCAGCTGCTCTGTGAAAAAAACCTGACGTTGGAATCTGCAATAAACAGCTGCATGTTAAATGAACAGTCTGACAGAAGTACAAAATAACTGAGAAAAGAGGCTGAAGTTTTCTCAGTACAAGGCCCACCATGCCCAAATAATAATAATAATAATAATAATAATAATGTATTTCTTAGCAGACGCCCTTATCCAGGGCGACTTACAAGATATCACATTATTTTTACATACAATTACCCATTTATATAGTTGGGTTTTTACTGGAGCAATCTAGGTAAAGTACCTTGCTCAAGGGTACAGCAGCAGTGTCCCCACCGGGGATTGAACCCATGACCCTCCGGTCAAGAGTCCAGAGCCCTAACCACTACTCCTAACCACTACTCCACACTCCACACTGCTGTACTACTCCACAAACTGCAATGGCCAGCACCCACCAGAAAGGGGTAAGTGCCCTGCATTTAATAAACGCTGTAATAATTGTGGAAAATGGAATCACTTTGCTAAGTGTTGTAGATCAAGGCACCCAGCAACTTCACCCAGCAACTTCAAGCCACCACCAACAATCTCTGCTACTAAACATGCCACGGTCAATTACCAGTCCAGAGTGAGAAATGCAAACAGAGTAAATGAGCTGGAATTAAAACAAGACGGTGCCCAATGCAAAGATATTCAGCATTCTAGATGCAAAATGTGGATTTTGGCAAATCCCCCTCGATGAGGAATCGTCGAAACTGACAACATTCATGTCACCACTGGGCAGGTACAAATTCCTACGAATGCCTTATGGCATCTCCACTGGCAGTGAGGTCTTTCAGAGATGCATGGAGCAGCTTTTCGCTGGACAGCCTTGTGAAATCATCGGTGATGACATTCTTGTTTGGGGACGCTCAAGTCAAGAGCATGACGAGCACCTGCGCATGGTCCTTGACAGAATTAGAGCCATCAATTTAAAGTTAAACCCTGCCAAATGCAAATTCAGAGTGAGTGAAGTTCCCTATGTGGGCCTCCTGCTGACTGATAAAGGTGTAAAGCCGGACCCAGAGAAAACCAAAGCAATCCGGTAGATGTCGCTACCTGAAGAAAAGCATGAACTGCAGCGTTTTCTTGGCATGACAAATTACCTGTTTAAATTGATCCCAGGCTATAGTGAAGTGACTGCACCTCTGTGTCAGCTCCTCCACCAGGATGCAGAATGGAGCTGGCAGGAACAACAAAGCAATACCTTCACCAAGCTTACAGAACTACTCTCAAGCCCACCTGTGCTACAATACTTTGATGTCTGGAAACATGTGGTGCTGTCAGCAGATGCATAACAGCATGGGCTTGGGACGGTGTGAATTCAAGATAGTAGGCCAGTAGCTTTTGCATCAAGAGCCTCAACAGACACTGAGGCTTGATAGACTGAGAAGGAACTTACCCTGCAATGCCCTTAAGTCTCACCAGATGAAGGAACCTATGCAACTACATGAGATTCCTGGTCTGCCATGGTCACTCACAGCCACAGACATATTTGAATGGAATGGAAAAGAGCACTTGGTTCTAGTCGATTCATTCTTGGGATGGTTTGAAATTGACTACTTACCAGGCATGAAAAATACAACAGTGATCGGGAAACTTAAGAGGCATTTCGCTGTACCCGCAATCAAATGGTTTGGCAGAACGGGCAGTGCGCTCTGCTAAACATCTCCTTGAAAAATGCTTACATCATGGATCAGACATCTATGCTGCTTTGCTTAACCTGCGCAACCTGCCTAGAGAAGGTCTACCCTCACCAGCACAGAGGATGTTTTCCAGATGCACTAGAACCATGAATTCTATGGCCAAAAACCTGCTGCGACCAAAAGTGGAAACCTGCATGAAAGAGGCTCTTGCAAAGAAGAGACAGAGAGGTAAAGAATACTACGACCGCAATGCATGGAAACTCACCCCACCGGGCCAAGTGATCAGAAAGCAAACAGCACAAGGTTACGACAAACTAGCTGCTGTGCACAGCAGCACCACAACCCAACAGCTACTACACTGACGTGGATGACAAAACCTATGTGAGGAACAGCTGTCACCTGTTACTTGTGCCGGAGACCTACCGACCCAGTGCTGCCCCAGTGGAAGCGACAAGTCCACAGTATGCGTCTTCTGTGACAGAGCAGGTGGCATCTAAGCCTGTGACCAACACTGCACCCCCCAAGGCAAACATGCAGACAGCAGGATTGCTAGGTATTTTGCACCATATGGACGCTCGCCAAGACAGTCCCTAGGATCAACAGCCTTTCGTGATTACGCTCTCAGGGAGGGTGAGCAAGCCAAGCTCTAAGTTCAAGGACTTTGTGACTTGATGTACTGTTGTGCGATATCAGACTTCATGCACTAAAAAAAACAAAAAAAAACAGTGGTTGTAGTGCTAGGCCACTAGGTTCTTATTTGACACATTTATGGTTGTTTCTTTCTTTTTTATTCTTGTTATTATACCCTCAGTTCTTACTTTGCAGTCGCAAATAGGTATTTTCCAATCATGTGCCAGAGGGGTTATCTAAACTTAAAGAGAAGGGATGTAGAATATGGGTGCCTGTTTATATGGTTTCCTAGCAACCACTGCACCGGTACTGTTAGAGGGGTTTGTGGGAGGTATTGGGTAGGCATTTCTGCTAGGGGCTCTAGGAGGTGTGGAACCTGTGTTCAGAGAATAAACAGATTTTACGTGCAAACCAAGACTGGTCTATTTTCTTTACAAGCAATATTACACCAAACAAATAAACAAGTACCGTGCTGGTGCTTCCAGCTCACGTAGCAATTGTTATTCTTTACTTTGTTTAATTTTGTTTCTCACTCTTTCTTGCACAGTTCCTCCTTCCTGAACACCCACACCCAAACACACAGGTTTATTTACACGTGCTGTTAGAAAGTATTTGATTTACAGCTAAATGCTGCCCTCTAGTGTTCATGAATGTTATATTGTTCTCTTTGTACACGTCATCTTAGTGAGACACTTTCCTTATGAGTCAGCTTAGATAGTCGTTTTTTTCTGTATTGTCATAGCCAGCTGAGAGTAAGCAAGCCCTTTCTTACACGAATAATCCAGCCATCCGTGCGTCAGTGCCGAAATGTAAGTAATAATCTTAATTATAAGTATTTCGCCATCATTTCTGTTTAACTTGAGATAAGTACTTATACGTAATATTTAAATTTAACGATTGTAAACATAACATAGTAAGCTCATGCATATTCAACCTGCCAACCACAATGTTTCCTTAGTTTATTTAATCTCTTGTTTATTGGCACAAGCACGGTTTATAGAAATCGTTGTTTCTTGTTTATTAAAGACCACGGATACTAGCATTACACAGATATTATCATTACAAGGATAATATCAGAACACAAATATATAACACGGATAATATTATCTCCTCGTTGGTGATTATAAACGTGGATTGTTTACTTGATGCACATTCTGAATAAACGCACACGTTCTGGAATTACCCCGTGTCTAATCATCTGACCGTCAAACGAACTAGTCTAGCCTTAACAATAATTACACCATTGTGAACAGGCTAGCTGTAGGGGTGATGTCAGTCCAGAATGAATCACACATGCAGACAGGCAGTACTGGGGTTGAAACTGAGATGCTGCAGCGCTCAGTATGTTTAATGAATGAAACAAATAAAAGATTTAAACAAAAAAACTGCACACTGCACTTGAGGCCAAAATAAACAGACAAACAAAACGAATAGACACTAACAAACAGGGTGGACGAATGCTAAACACAAAACAAGTACTGTGCTGCTTCTCCAGCATGTAGTAGCAATTGTTATTATTTTTGTTTCTTTTTAATAGTTTTTACCTCTTCTCCACACCCGTTCTCCACTCACCGAACACACAACCCCGAGTGAGTGAAACGTGCATCTATATATACTGTTGTGCCGGGATTCAATTACTAATTAATTATTCATTTGAATCCCAGCACGTGAACTAATTTGTGCAACACAGACCCATTTATAACCCCTGCACCAATATCTATACACCAACATGAACACACCACACACAACATATAACACATAAATACACACAGGGGTGGGGCACATTGCCACAACCATTCAAACAATAATTCAATAAACGGCTCCAGCCACATTCTCACGAGCTGTCTGGCAGATACGAGCTGCTACCATCGCATCTGCCAGACCCCCTTTAAACCAAACAATAATAACAACCACTCGTTTAAATAAACATAAAAAACTACAGTATTTACAATACATTATTTTAAATAATAATATACCAATACATTTGAAATCATGACAATACATCCACCCGTGCTTAATAAACAAACATATTTACAAGCAGGGCTTTGCCCTGCCCCCTTTAATTATGTGCAGGGCTTTTCCTCTGCCCTGTCACAGAGTGGATAGAGGGGAGGTGTGAGAGAGCAGCAGGTGGCTATGCATGTCCCTTGCATTCTAAATCATGTGGATTAGTTATGCTCATCTAGGATCTGTCTCTATAGGTCAGCATTATAAAAAGAGGAAAAAAAAACAACCAACAAAAATATATACTTATGTTAAAGATAGTAAGCTTGTGAAAGCCATGGTAATGAATTTGATTTAAAATGGTAAAACAATAGTTTCATAAACATTTATAATACTATTAAATACTATAACCACCAAATCAGACTGAATAGTACCATAGCCCATAATGAGTAGCTCTCAGGACATTGTTTAAATGCTAACAGATGAGTCTTTCTGTGATTTTGCTTTTCACAATATGTTGTAGATATCTGAGTCTTGACCAGCTTACAACCAGACATATGCTTTCTTGTGGTGGTTTTCTGCAAACGTTGCCATTCCAGCCACATCCAGGAATAGTTTTACTGTCTTGACTGTCTTGATGGTTAAAGAAGCGACTGCTTTGAGGGATGAGCTGGTTACATAGCCACCCACTATCATACCCCATGTGAAGTCACAGAGATCCTTTTACAAGTTTATGGATTACTTGTCCAACTAGACCAATTAGGAATTTCACCTACAGTACAACTATTTTTGGAATTTTCCAGCTGTTATTATTATAAGCAGCACACATTTTCAGATACAGTTCAAGTAATGGGCAGAATAACCAAAATCATACAGCACTAAAATAATAAAATTATGTTTATTTTGAGTCAGTTAATTATTGCACCACAGTCACATTAATAAATCATAATACACAAAGTATAGAAATTAATTTAATTCAGAAGATACAAACACAACAAATTAGCAGCACACTGTATACTGGCAGTTATTACCAGTTACCCCATATACATAATATACAAATTCACAAACATAACTGTAAAATAAAACAAAACAAAATAGTCATCCAGTACAGAAGAGGGAAAACACTAATCAGAAAGACAAGAAAATGTACTCAAAATGCCCCAGTTTCTTTAACATTTATACATTAACTGACTCGATTGCATATCAGAGCTGGAATTTACTCAGGTAGCTATTGTTTTTATTTGTATTTATTTAAAAAGGTTCAGGTGTTTAAGATACAGTAGTAATTTGCTGTTTGAAGAAATGGGAAGGGACTAATTGGACATTCTTTTATTCTCTAATAGAATTGCGAGGATCAGGAGGACAAAGGTGGTTTAAACTCCTATAAGTGGATAGTTTGTGTACCAGCTTACAGATTTTAACATACCCAGGCAACAGTCAATCAAGAATAATCACATGGACTCAGTTTATACAAAGTTTAATGAATCAGAACATATATATATATACTCCTTCGGTTTATTAACGCTTAAAATGGGTTGAGTGATCACAGATCGACGTCAATCTGGGCAATCCAGTGTCTATGCAAACTAACAGCATCAATACTTTAAAGCGATATGGTTACAACATGTATTAGCCAAGAGCACCCAAAGATAGCCTAAAGCAGACAATATAAAAACCTCCCTAAAGCTAAATATAATAATCCTATCCTTATAGCCTGCTTCAATATAGGTGAGATACAAATGCAAAAATTATGCTTACCAAAACAAATAGGCTCTGAATACAACACCAGCAGTCAGCTTCACAAGAAAGGTCCTCAGTGGATGGATCAGCCAAGTCTGTGTTACCAAACAACTGATGAATAAACTACAGCTTTGCCCCAATATTTATAGGCCTGCTTCATGCGCCAGAAGGCTTAATTAAACCTAACACATCTGTGTAGAGAGATAAGATAGCCCTAATTTCTAAAGATAATACACTCTCTAATGTCAAGCCATTCCTTAACCCTTTGCAGTCCATTTATTAAGTGAGTGTCAGGTGCGTCAGGTCCAATTTATTTTCACATGCGCAGTTAATTTTAGACGCGCTGTTTATAAGTATTTTTTTCCACAGTCAAACAGGTTTAAAAGGCCCTGCATATCAACAACGCACTCACTAGGCATCTCCAGCCCTGCCCCATCCTTTCGTTCGCTATAGCTTTCACATGTGCTAAGAAATAAATAATAATAATAATAATAACAGTCGTACATACCGATCAATCATCTCCTGATCACTCGTTTTATCACCAAACGCCTCAATAATGCGATCCAAGTCATTATTTTATTACTATAACATCTGAAAAAAGCTCTGCAAATGTCCGTGATATTCTCTGAGCGCTGATGCACTATCAGCCAGCTTGTTTCCTTATGGCCACCGTTATCTGATGCCAGGGGCAAGTATGACTATTCATGAGATACGCCCTTTTTTTCGGCTTGTCTCGGCTCCTGTCACTCCCACTCGGCCATTGAATGGTTTTCTCGGCTTTTTCCGGAGACAAAACGACTAGAAACCCGTTTTTTGCATCTTTTTAATGATATCGGACAGGGTCCGACATTGGACCGGATAGGAATAATTGCAATGTCGGACCAGGTCCGACATAGGACCGCAAAGGGTTAAAACGTATTAATATGCAGTACCAAGCTTTTCTCTATTTTACTAACCCCAGGATATATGAGGTAATTCCCAAAAGCTTTTAACATATACCTCCATGGAGTTCCATTACTTTGTTTAAGATAAAGTTCCTGATTTAACCCTTTGCGGTCCATTTATTAATTGCGCGTCAGGCACGCCAGGTCTAATTAATTTTCACACGCGCAGTTAATTTTAGACACGCTGTTTAAAAGTATTTTTTTTCACCGTCAAACGGGTTTAAATTGCCCTGCATATCAACAAAGCACTCACTAGGCATCTCCAGCCCCGCCCCACCCTTTCGTTTGCTATAGCGTTCATCTATGTAAGAAATAAATAATAATAATAATAATAGTCGTACATACCGATCGATCATCTCCGGATCACTCGTTTTATCACCAAACTCCTCAATAATGCGATCCAAGTCATTATTTTATTACTATAACATCTCAAAAAAGCTCTGCAAATGTCCATGTTTTCTGTGCGCTGATTCAGTCAGCCAACTTGTTTACTTACGACCGCCCCCGTTATCTGATACCTGATACCATGTATGACTAATCATGAGATACGCCTTTTTTTTTTTTTCGACTTGTCTCGGCTCCTGTCGCTCCCACTCGGCAATTGAATGGTTTTCTCGGCTTTTTCCGGAGAAAAAACGACTAGACACCCGTTTATTGCGTCGCTATAATGATGTCGGACCCAGTCCGACAAAGGACCTGTGAGGAATAATTGCAATGTCGGACCCAGTCCGACAATGGACCACAAAGGGTTAAAGCACCTGTCATGTCAATTAGTCCTACCTTGCTTGCTAAAACATCTTTCTTGTACCAAAAAGCTTCTGTACATTTTTCAAGCAATGGGGCCTTTGTTTAGGTTAGGCTGCTTCTTGCTGATAAGGAACTCCTGGGAGCACATTCCAAAGGGCACTCTCACAGTTATTGAATTAGGTTATAGATTTTTAGTTTTACTGAATGTTCATTTAGGCTAACACAAATTTCTGCAATAATATTTCTGATTGTTTAACAACTTTTAAACACAGTACAGAGTTTTACAATATTATATTATTATTGCCCTTAACAGTTTACTTGTAACAGTGGTCTTTTAATCACAATGTCCAATTCGCATTCCAGATATCAGATTGCTTTCAACAGAATTGAACATCTTTGTCCGGCTCTGCTCTCAGTGGATCTGTAAAGGCAACCACTGGTCCCTTTATCCATCTCTGAATATCGCATGTGTGGGTGACAGTTTTAAATGCCTGATACCTGCAAAAAAATTGAACCCAGCTACTTGGACTCCCATCTTTGCATTCTAATTTTCCCATATGAGTCCACTTAACTGGGTGAACTGCATCACATCCTATACATTAAATTCTCTTTACATTGTCTGGTTCAACATTCAAATGAGAAAATGATAAACCTTGTACATCATTCATTCAAAATTAATTTTTCAGTGTTTCACCATGTGCATGCAAGCAGGGCATGTATTTGGTCCTGCTTTGACAGTCCAGTTCTACACTTCTGACATTCACACTCTAGGTTTGGTATGTGCCTGTCTTTTCCCCATTATGTTTATGCATTTTAGTGTGATCACATAAGGCTATTTTATTAGGTATCCCTTCCATCCAAAATATCTGTGTTGGCCAGAATTCACCATTTTTCAAATCAATGGGTTCCCATGCCTCACCTTCATTTCATTTGGTTCTATCAAAGGGGCATATACTTCTGCAGCATAAGCCTTCAATTCCAAAGGTGCAAGCACCTTGTGCAAGAGAGAAGGGGTTTGAGAGTCACTTGTGACAGAACTACCAAAACAAAAATAAATAATACACTCTCAGATACAATTTTTTAAAACCTGATGCAATGCAATCAGTGTAACAGACATAACTTTTTAGGATGCGCCCTATAGCCTGGACGTTGCCGGTTTGAGTCCAGGCTATCCCACAGCCGACTGTGGACGTGAGCTCCCAGGCGGCGACGCACAATATTCCGGGCGTCGCCCGGGGGGGTGGGGTGGGGGAGGGGGGGGGGGGGATTAGGTCAGCCAGGGTGTCCTTGGCTCACCACACACCAGCGACCCCTGTAGTCTGGCTGGGTGCCTGCGGACTTACCTGTAAGCTGCCCGAGAGCTGCGTTGTCCTCTGACGCTGTAGCTCTTGGGTGGCTGCATGGTGAGTCCGCAGAGTGAATAAAAGCGGTTGGCTGACAGCACACGCTTCGGAGGACAGCGTGTGTTCGTCTTCACTGCTCCTAAGTCAGCACAGGGGTGGTAGCGGTGAGCTGAGCCTACAAATAATTGGACGTATCAAATTGGGAGAAAATAATAAAAATGATTGGCAACGACTAAATTTATATATATGAAAAAAATGTAGGCAATTAAAGTTTGTCCCTCTTTAAAGTCTGCATGTCATCTTGTGCACTGCTTTTACTTCCTGCTTCTACCTGCAGCACCAGGAGGTTTTGAGTGTTGTCTGCATTCTCCATTGTAACTCATAAGAGCAAAATAAAAAATATGCTTTTTATAGTAATATTTTACAGGAAACACAAATCAGATATCAGGTTGTAAAAAAAAAATTTTAAAAAAAAATGAGGCACTACATTTCGTAAATATGTGAAACCTTAACTAGCAATAAAAAAAGTTTTTTAATTACCTATTTGAATTTCTGTTTTTTATTCATTACAATAACTGAAAAAACTATAATAACCTGTTGTGACATGGGCAGACTTTGTCACTGGCTTCTCTGCGCATGCGTGCCACTACATGAACAGCTCGGATGCTCCAGGGGAGACGAGCTATCAGTCAGTTGGTTGAACAGGGAGGCTGGGCCAGGGTTTGGCTGACCGTGGATCCCTGAGTGGCTGAGAGGCGGGTGGCTTCATGTGTTGGACGAATTGGTGCACGACTCCTTGGGAGAGAGAGGAAAGGAACCGGCTAGAAAGCACCCAAAAGGCAGCGCAAGAGTCATCTACCCTATTCCTCTGTGCAACCAGAGTCACCGTGTGTGGAACCGGGGCTTGTCAGTGTTATAGAGAAGGGTTAGTTTAAGGGGATCAGGGAAAGATCCCAGTACAGTATAGTGAGGGGTGTGTAGCGGGACCCTCCTTCTAGTGGAGGTAGCACTCGCCCACTGTTTCGGCAACCTTTTATTTCATAGCTTTGTTTTCACTGTGTTATTTTTGCATCTTTCATTGCTGTTTGTCCCCACTCCTTGTTTGCACTCCTTGTTTGAGTAGGGCAGCAGTGTGGAGAAGTGGTTAGGACTGTGGACTCTTGACCGGAGGGTTGTGGGTTCAATCCCAGGTGGGGGACACTGCTGCTGTACCCTTGAGCAAGGTACTTTACCTAGATTGCTCCAGTAAAAACCCAACTGTATAAATGGGTAATTGTATGTAAAAATAATGTGTAAAAAATAATGTAATTATATGTAAAACTAATGTGATATCTTGTAACAATTGTAAGTCGCCCTGGATAAGGGTGTCTGCTACAAAATAAATAATAATAATAAAAATAATAATAATGTACTTACCATTTATTGTAAATAAAATTTGGACTCTTGAGCTGCGTTTTCAAAGATAATCTTCTTTGTCCGGCTTTTGAATACAGTTAATACCCACACCTGTCACAAGCTACTGTACATTAGCAGGCTGTTGTTTGTGAAATGCGAAGTTGTATAAAAAATCATCATTATGAGTAGACAAAGTGCAACAGTATAATGTACATATTGAATGAATTCTGGATATATGCATATGTGAGAAGAAATATGTGTTCATAAAGCACATTACAGAATGTCTCCTGAATAAAGCTGTTTTATTTCTGAGGCAGAACAAAAGTTAATTCTTTTGACAGACACCTACTTGTGGGCGAGATAAAACACATACAGACAGCATGCTAAAAGGCTCCAAAGTAACCATTCCACATCTGCAGGAAGAAGCTGCAGATTGCTGGCTTGCAGTCTGTTCAGAAGGAAAACTGTATATAAAAATAACATTGGAAATGTGAGAACTCCCATTGTCATGGGAAGATGGAAATCATGCAGGCAGTGTCTGGCTTCAATATGGGCCATGAAGTGGATGATAGATGATCCCAGTTATGAGTCTAGTCATCAGGCTTGCACTTGTTTAACAGACACAATGTCACCATGGCTAGAAGCCAGTCACCACAGTAACCCTTTGTAACAGGAATGGCTTTGTGGTGACGTCAGACAAGGAAATGAAGGACACAGTATGGTGAGTGAAGGCGCTGCTGCACAGATTTATTAAACAAAATTATTTAAACGAAACACTGAATAAACATAACAGCACAGTGGCCAAAATAAACAGACAAAACAGACACGGAACAAACAAGTCTCATGCTGGTGTAAAACCAGCACGCATAGCAATTGTTATCTCTCTTTCAGTTCTCTTTACTCACGACTCACCTCTCTCGTTTCGCCTCTGAACACACTAACCCCGTTCAGCCAAAGCTGCTGGTTTTTATACATGTGACCGTCTCCAGATTAGCAATAAATTAATCAATCTGGAGATTGTTACATTCTACACAAGTTTAACATGGATGGCGATTTTAACTCCAACCATGCTGTAAAATAATTAACAAAAAAAACAACGTGTTTTAAAACACCAAACCATACATTTAAATAATACAACAAATACAAATACAAAATAAAATATATCTATCTATCTATATAGATATACTGTATATATATATATATATATATACACACACACAGGGGCAGGGGTTACCCCGTCACAACCTTTCAAGGCTGAGCACAAATATTTCGGGACCCACCCTTTCTCAGCTTTGCCTGGTTTGTTTTTGAATTGCATCATTTACAATGGTGCTGAAATGTGTTCTGTGTGTACTGAAGGTAGTGCTAGATGAACATTGAACCCAGATGAGTTTGGAGTTAAGAGGGAAAACAGAGAGAGCTACTTTTGTGAGGAGACATGTCAGGCTGCAATCTAGTTAGTTTTGGAGAATGAGAGTGATTTTTGATTACTACAGTGGGGGCGAGGCTCTTGAGCGACACTGAAAGTAAGACGATTCATGTTTTAATTGTGTATCTGTTCTTTTATTTATATAATATCCCTTACTAATATGCCATTACATATATTACTTCAGTAATATATTTAGGAGACTGTGACCCGGGTTGCTTGCGGGTGAAGTCAAACCAGGAAATTAATGGATATCAACACAAGTATTGGGTGAAATGAGACGCTATTGTGCTTGTGTTGTTTTATTAATTAAATACACAGTTTCAATAACAAAACAAACAAAATAAACAAACACTGTAAACAGAACACAAAACAAATACCATGCTGGTACAGCGAGCAGGTAGGTAGCAGTTGCTTTCTGTATTACATTCATAGATCTCTGAAACACGATCTCCGTTTCGCTCTCCACTCTCATCCAACCACACCGTTCAGCCTAAGCTGCTTGTTTTTATATTGTGGTCGAGGGATTAACTGGCTATCAATTACCTAGTTTATCTCTCGACCACATTCGGCACAGGTTTTCTCATACCCGTGGTCAACAGCCAGTTTGTCAGTAATCAATCGCTGTTGACCATGCATTCTCACGATTTTATCTGGATGGGTCATTTTAACGCCATCCGGGCTGTAAAACAATAATAACAATAAAACAACATTTGTCTAAATAAATACAAAACAGTTAAAATAATAATACAACAAAATACATACAGGGGAGGGGGTACCCCACAAGTTGGTTTATTTACCGTGTTTATATATTTAGTTAGTTTATATATAGTTATTTAGGAAGATGATTTACTTTATAAAGCGACATTCTAACAAGTCAGTCGTTTTATGCCTTGTGACAGGGTACACCACGCCTGTGTGTATATTTTGTTTATTTTGTATTATTATTATTATTATTATTATTATTATTATTATTATTATTATGTAAATGTATTGTTTTGTGTATTACACAATGTTTTGTTATTGTTGTTTTACAGCATGGATGGGGTTACAATTCCCCAGCTAAACCCATGCAGAATGTGACCGTCTCCAGTTTGATTAATTTATTGCTAATCTGGAGACGGTCACATGTATAAAAACCTGCAGCTTTGGGTGAATGGTGTTGGGTGTTCAATGGTGGAATGATAGAGCGAGACAGTAAGCTTTATAAATATAAACAATTGCTACCCCGTGCTGGTTTTATACCAGCACAATACTTGTTTGTTTTGTGTGACTGTTTCACCTGGTCATCGTGCCATTTTGTTTTGTAAAATGTTTTTGTTTGCATCTCATCCCGTAGTACTTGCTTGTTGTGTCAATTCTCTTCCTGGTCTAATGTCACCCACAAATCATCCTAACCAAATGCCTGCACGGGTTTGTATTTTTAACTGTAATTTACCATCTGGAGGGTAACAGAAATTTTAGGTACAAAGTTGTTGTTTATTAGTCGAGTTATAATGTTTGAGCAATAGACATTTTATTTTCATGGTTACCTTTTGCAGCTTAGTTCTAGTACATTGGCATTGTGTTTTACTAAGAAGCAAATGATGTTACCCTCATAAAAGTTGATCATGAAGTTAATCATTTATTGTGCTTTACTTTTTTTTTGCTGATCGAGAAAGTGGCTTTACCATACTCTGATTTACCGTGCTTGACAGTGCAGACCCCAGTACAGGTGATCAGGGAGGCAGGCCATGCACCACAATGAGGCTGACAGCTCGCCATTTCCAAAGCGTCATCCTCTCTAAAGAGAACAAGGCAGTGTTTCAGCAGTGCAAAGTGTGCAATGAGGGTTCTGGGCACGACATCAGCAGGGCGACTCAAGAAGGCAAGTGGAGATGTACTGCTGCATACCTGGTGGGAAGATTTCACTTTGCACTGCACCATGTTTTGAATTCTGGCACACAACATAAAATAAAAGAAAATTGTGACCCAACAGTGATTTCTTTATTAATTTATTGGTCTTGTTTACAGTTTTATTTATTCACTTTTTTATTATTATTTACAATTCTGTATGTATTTATTTAATATTTTATGTATTTAAATATTTGTGTATTGATTTATTTATTTACAATTTAATTTATTTATTTTGTTATGTACTTATTTGACCTCAAGAGGTCAAAGTTAATTCCGTTTGTGGTCTTATTATTTATTGGAGAACTGTTTTTATTTCTCCTCAGATATGGACTTTTACATTCACATCACCCCTTGGTGTCTTTACATTTTGGTTGACAGAGGTCAATAGTTATTTAAAGTCAGAGGTGTACACTTCATGATGAAGTGAATACATAAATGGTTATTGAAATATGTTTGTAATTTGACTTTGTAATTTCTGTGCCTTTTTATATTCCAGCGTGTTCTGAATTATGTAAATAATTACGGAAAAAAATGATCTTCATATCGAGACAGAGTAGGACACTGTCTCTTGTGGGGACATTCCTTTATTTGTAGCACCATGTTTAAAACTGAAATGGGATAGTAGGATACATTGTTATTGAAAAACTTTTTTAAAGAAATGTTTTGAACTTTTTTTCTGCCAATTCTGTACCTTTTTACATTTTACCATGTTCTGAATTCTGTAAACAGTTTGAAAATAATATTCTTAAAGTTCTAAGCTTTTAAATGATATGTGGTTGATTTGATAACATTTGAATGACTTATGACTTAATAACAAGTGTGTGCATTTTATTAAAACAAAAAAAAACGGCTTGGAAAGGGTTAAAGATGGAGTTAAAGGGCTTAGTTACACGAATTAGCTCATACAAAACATAAATTAGGGCTTTTAAAAGAAAACCTTAGGTTACTTACCGTAACCCTGGTTCCCAGAAAGAGAAGACGACCACCAATGAACATTATGTATGGGATATGCCTGCCCATTGGGTAGCTATCTCTGAACTCTCTATACCAGAGCTGCCAATAGGCCCCTTCCTGGGATGACGCACTCGGTGCCGCCCACTAAAACCGTCATCCTGAGGAACTCATGTTCTCTTTTTCCATCAAACCGGTGAGGGCGACCGATGCAACCTCACGGGTGGTGGTGGTCTTCTCTTTCAGGGAACCAGGGTTACGGTAAGTAACTTAACATTCCCTTTCAATTCGAAGATGACCACCAACAAACATTATGTATGGCATAATGTATACCAGAGCTGTCGCGAGGGAGAAGGAACGGCAGCATATGAGGGAAGCATCAGAACTGCATAACCCAATGGTTAGCGTTGTGAGCTTACACCCTCAAGGACCATTGTGCCTAATGAAGGCAGAGCAGGATCTACCACATTAAGGCGGTAGAACCTGGAGAAAGTATACGGCATAGCCCAGCTAGCTGCAGTACAAATATCAGACATCGAGGCACCTCTGAAGAGTGCCCAAGATGTAGCCATCCCTCTAGTGGAGTGTGCAGCTACCCTGCCAGGTGGGTGCAAGCTAGCACCATCATACGCAGTCGAGACTGTGTCCAGAATCCAATGTGACAGACGCTGCTTTGAGAGGGGCTGTCCTAGGGTCCATGTCCCGTGACAGACAAAGAGCTGGTCAGCAGAGCTCTTGTCCTATCCACGTAGCATCTCAATGCAGAATGGATGAAATGGCTCCAGTTGCACAGACTGATAAATGTGGAAGGCTATGATTACCTTGGGGAGGAAAGCAGGGTTGCTGTGCAGAGACAGCCTGCTGCCATCATCCCAAATACACATGCAGGAGCTGTGCACAGACAGCGCGAATTTGGAAATTCTTCCACTTGTACGTGTACAGTGACCTAGTGGAGTCTGCCCTAGTGCTCTGCAGAGTAGCCACCACTGCTTCAGATAGCCTTAGGGCTGTCCAGCGGTCCCTTTCAAGGCCAGACCTATAACTGGAACCTGGTAGGTTCTGGATGCCAGAGAGTGCCTCCTGCCTGACTGAGGAGATGGGTCACCGAGGGGCCACTAGGAGAACTGTTGCTTTCTCTAAGGCCGGGAGGAATGGTATTGGCAGGAATGCATAAAGGATCGAGATGCCTTGCACTACCGTAGGGAGTGCTGTAGGATCTCCTCCACAGCTGGACCAAATGTATGCCCAGCGGATATCGGCATGTCCAATAATGCCGCCTTATCCGCATCAGGTACCCTAGCTTGCGACAGCCATAGCTGTCTGCGAGCTACCACCAGGCTTGCCAGGCATCGGCCTAGGGCTTGCTCTTGAAGGCCGGACATCTGGAGCAGCGTACTAGATATGAAGTGGAGCTCCGTGGCCACCGGCTCTGGGAGTGGGGTCTTCGTGAGCACGCCATCCAGGTACGTGGTGAGAATACTCACCATTAGCTAGGTGAGTCGCCTGCACTTCCGCTGCATAAGCCCTCTTTAGGTGTGTCTCCGTAACCCTACATTGAGGGTTAGGGCACATGGGGCAATCCACCCACTGGCGAAGCCTTATCTTAACTGGCATAAAGCTGGGCAACGGTGGTAAACTAGACTCGGAGGAAACCTCTGAGCTAGGTTCTGTCACGGTCAATGGCGCTGGTTCCCCTTCTTGCTCCATCTCAGTGGGGAAGGATTCATCCCAGGATGCTGCTAACGATAGCGTGTCCTCCTCCGCCATCAATGACTGCGATTCAGGCTTGGCTTGGGCTCCCGTGGGAGGCTCAGTGGCCGGGGCTGGTGCAGGTAGCAGCGGGGCCGGGACCTGTATTGGTACCGCAGGAACTTGCTGCCTAGACAGAAGCTCAAGGACCTGTGTCATCTGCTCCTTCAAGTAAATAATGTCCCTCGCTTGTTTCGACCACTTCACCCTTCTCGTCTGAGGGGAGGGGGAGCGGCTGCGAGGTCTAGGCGCAGGAGCCTGAGCGCAGGGAATCTCTTGCGAGGGGCTCTGCGAGAGCTGAAGGAGCAGGGGTGGGGCCCCGAGTGCTGCTGACAACTCAGCCATGGGAGACTCAGCGTCTAACCCCATGGTCCTTTTGAGCCTACAGCGACATATTTTGGGCTGTAGAGCCACGCATAGGTCGCAAAAATCCTCTCTCCACATGGTTCTTGTTAATGTCGTGCGTGCACTGGAGCTATGCTTGCCAAGTGCACCTAGCAGTATGCGTCACAAGCGCAGCAAGCACTAGAGTGCACTGTGCCCACTGCCAGGACTAGCTCACTGGAGCTGTGAGCACCAAGGGTACTGGGCACCCTAGCGTAGCTCCGTGCACACTGAGTGTATTAAACACCGGGCATACCGGGTGTTCCGAGCATCCTTACTTAGTACCGCGCGCACCGAGTGCAATAAGCACCAGGTGCGGAGGGTGCTCTGAGGGCTGTTTATACCAAGCACTGGGGCACTAAGTGCCGCGTGTCATGCGTGACAAGTGAGCAAAGCTCCGGGGGCACCAGGTGCACCGAGCACTATGTGCACAGAAGCACCGGGGCACTACGCACCTAGTCAGGTGTGCAATGAGTGCACTAAGCACCGGGGGCACCGTTAGCCGCGCTCACCACTTGCACCAGTCACTGAAGCATCGAGGTGCAATGCACCGAGCACCATGTGCCCCGGTTGTACCAAGCACCGTGCTTATCAGACACTGATTGTACAGTGTATCATGTGCACTATGTGCACCGAACACTGTGTGTATCGTGCACCGTGAGCAAAACGTGCACCATGTACCGTGTGGCACCATGCGTTCGTGCACTAGCGCTGTAGCGGTCGGCACCGAGTACCATGTGCACCGCGTGCACCGTGCGTACCGGGTACCGTAAGCACTATGTGCACCGTGTACTGTGCAGCACCGTGTGTTCTTGCAGTAACGTTTAGCAGTGGGCGTCAAGCACCGTCTGTACTGAGCACCGTGCACACCGAGTACCATGCAGCACTGTGCGCTCTTGCACTACCTCTGTAGCAGTGGCCACTGGGAACTGTGTACTCTCAAGAAAGAAATAGACAACCACTCGCAGGTAAATGCACAGGCAGTCGCTCACACACGACAGACAGATAACAAAGAGTGGCCTACCACGCAAGCGAGGAGGCCGCTGAAAGACAGAAAGGTGAAAGGCTCTGTCTTTTCAAAGTCATTGATTCCAGGAAAGCGGCGAGCCAGCTTTCGGCATGAATGCAAGGGAAATACAATCGACTCGATTTGACTTGACAAGCTCTTTTCTATCAACACGCTCAGCTCAACACAGAGGTCTTACCTTACCATCTTGAGAAGGAAAAAGAGAAATGGCTTCCTCAGGATGACAGTTTTAATCCCTCGGTGGGCAGGACCGAATGCATCATCCCAGGAAGGGGCCTACTGGCAGTTCTGGTATAGAGAGCTCAGCGACACCTACCCAATGGGCAGGCATATCCCATACATACTCCACACTGCTGCCCTAAACATTAGGGCAGCAGTGTGGAGTAGTGGTTAGGGCTCTGGACTCTTGACCGGAGGGTCGTGGGTTCAATCCCAGGTGGGGGACACTTCTGCTGTACCCTACTTTGCCTGGATTGCTCCAGTAAAAACCCAACTGTATGAATGGGTAATTGTATGTACAAATAATGTGTAAAAAATAATGTAATTGTATGTAAAAATTGAACTGAACTGAAATGTACTTTGGCTTTAAAAAAAGAAAAGACCACCAATGTAGGTGTATAACAGAGAAAAGGCAACAAGATGAGCTTGTTTCTTTTTTGCAGAAAGTAACTGTAATATTCAAACATGTTATATTATAAACATGTTATATTGCCTTGTTATTGACAAAAGTAATATTATTACAACAATGCATTACCCCAACTCTGGTAGTGGGTAAATTTCACAGAAATCGTGAAATCTGTGATAACCGTGAAAAAAATACAGTCATACTGAGGAATCACGATAGTCCAGGTTGTACATTTAAACAATAGTGTTCAGTAATCCCTTAATTGAACACAGCTCTCAAACACCCTATGAAAATTTAAATTTTGTGTCACTGTAAAACAGTGGGGAGAAAGCAGGTCACAAAGCAACTCTACTTTTTAAATTAAATCCACCCTTATGCTGGGATTACTGAGTTGAAGCTAAAATTCCTTGTTGCAGTCGAGTGCCTCTGTAACACAATGAAAATAAAACAGCCAATATGTTCCGTAATGAGGAGGGTTTTGTGGTTCATTAATAGGACAATAACAGAAACAATAGGGTCATGCAACATGTTTTATGTCCCATGGGGGATACTGCAGACCATAGCCTCACCCATGAATCAGAGCCAACACACCTGCTAATAGGCGTGGATTGGGGCTTAATGTTAGTCTTCTGAAGCTTTAAATGCAATGTGGTATACATTTTGTAACCACAATAAAAGGATATATTTACTGTGTGATGTCCATAGACTTGCAACTTCAAACCCATCATTGCAGTATGCACACAGAACTTGGCAAGCTTAGCCTCTGTGACATAATAATTTTCCACTGGCTTCATGCTTTTAATAAACTTGAAAATGCAAATGTACCAGATATTCTTTGTAATCTTCTGCGGAACTCAATAGAGAAATTACGTGCTAAGGTCAGCAGACAAAAACAATTTGTCACTGTGGGGTGTAATCTGTGCAGCATCGATTCGACTGATTCAAGTCAAGTTGCTAATGTGCAAGCAAACTATTATATAAGTCAAGTATTTATTATCTGCAGCAAACAAGGCAGAGTATACTAGAGGTAGCACTGTGTAACAGGGTTAAACATTCTTTGCTTATTTTTTTTCTATTTAAAAAGTTTCTTTTTTTTTTCATTGCACTTTGAATATTTTATATTGGTATGTTGTGAAAGCATGTGCGAATTTGTGTAAAGAAATCACAGTGTAATTAACCAATTAGTCTAATTGTGTTTAAAAGGATACTTTATAAAGTGTATAAGAAGAATGAGGGAGAGCTGGGAGGATGTTCAAGATAAGGAGCAGCTTGTGTGAGTATGGATGCTGGTCTGAGAAGTAAGAGCGGCGGCAGGAGTTTTGACAAACTGCTACTTTGTGTGTAAAACAGGGAGAGCCGTCGGTGAAGTTTTTAAACTGTAGCGTATACTGGCAGAGCGCTGTGTATCCACATATAGGAATTTTATAACTCACATGTGTTACTGCTGCTGTTACATTCTCTGTCAGGCTCTCACTGTAGTGAAAGGGGGAGAGATCTAGGATGTGCTGCTGTTTAGCCTGTAAATTGAAAATCCAGTTCCTTTCTTTCTTAGCTGTGAGACTGGGATTATTTAGACACTAGAATATGTGCCCAATGTTTAGGGTGACCAGGCGTCCCAGTTTAGCTGAGACAGTCCCGGTTTTCATCAAAGGTCCCGGTGTCCCGTCATTTTGCTCAAAATCTTAAAAAAGTCCCGGTTTTCAGCTACTTCCTGGAGTGCAACACACTCTAAATACGTTTTGTCAAAATAACATAAGCAACCGCTTTTAGTTTTTGGCACCTACAGTGAAAACAAAATAAAATAAAATGTACTAGGATTATCAAGATCATTATTTTTAAAAAGTGATGAACACAGGCGTACATGCTTATTCCTCAGTGTGCCATGTGTTTTCATTTTCGTTTAATTTTGATTTCAGTGATATTTAAACGTTTGTGACACATATCTGATTGTTTTATTTTGGCCTGTTCCAACCCTTGTCCATTTTTCAGGGAACACAAAAAAGATACAATGCAAAAAATACATAGCTGAAAGGACTGTTTAAAATAAGTAGGCTTCCATTTAGATGTACTGTAGTTGGTTTTGTTGGCACAGTACTATAGTTTCAACAGAAGAAGTATTTTAATTCAGAACGATATGATTCTGAAAATATCACTTGCCAAAAGAGACGACACGTGGACTGTAATACTGTACATATTTTTAAATCTGGTACATATTGTAGCAGTATGTAAAATTCAGACAAAATGAAATCAATGTTACCCATGCACAGAACTGTGTAAAACGTAAAAGGTAATGCAATTTGGCAATTAAGACAATATCCAAAGTCAGTATTAAAAATTGCAGAATATCATTCTCAAAAAGGACCTAATGTCACAGTTCACTTGCAAATGAAAATGCACAAATTATGTTTATTTAGCATACGCCTTTATCCAAGGCGACTTACAGAGGCTAGGGTGTGTGAACTATGCATCAGCTGCAGAGTCACTTACAATTACATCTCACCCAAAAGACAGAGCACAAGGAGGTTAAGTGACTTGTTCAGGGTCACACAATGAGTCAGTCAGTGGCTGAGGTGGGATTTGAACCGGGGACCTCCTGGTTACAAGCCACTTTCTTTAACCACTGGACCACACAGCCTCCTCATAAATGCACAAATCACATATTTTTTTAAAATACATCACAGTATCTAAAGCTTTTTAATGATTAACTGTTTTACATTACCATAGCTTGCCTTGTTAGCTTTGTTTTTGCTGCATTTTTGTCAAGAGAAATTGGAGGAAGCAGTGTGTAACTGCACAATAAAAACAGAATGATTTGGTATGCGACGGATAATCAAATAAATCCTAACATTGAAGAGATGGGCTTTGTATCAGAAAACTGGTGAAGGAGTCGGAAATCGTGTGCGACGGGTAAGTGCATTAATTTGTTTTTTGTGTATTGTATTACTTTGAATTAACGTTTTACTAAGATATCAGCTTTTTAATAGATGCCGCCCTTGAACAAACGCTGCTCTCAATAAAGAAACGTAAAGGTATTTCTTTATACCTCTTCTCAAAAAATAAAGAAACTCGCAACTCTGCCTATGTACATGACACCCCCGAAGAGACTGCAACCTCAATCCAGCATGTAATACAAACTAATTTACACCCACCTTAGTAAGCTAATGTTATTTTATAGTACAGTCCCGACAGACAACCCAAGATTAACTACTTACAGCACAGCAGTCCTTCACGTCCCTTTTTTTTCCAGCAGAGTTCAGTGCCAACACTGCAGGGGATAAAACATGGGCTGTCTGTTTACCTCGTCCTCAGCTTGGATGGTGAAAACTTAAACTTAGAGGAACTTAGAGCTTTGCCGGTCACTCTAAGCACTATCCGAAAGCTGGCTGAAGATATCTTCTTGTAGGGGGTTTAGTTGTTTTGTTTTTTATTCAATTGGAATTTTACTCAGTCCTGTACAATTATATAAAATAAGAAATAAATTTAAAAAAACTTGCTTACTATCTATGAGAAGATTTAGTTTTGGTTTCTCTTACAGAGAAATTACAAACAAGCACGTAAATTACACAGAGAAAAAAAAAAATATCTGAGTAGGATATATTTTAAGTTTTAACAGAAATCAAACCGATATTCTCTTCTTGTCCCGCCTCATAGCAACCAATACACACTCCTGATTCGCTGGTACAGTACTCCCCTGACCTCCCAACTCCCACCTAATAGGCTCTCGTTAACTGTCAGTAAATGTACTGTATTCAAGCCCCAAAAACACACAAGAGTATAGTGCTGCAGATCGGGGCCGTTTCTAAAATGCCTTAAAGCATTTAATAAAATATTGCAGCGTTTATAAAGCATAGTATTATTAATAAAGGCCGTCCTCGTATAATCGCCACCCTCGTTTAAGGGCCGCAGTCATTTTGATCAATTTAAAATAAACGCTGCACCACCAAATTGAAGTAATACGGTATATAATGGGAATCAGTAGCGGCACTAGGCATAAACAGCCTAAGCAATTGCTTAGGGCCCCAAGCAGTTCAAGGGGGCCTCTGATTCAGGGGGATTTTTCAATAAATATATTTTTTTAACCAGAACATTTAATTTTTTATTATTGTACTCATTTAAAAACAGCCGCAGATTCTGACTAGTTCACATTGGGTCACGTTAACCGGTCAGAATTGCGAATTATTTTAAATAAAAAGAAGAAATAGCTAAGAGTGCTTACGTTCCACCCCTATCAATTCTGATTGACTAGGTGTGAAAAAGGCCAATATTCTGCCAAGAGACTCTCAAGGCACAGACTAAACTCCTTCGCGTCTTGAGGTATTATTTACACTTTTTGTAAATTAGCAAATATGTCATACAGCTTTCTTAATAGATGAACTTGACATGTAAATGCATCAATCTCGTGGTCGCTAAGGTATGAGCTTATTAGAAAACATTGTTAGGATGTTTCAAATGTTTTTGTTTTTCTTTCGATTTAGTGTTGCTGACCTTTTACCATTTGCCATTTACCATATTTACATATTTTTTAGATTTCAATGCTACTTTGGTATATATATTTTTTTAAAAAATGCTTTACTAGATTTGAACAAAAGCAATATTAGTTCCCTTTCAATTCGAAGACAACCACCAACCAATACCTTTGGGTTATGCCGGCACAGGTTCCTCACTGACCATTTTATATCAAAGCTGCCGATAGGCCTCTCCGTGGAGTGAGGTCCTCGGTCCCACCTCACCGAGGTAATAAATAGGCACCATAAGGAGAACTCGTTCTCTTTTGCCTCTCACAACCAGGTAAGTAAGGTGGATATAACTAACCTCTTTCCAGTTGCTTGATTGTCTCTTTTAAAGAGCCCTTCTCTCAAGGTTTTCCTAAGTTCCCTGACAATTTATTTATTTATTTATTACTACTTCACCGGACTCAGGACTCGGCAGCTGAAGAGCTAAACGTTGCGCAACTGCACTTCGGTTTAAAAAATGTAAAAAACTTTAAAAATATATTTTCAACAGCCTACATTGCCTAGGCAACTGTAGTATGCTTTACTAACCTTGCAGCTTTGTTGTCTGTGTTTTTATATTTTCTTCTGCCACTTGGCAGCTTTTGAAAAATAACCAAAAGAGAGACATTCCTCCAGCGTGACCCAGCTCTGCTGCATGTCACTGTTGAGTCGAGGACTCTGGGCTACCTCGGCATGCCCACTCTCTGTGCGTGGCCTAGTGCCCCTACAGGTTGTTGATTACTATTGATCCTCCAGAAAAAGAAAAGAAAAACCCTTACACTACATTGTGCTGTTGAGTGTCTGTGTGTGTTACCGCATTGCGGTTTAAAAAAAAAAACAAAACAAACAAAAAAAAACAACGTGTGCTTCCTCTATTAGGTCTGGTATTACCTAGTCCTACTGTTGAGTACCCCACGCACTGACCAAAAAAAGCGGTGTGTAGGTATATAATAAAATATACTCTCTCTGTCTCTCTTTTTTCCACGGCTGTGCCACCCTGGTGCCTGGGCAGGCAGCATGCCTCTTCTGCCTTAGCAGATAGGACATTCTGCATCTTTTGCGCTAATTCCTGGGAGAAAACCCTGCGCAATAGGCTGGCACATTTCACGTTCGAGACCATCTACTGTCAGCCCATTCGAATTGTCTTCGGCCTCGTGGCCCTGTTCTCCCCCCTCTGCCTACCATCGAGCCCTGCATAGAGTATACCACGCACATAGGCTCCAGCCCCTCGAGCTCGCAACCGCTCAAGCTCTCCTCCAAGGAGCAGCATGCAGTCGAGGCATTTGAAGCAGGCCAAGGACATCTCAGACCTGAAGAGCCAGACGGCTCAGGTCCTGGAGCACCTGGACAGGCAGCAGACGATTGACCCTGCTCCTGCCCCAGCTCCGCCTCTGGCAACTGCCCCGGATCAGAGTGAGACGAGGCAATAAGCGTAGGAGAGCACAACGTCATATTTCAGGCCATGTTTTCAGACCAGCGCAAGCTTCGACCCCCCAGCCCTTTCCGGTGTTCCTGGATTTTCTGGAGGAGGTCAAATCCTCCTAGCACCACCTGGCCTCAGCACCCAGTGTATCCAAGAACGTGGCCTCACTGGCCTCCTTGAAAGGTGCAGAGGCGATGGGGCTAGCACCATTTCCGCCGGTGGACTCCTCCATAGAGGCCTTGGTACAAGCTCCCCCCCCGGTAGGAGGCCTGGCTAAGGATCCTGTATGCCCTAACGACCAATGCAGGATCATAGAAGCTCACCTCAAAAAAGGTGTATGCAGCTGAAGCGCAAGTAACCCATCTTGCCAATACAGGAGGTCTCTTGACAGCCTACCTGGATGGCATGCTGCGGTCTGTGTCGCTACCCGAACCGCTAGCTTCAGAGCTGTTCTTGGTCTCGGGTGCACTTCTGCAGATATCAGGCTTCCAAGGGCAAGCCCTAGGTAGAAGCCTGGCAGGCCTGGTGGTGGCATGCAGACAGCTGCGGCTGTCTCAGGTGAGGGTCTCTGATGCAGACAAGTCCGCCTTATTGGACGCACCTATCTCCCCTGGCCATACCTTTGGGCAAGCAGTGGAGGAGATATTGCAACGCTCCCACCTAGAGCGGGACCACAGTTACATCTGTGAATGACCCTCTCCAGGTCTTGGCCCTCAGGCAAGAAGTAGACACACTACTTCTCAAACAAGCCACACGTCTCGTAGAACACTCCTCTCAAGAAGAGGGGTGCCTGTGACAGGGTCGCCGATGTGGTGACGTCAGGCCAGAATGCAGGAAGGAAACAAAGTACTGTGGTGCAAAGGCACTTGCGCCGTTTTATTTTCACAAATAACAAAAATAAAATAAAACATTTAAACAAAAACACACTGACAAAACAAAAGTTTTAACAAAACAAAAATCACAAACACAATAACCAAATAAATGATCCAGGTCAGCCTTCACTGTTCTTAGATTTATTTTCAATTTGATTTGATTTCTCTTTTGTCTCCTCCGCTCTCGTTCACGCCTCCAAACACCCACCCAGAGTGCAGAGAGATGCAGGCTTATATGCAGGTGACCATCTCCCGATTAGTAACAATTAAACAATTAATTAACTCAGGAGATGGCCACCTTCTGCGCAAGGTTTTCCCATCCAGACTGCAAAATAATACAAAAACGCACGACTTCATATATATTTTTAAACTAATAATGACACGGCTACGGCGTCATATTTAAAAATACATAAATTATAATAAAACAAAACAGATACAAAATAACACACAAACACAGGGGTGGAGCGGTACACCATTGTAAAATAAATAAACAATACATTTTTATATCATAATAGAAAACAAATATATTTTACAGCAGGGCTTTGCCTTGCCCCTTTTTCGTGTGCAGGGCTCCTCGCTCTTTCACAGTGCCAAAAAAGGATGACGGTCTCTGCCCCATCCTAGACCTCCTCTCCCTCAAGAATCCTAACGGGTTCTTGAGGGAGAGGAGGTTCCAGATGGTCACACATCGCCACATCCTCAAGTCTGTCCGGCCAGGCAGCTGGTTTACAACAGTGGACCTAAAGGACGCGTATTTCCACTTTCCTATTCATCCAGCGCACAGGAAATATCTCCACTTCACCTTACAAGGGAGCGTCTTCGAGTTTTCCGTGCTGCCATTCGGCCTCTCCTTAGCCCCCTGCATGTTTTCAAAGTGCATGGATGCCATCCTAGCTCCCTTGCGGCTGCAAGGGATCAGGGTGATGAACTACTTGGACGACTGGTTGATCTGTTCCCAGTCGCAGGAAGGAGCAGTGGCCCACACAGCGATTATGACGAAGCAACTGCTGAGGCTGGGTCTCACCCTCAACGATGCCAAGAGCCAATTAATACCGGTGCAAAGTACGGTCTACTTGGGTCTCCAGCTGGATTCCCTTACAATGTGAGCAAACCTGTCGGACGACAGAGTAGCCTCCATTCACAACTGTTTAGCTCTGTTTCAACCCCAAGCGCGACACACCATCGGCTGAAGGTGTCTCGCCTATGCTGGGAAGCCCTACGCTGGGGAGGCAAGCCTCTCACCTGAGCAAAGGCGGAAGGATGGCAGTGATACACAACCATCAAGTGGTGACGACAGATGCATCCAACTGTGGTTGGGGGGCGGTCTGGGCAGGCAGAGGAGTCCGTGGACCCTGGTCGGGCCGCTGGACATCCCTGCACATAAATGCACTGGAACTGAGAGCGGTCCACCTTGCGCTTCAACATTTCCTTCCTGTGCTCCAGAACAGACATGTCTTTGTCCACACGGACAACATGTCAGTAGTGGCGTATGTGAACCACCAGGGAGGGCTTTGGTCTCCAGGGTTACACCGCATAGCCTTTCAGCTGTTGATCTGGTTACAGAGGCACTTACTATTCCTCCGGGTCCATCTCCCGGGAGTAGTGAACTGGGCAGCGGACCTCCTCTTGAGGGAGGGTCCTCACCCGTTAGAATGGCGACTGCACCCTCAGGTTGGGAACGCTTCGGGGAAGCCCAAGTCGATCTCTTTGCCACGGCCCCGTGGTTTTCATTCCACAGCTGCAGAGGTCCACTAGGCATCAACGCCCTAGCCCACAAGTGGCCCAAATCGGTTTTGCACGTTTTCCTGCCGATACCGCTGCTCCCTGCCTTCAAGAAGGTCAGGAGAGACAAGATGACAGTTCTCCTGGTGGCCCCCAGATGGCCCAGGAGATTGTGGTTTTCAAAACTCTGCCAGCTGCTACAGGGCCAGCCCTGGGAGATCCAGCTGCACATGGATCTCCTCAGTCAGGCAAAAGGCACCCTCTGGCACCCAGAACCGGGCAGACTCCAACTGTGGGTCTGGCCCCTGAACGGGACAGTCTGTCTGCCTTAGGGCTCTCAGACGTAGTTGTCAGTACTCTGCAGAACGCTAGGGCCTCCTCCACAAGAGCATTGTATGCTTTGTGAAAGATGCCCTCTAGAGGGTGTAGTTTTTCATGCAGAAACTGGACGGACTCGTTGATTACACTGGTGGGTATCTTTATTTTTATACACCAAACAAGCTTTGTTTCCCACCACCAAAAGAACATGCCCTGTATGGGCCACTAACTGTCTCACTTTTATTCCCTGTCTAGGCCTACCCCAGGAAGTCTCTTCGTCGTGTTGGTACAGTCTTAGTAAGGTCTCTTGACTGCAGACCCTTAGCCAAGTGGTGCTCCTCCTACTGGAGTACCTGGTACAGGTAAGTGAGTTCGCGGGCAATGGCTCCCTCTGCTGGAGCACGGTGAGCCCACAGGTAGGTATACTGGAACTGGCTTCCTCTGCTGGAGCACGGTGAGCACACAGGTAGTATGCTGGAACTGGCTCCCTCTGCTGGAGCATGGTGAGCACACAGGGTTGTACACTGGAGAGCGTTGAAACAGTACAATAGCACCTGCTATCATGGAACAAACAGTAACAAGGACAAGTATACTGGGGAGCGTTGAAACAATACGATAGCTTCTGCTATCGTGGTGAAGCTGTATTACGGGTAAGTAGACTGGGGTGCGTTGAAACTGTACAATAGCTCCTGCTATCGTGGTAAAACAGTAGCAAGGTAAGCAAGCTGAAGTGCGCTGAAGCAATATGACTGGTGTCCAGCCTCTGTATTCAGCCTGTTGTAATAAACAGAAAATATGAAAGCAATGTAAAGAACAGTAAGGTATGGTAAAGCATATTAATAAACATAGTAAACCAGGGTAAATTATCGTCAATACATGGTATTACCATGGAAAAAATAATGGTAAAAGTGCAAAAATACAGTGTAAAATACCATGGTAAACTCGTATAAGAGTAGTGTGGATTGTTGTTTCAACACCAGCGAGATATAGATTTTTTTTTTGTCTGCTGCCAGCAACAGTAATTCATGGCAAACATACATAAGGACTTTCTTTTGCAATATACTCAGTTGTACTCGCTTTACTATCAGCATTGATCAAACTGTGGATTACGTGCTTTTGTTTTTGTTTGTTTACAAGCTCAGCACTCCCTGTATTGCATCACCAAGCACTGAATAGTTGAAACGCATTGAAGCCCAGCAGCGTCTCCCTTGCTTTGACTTACCCTGCAGTACTGTCCGTGATTTGCAAGCTTTCTGTTTCATTTTCTCAACTGCTGTGATTAATTTGAAAACCCTACAAACAACAACTGTTAACCTACAAAAGCCAAACTGTATTGCTTATTTCCTAATTAGACAACAACACCAACTTCACCACAAAACAAAACCAAAAAAAACAAATGGCAGAGGAAGATACACACACCCCTGCAGTACAATTTAAGGCTATTTTACCATCACCTTTTACTGGTGATGGAAGTGAAAGTTTTTCGTAATGGGGCCACCGTTTCCAAGTGTGCTGTGAAACAACTGAGAGAACAACTTGCTAAACTTACCATGCAGATTGGAAGGGGCTGCATTCAGTTAGCGGGGCAGTCTTTCAGAGACTATGAAGAATGACTACAATGAGGTGAGCAAGAGCACGCAATCTGTTTTTGGACAAAACCAGGAACTTTGAACTTTTCAGACATACTTAAATGCTAGACCTCACCAAACCCAAGAGCAACTTGAAGTTTATGCTGCCAAATTAAGACACCTAGTACAACAGGCTTTCCCTGATTATGGAGAAGTAGCTACAGCAGGGGAAACTTTCCAACGTTTTATTGTTGGACTTGACCCTGTGTTGCAAGCTAAAATATACAAATTTTGAGCTAATATGGTAGAAGAAGCACTCAAAATTGCATGTCAGTGTGAGAGAGCCCGCACAACTTTACAGGCTACTCTTCCACCAGGCTGCAGCTCAACTAATACATTGGCATACCACAACCCAGTAGTGAATGCACCAATAATGTCAGTGCCCACTACTGTTCATAGCCTGCCAGATTCTGAAGCAGACAGGTTAGCTGCTCAACTTGATAAAATCACATTTAAAGTGGAGCCACTGCTGTCTGATGTAAATTCTTGGAGGCATTCCAACTCAGATAAGCAGCACACTCACAGCAGAGTGAGCTATGCATACTCACCTGGCCGGAAAAGTAGTTTTACCTCACACGGGAGAACACCATCTTCTGAGAGGGGCTGAGATGACGACTTCTGCTGGTACTGCAGTGACCATCAACGGCCATCTGCGCATGGCATATCCCATGATGCACGAGAAAAGCAGTTTTACACAAGGGGCCGAAATCCCTCACGCAGTGGCCATGGAGTCCCAGCCCACGTGATAGGTATGAGGAGAGACCACAGTATTACCGTCGTTCACCTAGCCCAGTGCCACACCATCAAAGGTGGGTCAATTTCTCTGAATCATAGAATTCTGGAAACTGGCATTAGCTGGAGATGGGGGCCAGCTCACACCTTTAAAGGGGAATCACTGGATATTCTTGGAATAATTACTGTAACCTTAAGACTTGATGTAGTACGGAACTCTAAGCAAGATGCATTGCTTGGGTGAGACATTCTTAAGACTCATGGCGCTGCTATTGACACTGATCAAGGTGTCTGTAAAATTTGGAGTGAAACGCTTCCACTTTTGAATTCTTCAGAGTCATCGCCTCACAGTTGCAATGTGGCAACTTTAACCCCTGTTACAATACCACCACTAACAAAAGTTATCATTGCAGCTTCTGTTAATTCTTTGATTAAAGGAGGGACATCATTGCATGGATTCCATGGCATGTTGGAGTATCGCCTACAGCTGGAGGGTGACCTTGCAGTTGTCCGTAGCCTCTCATCAGTGGAGAATGTTCTCACCGTAGTTCACCTGCTCAACCCTACCCACCATGATGTACAGTTATCACACAGTTCTATGTCCACAACTTGCCTTCTAACCTCTACAAACCTACGGACAGTACACTGGCAACTATAACTACAAACCCGACTGCATCTAATGTCAGCTTACCCAGGGTACACATTGACAAAGACAGTCTCACTACAGCTCAGCTTCCACTAGTTAATAAACCTCTAGCCGATATCCATGACATACTCGGCTCCAGTCCTTCTGACTATGGTAAAACTGATTTAATTAAACATCAAATATGTACTGCCACGGCATCTCCAGTCAAACAGTGTGCATATCACACCTCACCACCATTATGTAAAGAAATCAACAACCAGGTCCAAAAGTTATTGGATGCCGATTTGATTGAGCCTAGTTACAGTCCCTGGGCCTCCCCAGTGTTACTAGTCAGGAAAAAGGACGTCTCATACAGATTTTGTATTGATTACAGGAAGCTGAATTCTGTTACCATCAGGGATGCCCATCTCTTACCACCTGTTGATTATAGCCTGGATGCTTTGTCTGGTGCCACTCTGTTCAGCACGCTTGACACGTCTAGTGGCTATTGGCAAATACAAATGGATGAAAATGATAAAGAAAAGACCACCTTTACCACCGGCGATGGGCTATATCACTTTAAGGTCATTTCCATGGGTTTAACTAATGCACCACCAACATTTCAACGCTTAGTGGAGTTAGTTTTATGTGGTCTCCATTGGTCTGACATTAGTTTGCCTGGATGACATAATTGCCTTTAGTAAGACATTTGAAGACCACCTCGATAGCTTCCAAGAAGTATTCCGCAGGCTTTGTCAGGCTGGTTTGAAACTGCATCCTAAAAAATGTCACCTGTTTAAAGGATCTGTGCTGTTTTCGGGACATGCTGTTTCACAGGAGGGCATTCATCCAGACCCTGCAACTACACCAAAAGTCCTACAATGGCTTTAACCAACTATTGCCAACTATTGCCACAGAAAATTTATAGGTATCTGTTTGTACTACAGACACTTCATTAAAGGGTTTGCACAAAAAGCTGCTCCATTACATAAATTGGCACAAAAGCATCTCACATTCACATGGAATGCCAAATGTGAAGATGCATTCAATTTCTTTCGACAGGCCCTATCACCAATCACTAATACTTACCTACCCAGACTTCAAGAAACCGTTTATCTTATACACAGATGCATCACATGACGCATTGGCTCAGTACTGGCTCAAGAACAGCAAAGTGTTGAAAAAGTTGTCACCTATGCGAGTCATATATTAACATCTTTAGAGGCAAGTACTACACAATTGACCGTGTAGTGTGGGCAATAAGACATTTTTGTCATTATCTATCGGGATGTCCTTTTCACCACCGTTTTGTGTTTGTGTGTGTCTTGTTTAGTGTCTATTAAACATTGTATAGTACCATCAGCAACAGCCGGATAGGAATTAAGATATATATAAAACCTACGTCACACTTCAGCAAATTCGGAATAAGAAACATCAGAACAAAAAGTAACATGATAAACTCCATTGACACTAGCGTATAAAAACGACAGTATTAACAATAACGTAATAACAACCAATAATAATGAGTTGTATTGAACTGTCCAGTCAGAGAGATGGATCCAGTTACTGGGTGGAACATGAATGATTAGCTGATTCAAGTTTGACAGTGTACTCAGCGGAGTGACTGAGAGTGTTAGTTAAGTACGTAATACATATGTAGATTTTAAAAATTGTTGTGGTCTGAGTTTGCCAATGGCTCTCTGACCTCTGTTTTAGTTATTCTGTCTTCGTTATTTGAAAAGACTAAATCAAGGCATGCCTCCCCTCTAGTCGGTGCCTTGACAAATTGCGTTAGGAAGCAGTCATTTGTCATTTCCACCATTTCAATTTCATCTGTCGTGCCCCCCCCCCCCCCCCCCCCTTGCTGTGTTTCTCAATATGGACTTGATATTGAGAAACACAGCAAGTTCAGTTCGCAGTTTGGACCCCCTTACTACAACACTGTGCTGCCTTCCAGGAGCCTCTGTCAAGGACATCACTGAGAACGAACAGGCTCCTAGAACGAACAGGAGACGGCCCGGTAGTAGTCATCCATATCGGTACAAACAACATTGGAAGAGACAGACCAAGAACCCTGCAAAACAAATTCAGAGAGCTAGGAAGGAAATTAAAGGACAAGACCAAAACTGTGGTATTTTCTGGGATACTGCCGGCGCCTTGCAAAGGACCATATGGACAGCTGGAAATACAAAATCAAGATGCATGGCTGAAATCGTGGTGCACACAGGAAGGCTTCACCTTTCTTGAACATTGGAGCACATTCTACAACAAGGACTATCTATACAGGTGGGACGGACTGCACTTAAACAGAAAAGGAACCAATCTACTCGGAGAAAGGATCCTTGAGGAGGTCCAGAAGCATTTAAACTAGAAAGGAAGGGGGGAGAAAACAAAAAAAACAGAAGGGAGACCACATCAAAACAAGGGCAAAAACTCAGGTAAGACAACTATTAAATGTATTTATCTTAATGCTAGAAGTCTCAGAAACAAAATCTTAGAACTTGAAGCTACTGCACTAACAAGTAACTACGATGTGATAGGTGTTACAGAAACGTGGTTGTCTGAGAGTGATCGAGACGAATATAATATTAGTGGGTACACTATATAGGAAAGACAGGCAGGAAATAGTCTTGAAGCCCAGGTGTTAAATCAGGACAAGAAAACAATACTGAATCAATATGGGTCAGAATAATGGACACAAATTCAAAGGGCATAATAATAGGAGTATGCTATAGACCGCCAAATTCAGACGCTGAGCAAAATAATCTGTTATACAATGACATTTGAAATGTGTGTAGAAAAGGAGAAGCCATACTAATGGGGGATTTCAACTTCCCCCATATAAAATTTGTTGGATGTCTGGATTTCTGGTGGTTATGTTTGACGACGTTTCTTTTGTTCCCTGCTTCTGCCTATCTGAACCCAGCTGTTTCGACTCTTTTCCATCTCCCTGGTGGCTTTCAGTCTGCTAGGGGTGCAGACTTCCATGAATTGTGGGTGCGTCAGCTCCTCAAGCTCCTGTTGCTGTCTCATTTCCTCCAGCTCCTTTTCTAGCAGGCTTAATCGCTGAAGCAAGTCCTGGATCGTGCGGCACTTTACACAAACTTGATTGAGCTCTGTTGGGTTTTCTCGGATTTCACACATCATGCAGTTGTCACAGATTACTGGCTTGAAGACCATTTTTTTTTTTTTTTTTTTTGAAGTTTAGTTTAGCTTCTGCAGCTGTCAACCTGCTTTCAAACTGCTTTTAACTGTGTTGTACTTGTCCACGACTGTACTTCTCCCACGATGTCGCTTCCACATGCTGTCGCTGGGAAGATTGCCTGCCTTTTGTTTGTTTGTGCTGTGGGCTCCGCCCCTCCCCCGTGTCTCAGAACGCCGTGGAATTTGAATCACCTGCTCCGAGTTTCAGCTTGCTATCAGAAAAATACACACAGCTGTAAGGCTTTAAGCTGCAATGTTTTCTGATTAAAGCAACTCCAGATTTAAAGATGTAATTCCTCCTTTCTGCTTCTAACTGCATTGTACTTGTCCACTCGTACTTCTCCCACAATGTCGCTTCCACACGCTGTCGCTGGGAAGACTGCCTGCCTTTTGTTTGTTTGTGCTGTGGGCTCCACCCCTCCCCCGTGTCTCAGAACGCCGCAGAATTTGAATCAGCTGCTCCGAGTTTCTGCCTGCCTTTTGTTTGTTTCCAGTTGCTCATTTATAGGGTGAATCTACATTCTTCTCTTTCTTTCTCTTCTTCTTCGGAGCACTAACCATGCAGCAGCTTGCATCCGATCCATAATGCCTTCAGATTATATCCAAATTTAGTAGGACAGGGTGGTGATCGTGGCATTTTTCGTCCAAAAATCAAACCTGTTTCGTTTTTTTTTCACAAAGGAGCTGTTTGAGCTCTACCATACACACCCCATGGCCGGCCATTATTCCTACGTTACCCCTTTACAAAAGATGCTTAAGGTTGTTTGGTGGCACTCTATGACTCAGGATATTGAGGGGCGCATCAGACGTTGTATACCCTGCTTACAAACTAACCCCTCTTCCTTTTCTATCAAAGCTCCTTTATGTTCTGCTCCCCCAGCACAGGGCCAATGGACTCATAGCAAAGCATCATTGAAACCAGAGCCCTACCGGAGAGGGTAGGCTGCAGGACGCTGCAGGAGGTAGCACCTTTTATTTGTAGTTTTATTATTGTATTTTATTTTCACATTTTTCTTTCGTCTTCTGTTTTTTGAATATTATTTCGGCACCTGCATATGCACCATAGCTGGACTGACGGGAGGAATTTTTACCATCGTTGGTATTGTTCCTCCATGGTGCAACAGTGCCCTCAGAAGTAGGATTCACTGGCCCTGCTAAAACACAGCATCGCCATACACTGGGAGCAGTATGGATCCCACGCAGTTCACTGCAATGATGGACCTCCTGCGCCAAACTTTGACCGCGGCAGAGCAGGGAGGTGCCAGGGCTGCGGGACAAGACCCGAGGCTACAACGGCCAACCAAGATGACGGCAGAGGATCGACCAGAAGCCTCAGTTGGCCCCAGTCCCAGTGGGCTAGCTACCTCTTGCCACAGCTCACGGGGGAGGCACAGGCGGCAGCAAGAACCGTGTCCCCGACCGAGATGATGGACTACCCCATGCTGAAGGCAGCTATCTTCAATCGAGTGGGTGCCGGGAGGTGGGTCACATTGCTCGGGATTTCCCCGCCAAGGAATGCGACCTCATCCGACCAGGTAAGAGTGTTCAATTACCTCAGTCACTCCAGCAGGCAGGTTTTGTTATTCCGTGTATCAAATGAAAGGGGAAGCTTGGTGCTTTCTTATGATGTAGCACATGTTTTTCTGTTGTTGCGTAATCAAGCGCAAAAGTTGAGCTCACAGAGAAGAAATAGAGAGAGCGACAGAGAGACAGAAACAGAGCGAACGCAACAACGAAAATACAAAATATATAATTCTGAAAGAAAAACATACTACAAATGCAAATGGCATCTTCCGAAGGGACAAGACCGGCTTCAAAGTCTTCAAAAATACTAAATTGACTGCTTCAGAGGTCGTAGAAGAGATAGAGAGATGGAGAAACCGAAATTGATGGAGGCTTCGGCATTGAAAGCTGAGATTCTGCTGAGGAGAACACATATGGTGAAGGATTGGATCCTTTGCAGGACATGTAGGGTTAGGGTTAGGGTAGGGGTTAGGGTTATGTGAAAAACTAAAAACAATGAAAAACAGGCAAAAATGGCTTGGAGTTTATAGGGTTAATCTCACTGGAGCATAAACAAATAGCGGGACAGGTTAATATTGAATGAATTCAAAAATCCAAAGATTGCTGTAAATTTGAAAATTGGCCAGCAGGTGACGTGAGTACAAGTGGGTGTGTGTCCTCGCTTGTCAGTGCCTGTCATTCTGGGGCGGGACTGCGAGCAGTTCAAAGATTGGTTGGCTGCTGTGACAGCCCCATTCTCCTATTGGTTAAGAAAGAGGAAGTTATTGGAGAGATCTTCCCCTTTCGCGATCCAGCGTGGTTTTGTCATAGATAAATCCCGAAAAACTAAACGGGAGAAACGGGCCACTAAGAATGAGGGCTGGCAATGGAGGGGGTCTGAGAAGTTTCAGGTGGGGGCGATTGGTGAGGGGGATGCCGTGGAGCCAGTACAGGGGTCTGGTGCGGCTGCCTCCGCTCGGAACCAACCTGATCCCGAGCTGGAAGCCAAGGGAGCTGATTTTCTAGCTTGTTCCCATGACTTCCGACTCGAGCAAGGACGTGACAATGCGCTGGGCTGGCTCTTTGACCAAGCCACTGTGATCAATGGTCGGGTAGTCGAGCCCAGACGCGCCGCCATGTACCCCCCACTTTGAAATCAACCCCCCACTTTGAAATCAATCGAGATCTTTTGTATCATGTTGAAAAATCAGTTCCTCATTCCTCAGCCTTTTGAGGAGGATTGATGCAGCTGGCTCACACTATTCCTGTCTGGTCATTTGGGAAGGGACAAAACCAAAGTGAGGCTCGTGACACGGTTCTATTGGCTGGGGTTGGATTGTGATGTGCAGTGCTTTTGCGAACACTGCAGAGAGTGCCAGCTGGCTAGCCCTAGAGCCGTTCCATGGGCCCCACTGGTACCATTGCCACTAGTGGAAGCTGCGTTTGAGCATATTGGGATGGGTCTAGTGGGACCGCTAGAGAGGAGTGCGGCAGGATACACACACCTATTGGTCATTGTGGATTACACTACGCGTTATCCAGAGGCCATTCCCCTCCGCTCTGTGTCTGCTAAATCCAATGAGCTAGTGAAGGTTTTCTCCCGGGCAGGGATCCCCAAGGTAATGCTGACTGGCCAAGGTACCAACTTTATGTCACGGCGGGTCTGCGGAACATGTCAACTTTTGGGGATTAAGACCATCAGGACCTCGGTTTACCACCCTCAGACCGATGGTCTTGTGGAGCGTTTTAATAAGACCCTCAAAAACATGTTGCATAGATTTATTGCAAGTGACATGCGCTACTGGGACCAGCTGATTCCTCCCCTCCTCTTTGCTATCAGAGAGGCGTCTACGGGGTTTTCTCCATTCGAGCTGCTGTATGGGTGGAGACCCCTGGGTGTGCTCGATCTGGTCAGAGAGATGTGGGAGAAGAATCAGGACAATTCGACCAATACAGTCCGGTATGTGTTGGACCTGCGCAAACATCTTGAGGGAAGGTGGGCGCGTGACAATTTGCAGCAGGCTTAACACAGACAGAAGACCCAATATAATAGGGGGGCTCGGTTGCGCACGTTTCAGCTGGGGGATAAAGTGCTTCTATTATTACCCAGCTCTGAGTCTAAACTTCTAGCGAAGTGGCAAGGACCTTTTTTTGAGGTTACACGTCGGGTTGGGTCGGTGGACTATGAGATCTGCCAGCTGAAGCGGCATATTTATCATGTAAACCTCTTGAAGCCATGGCTGCAACATGAGGCATTGGTAGTGGCGCAAGCAGATGATATCACAGACCTGGGTCCTGATCTTTCTGTTTTGGCAAAAACTGGGTTGGTACAGATTGCAAACAGTCTGACACCAAAACAGAAATGTCAGGCGTGGGAGCTTGTGACAGAATTTCCTGATGTGTTCTCTCCAGTCCCGCGGCAGACTCAAGTAGCCCAGCATCACATTGAAGTTGAGCCGGAGGCGCATGTTTGCCAGAGACCATACCGTAGAACGGAATGCAAATGGCAGGATGTTAAAAGCAGAAATTGAGGAAATGCTCAGGCCGGGGGAATAGAAGAGTCCCAAAGTGACTGGAATTCTCCAATTGTTTTAGTGGATAAGCCACATTGATCAACTTGATTTTGTATTGAATTCAGAAGGGTCAATGAAAAGGTTTGATGCTTATCCCATGCCCCGGGTAGATGAGTTGCTGGAGTGTCTGGGCACGGGTCATTTTATGACGACACTGGATTTAACAAAGGGGTACAGGCAGATACCCCTAACCCCGGAATCTAAAGAGAGAACCGCGTATTCAACTCCCTTCGGATTATACCAGTTTAATACCATGCCCTGTGGGTTGCATGGAGCCACTCTCAGGTCTCAATAGATATTAAGAAAATATTAGGCCTTGTTTTCTTACACGTTTATATAGATTAAGAATAACAATGGTCCCAATACTGATCCCTGTGGAACCCCACTTGTTATGCTACTTCAGTTTGGACCCCTGGCCTCTAATTATAACTCTCTTCTTTCTATCTTAAACCACTTATGCATCCATGCTGCTACTCTACCATTAAGGAGGCAGTGTGGTCCAGTGGGTCCAGAAGGTCATCATTATTATTATTATTATTTATTTCTTAGCAGACGCCCTTATCCATGGCGACTTACAGTCGTAAACAAAAATACATTTCAAGATCATAGATTTAAAAAGATTAATTTTATTAGCTAAGCGTCTCAATACAATATACATTTCACAAATAATTTGCTTGTTAAATACTTAACAATATCTACAATTTCCTAGCTAACTACATTTACATTATATTTATGTGCAGCCGCGTCTGCCATATTTGCGAATTGTTCCCACTTGTCTGGGACTTAAGCACAAAAACGCTTCAGCAGAAGTCAACTGTTTTGTACACTCAGTCAAACGGTGCAGTGAAGGGCACATAAAACACCCTTCAAGGGAAGGTAATGAGTGAGCAAGGGTGTGGTTTGGGACGCAGCCCAGGACAGATTCCATCAGGCCCTGGGAATTTGTTTATTTTAAATTACCACTGCTGTCACGTAAACTACTGACTTCCTCTTTCAGTTTTCTTTTAGCATTAACATATTGACAAAACCTTTTTGGATTAAGTTTACTATCTACCACTACTTGTCTCTATAATTCCCTTTTCGCTCTCCTAGTCTGTTTTTTGTTTAGGTCCCTTTGATTTAATAGTAAGATATATTTATTTTTTTATTTTTTTATTTTTTAATTTAGTCGTTAATTTAGTCGCCAATTATTTTTTTATTATTTTCTCCCAATTTGGAATGGCCAATTATTTTTAGGCTCAGCTCACCGCTACCACCCCTGCGCTGACTCGGGAGAGCGAAGACAAACACACGCTGTCCTCCGAAGCGTGTGCCGTCAGCCGACTACTTTTTTTCACACTGCAGACTCACCATGCAGCCACCCAAGAGCTACAGCGTCGGAGGACAACACAGCTCTCGGTCAGCTTACAGACAAGCACGCAGGCGCCCGGCCAGACTACAGGGGTGAGCTGAGGACACCCCGGCCGACCTAACCCTCCCTCCCCTGGGCAGCGCTCGGCCAATTGAGCGCCGCCCCCTGGAAGTTCCTGTCCTCGGTCGGCAAAGAAATAGCCTGGACTCGAACTCGCGACATCCAGACTACAGGGCACATCCTGCACTCCACACGGAGCGCCTTTACTGGATGTGCCACTCGGGAGCCAATTATTTTATTTTTAATACCCAACTTAATAGATCAATTTACCCATTGTGTTTTCTTTTTCTTTAGTTTAACTTCAATTCTCATTTTTGGGATACATGTATCCTGCATTTCTAACATTATATGCCTAAATTTAGCATTATCTATTAGTATTTTATCCCAGTCTCTGTTTATAAGCTCCTCTTGCATTCCTTTGTAATCTGTCTCCTGACTCTGTTTACCTATGTTGTTTTTTCCTATGTGAACAACTACAACTGGATCCTTCCTGGCCCAGGCCTGTCCACCCGTGTCGTGATATCATGCACCCGGACACCAGGTAGGCAACACACCGTGCGCAACTCAGGATCACGGCTGCACACCTGACTATCTTTGTTCCTAATGATTGAGGGCCCTATGACTATTGCTGCCCTTTTTGAATTTTCCTTGGGTGGCTGCGGCACCGTGGTACCCAGGCTACGCACCACACCCTCCACTGTGCTTGCTGTGTCCGGTAAGGCTGTCTCTCCCAAAGGGAGCAAACTTGTTTGAAACACTCAGCTCTGCAGCGGCTGTTTTGGCAGAGGGTGCACTGCTTTTCCTTCTATTCCATCCCACTGTCCCTAACTGGTACTAACTGTTGTTCACTCCCCCGTCCTGTATTTGAGTGCACACCTCTCTAAAAGACTGTTCTATAAAATCTTCCGCTTCTGTTATGCTGTGTAGTCCAGCCAGCCTTACCTCAAGGTCTGCCACCCTAGCCTCAAGGTCAGAGACTAGCTAGCATCATTTACAGGTGTATTCCCCCTGGGTGGGGTTATCCAGAAAAGTCCACATTCTGCAAACCTGGCACTGTATGTTAGCCTTTATATAAATTTGGGTTAGTTCCCAAGAGAGAGCTTTACTGTTGTAATTTATCTTACTTTACCAGTTAAAATGTGACAATAGTTTAATATTACCCTATAGTATTAACTTATAACTTGTTTTAATGCTTTGTGTTAGTTTAGGGCTACTGTTGGAACTACTGTTTTGTGTTTACATTCGCTTGGTTGATGGTAGTTGTTGCAATTACAATGGATGCAGTAGATGGACTAATCACACAAGCCAATAGCTGGGTAACTAAATAAGTATACTTAGTAATTCAATTAAAATAGACTTAGCTTTTAGCTTTTTGGTGGCGGTAGCCCTGTTCCTCCTTCTCCTCCCCCCTCGCTCTCGCTCGTTCTGGTTCTTGCTCTCGCTCTGTTTCCTGTTCCTTGCTGTTTGAAGGGCTAACCCAAAAAAAACTGAAATGCAGACTCTACATTGCATCATCTAGTGACAGTGCCCCTTGTTTTCCCCACGTCTCCCAGCCTTCCCCTCATCCCGCCTGGCCAAGTGTTGTTTCCAGATGTAGGTCTCCAGTGCCCTGTGAATGGCTTCCTGTCCCAGTCCAAAAACTGAAGGATGAAATTACACAAGACTTGCTGAATGAAGACCTGACTTTACCTCCTAATTAAACTACAGTTTCAGCAGCCCAGTTCTTGGCAGGCTCCAAGTGTAAATTACTAGATTATAAACTAACAATGTTTCCACTGTGTTTTGTGTTGTGAATAAACTGTTTTGCTTATTAACTTGTTTACCACATATTTCAGGTATATAGTGCAAATTTGGCAACATAGCAACTACTTTTACTAATATAGACATTTTTACAGGATAAATCACAGAAATTCATGACAACATTTTCGCCAAAAAATTGCATCAGGGAGTTAGAGGGTCAAGAAGCTCTATATTTTTTTAATTGAATCCACCCCATATCCGATATACTGTACCATACATACTGTATAAATATATATATATGAAAGAAAATGTTTTAAAAAAATGTACACAAAAGGTTTAAAAGATTAAAAAATCTTTTATTTTCAGGACGTTTCGGGCAAAAGCCCTTCTTCAGCTGTTTAAAAAGAAAAGTAAACACAGCGCAGTAACTTGTTGTTATTCAAGAATTGTAATTATACAAAAATTCTGTGGATGGCGTCATGATTATTAGAATAGAATATTCATCCCAGAGGTTCCAAAGTTTCTAGTTTGAAGATAAACTCTCGTTCCTTTTGTTTCCGAGCAACATTTGTTCCATAGCACTGATTGATCACACAGACTGTGATGTCTTCAGCAGTGTGATCATCACTGTTGAAGTGCTGGGCTACTGGAAACGCAGTGGTGTTAATGTGAATGCTTCTTAAGTGTTCTACAAACCGATCTGCTAAACGCCTTTTAGTTTCCTCAATATACAATTTGTTGCATTCTATTCTAATAATCATGACACCATCCACATAATTTTATTATTATTATTATTATTGATTTCCTCATATTAAGAAAAAAAAACATTTAAAAAAAATGCAACAGTCAAGAATCACAACTGCAGTACAGTCAAATTGTTGTTGCAGTTTAATAGTAGATTTAAATTTAATAGAATCACTTTTAAAAAGTTATAATTTTAGTAAATAATGAGCAACATGTTAAACATTTGCCCTCAATTGTAATATACTGTATATATGTATATGTCTCATGTTCATAATATAGGCTACTGTATACACATACAGTATATATTGAGCATTATACATGTTTCACTAATAGATGGTAACTAGCATGTTTTTGCAATTAGAAAACTTTGCATACAAACACAAAGCTGGTCTCATTACTGGATTGCTGTAGTGTATGATAAAGGTCATGTTGCATAGCTACAGATTTTTTTTCATAAAGACTGTAATAAGCCAGTTGACACATTTCAGTAGCTGATCTCACATTTTTATGTCCCTTTGTGAAAAAGTGTATTGGGATGCAGGTGTTTTACTTGGGTCTCCCCAGTACAGTCCTGTTTCACCTGCATTATACTTTAAATTTCTATGTTGATACAAATGGTTAACATTGCTTTAATATCTTCCTATAATTCGTTTGAACTCTTTGTAATGACATGTCTAATAAAATGGTAAAATGCAGCAGTCATGTTTGTAACACCGCCACAAAAGTCATTTTCAATAAAAAATAAAAACTCTTCAAGAAGTAGGGAAATCCATTGCAAAAAACTGCGTTAATGTAGCAGTTAGGGTTGAACCCATCGCCACGAAAGCAAGGAAATGTGACATTAGGGTTTTTAACCCTAACTCGCAATTCCCACCCCCAGCCAAAGGAACCAGAACAAGCAACTACAGACTGCTGTAATCAAGTAAGACATAGAACATACAACTCTTTCCAGATGACACAAGAGACAATGTCAATTACATCATGGTCTTCCAGTGTTGGTGTATGGATATGCATGTACACTTCAAAACACAGACGCCCACTTCAGGCTGCAGAGCCACGTCAACTTTACACAAATAAAACTATACTTACATGCACTTTTGATTCCAATGCAATTATGTAAATAACTGACATTTGCACTGTTACCGTTTTCTAGCACTTCAAAGTATTCAGTATAATCATATTGGTTGGCTGGTAGGGAGCCTGCAGGGTTTAAGGGTCATTCTACCAGATATACTGTTGCCTCATTGGCTGCTTCCAGGGACATTCCTATCCAGGAATCTGCAGGGCTGCTACCTGGAAGTCAGCACACACCTGTACCTCCCATTACCATATTGTGTTACTTGTTTCTGCAATCTCTTATTCCTAAATACTGGTTGTATGCCTTTACTTTTACATTTGGTGTCGGGGCACAGAGCTAAACCCCTAATCCTGCTCAGTGGCAGGCATCCAGGATTACCTCTGGTCCTTCCCAGTTTGGCCTGTGGTTGACAACCAAAAGAGTGCATTCGGCAGCTATCTCTTCATGTCAGGCATGGTCTAGTTTGCTAACGCTGTTACGGGAGATGAGAGACCTGACCATTTGTCCCTGTCCAGTGCACCACCTTGGGACTTCATGTTGGTGTTGTCAGTGCTCACTGGAAAGCCATTTAAGCCTGTGCACAAGTTCATATAGCTCTGGTGGACCACAATGTAATTGACATTGTCTCTTGTGTCATCTGGAAATAGTTGTATGTTCTGCGGTTGCTTGTGTTGTCTGGTTCCTTTGGCTGGTTAAAAACACTAACGCCACATTTCCTTGCTTTTGTGGCGATGGGTTCAACCCTAACTGCTGCATTAATGTCGTTTTTTTGCAATGAATATATATATATATATATATATATATATATATATATATATATATATATATATATATAATTTATTTATTTAGGTGATAGTGCCCATCCATAAAGACTCAACCGTGTGGGAATTGACCGCAACTGGAGTTAGGGATCTATACATCTATCTATATAATTATCTAAACATTCACATATCCTACTGTCGCTGTTTATATTATTAAAATAGGGTTATTTCAGTACCACGGTAATGCAAATCAAACATCTAAGTCTTTAGCATGCCAGTTTGTATTATTCCTGAAGTAATTAGAGATTGCCCATGGTGGTGTCCCTAAACCCTGTTGATTGTGTTTTGTTTAACACTTTTTGTCTACTGTTAGTAATTACATATAAAAATTACATTCTTAACATTGACCTTTTAGCATGTAAAACCAATATTTTATTCCCAGGTTATAGTTGACAGGCCAATACCTCCTTTTTCATGAATATATAGAGGATACTCCAGGAACATTTATAGAGTACTATGAGGATGTCAAATAACCGTTGAGCCCCCACAGTTCATGGAATATTCTGTTATGTAAAAGGAACTATGTTTAAACCCATATTAAACAGTTGAATTTGCAGTACAATTTTCCTTATATCAAGCTTCGCATCTGCTTAGCAATGCAGCATAATTTCAAAACAGATTTAAAAAAATACTTTTACGTTAAAGCTTTGTGAATAGGCCCATTGTCTCTTTTGGTTGCCAGATTTTATCTGTAATGTTAAATCCATTATTGTTTAAATTTTTTAGAAAAATGGAAAGACTTACATCATAAGAGTTTTCCTTAAAGTTTGCCAAACTTACCAAATAGTGAACTGTTTTTTATTTGAGGCTTTGAAGGAAAAATGTAGAATACATGCCACAGAGATTGGATGAAGGTCATATAAATCTGACCAATAAGAACATGAAAGCTATACGGTATTATCAATATGAGACATAAGTCCTAAAACAATGAGGCAGCTGGTTTTATTCTGCAGAATGACCTCATATGAGTAGCTGATGATTAAAACAGAGACAGTACACGTCTTATTGTCTGGAGTGTTGTGAGAAAATAATGTCAACCAGTTTATATTTCAGCATTTTCCATATGAAGGTTTTTGGTTTGGGTCCAGTCCTGCCCTGGAGCTCTAAGGATGCATTTTAATGTTGAGCCATTATTGGCAGTTTTTATACAACAAATTACAGGACTCTTAAATGGTGCAGCGACTGATTATTTTGAAGCACCTTTTCTAAATCCCTTTCCTGTTTCCATTATCCAAGCTGAGTGTTTTCACCCTTTTTGCACCGTTGGAAATCAGTAAATGCCATGCCTGAAATTACCAATAAATGACTAAGTTGCAGTTGTAGTAATGGAGCAAAGTGGAGAATAATGGTTAAACCAGTGACATGCCTTGGTAGGCACTTGATTAGTTATAGCAATTATGACACAAGTTTTTAATTGCTTATGTGTTTTAGTAAAAAAAAAAAAAAAAAAAAAAGTTTGAATTTGAATTATTAAGTATGGTTATAAAAGGGCAAGAGGAAATACCAGTGAGTGCAATTGTTTTCAGTATATTTATAATGTATTGTTTTTGCTTACCTTTACAGACAGTTTGGGTTGTTAAAGTGTTTTACTGCAAAGTTAAAGTGTTTGCATCTGTCCACTATGAACTGTGCTGGAACCAATCAAAAACATTTTATGTTGAATCACACACAGCCAGAGTTTTTTCAGTCATAGCTGGGTTATAACTGAACCGGTACCTACAGGTGACAGTCTTTATCCGCATTGCCAATCCACTAAGCCACATTTAAAAGCATGTTTCAACAGCTCCCATTTTTTTTTCTTTTGCAGTTCTATTGGCTCTGGTTTCTTAATTCCCTCCTGTAAATGGGGTTTTATAGACAAGTTTGAAAAATACCCTTACCAGCAGAGACAACAACGAGTAAACTGTACAAATATTTTACAGTTGCCCTGCTACCATTGATTATACTATAGCATTATAATGGATTGACAGTATGCATTTGTTCATAACAGTGAGATACAATTGTATATAAAATAAAATGTTAGTTCTATGGTACCATTCCACTGATGGCTTGTACCATTGTAGCTATCCTTGTGCTACCATTGCCCCTCAATACAGAGTGTAACTTGGTTATTTGGCAAGGATAAAGACCTTCTCGTGTGTCTTAGAACAAACATTGGTAGGGACTTTTTAAATCATGATTGGATTATGATATCAGGTCCTGCCCCTTTAAAAGAACCCTCTAAATTCAGCTTGTAGTGATATCTCCCCTATATAGCCTCAGCCAAGCTTATTTTCTCCGCCCCTGCTTTGGCCTGCCGTGCTTTCCTCCGGCATGGTTTATTTGATTTATTGTGGAGTCGCAGAGGGACTCAGATTACAGCTTTGAAGTCTTGAGCGACTGCAGGACCCTTGGCTTCCACACGCTTCCCATACATAAGCCAGAGCAGTCGTTGCCCTGACCAAAAGAAGGAGGCCCTTGTCTTGCTCACTGGTAGAACTAAAACTCCAACACAAACTTTACCAACATTGCATAAATAAAAACTGATTCTACAGCAGGAGTTGCCTGTTAGCAAGTTTAAAAATAACAGTACAGCATAGGGAGGTATTAAACTATAAAGGGCCCTATTCTGGACAATTAAAGATGGTGTGCGCAATAAATTAGAAATGTATAAAATGATTTACTGTGATATCCTGCTAGGTTTTTTAATGGTATTTGGAACACAGTGGAAATGTGACAGTTCAGTGTTAATCCAAGTCAATTTCATGATTATTTTGACTGTACAGGCTTTCAAGACCACATAAATCCTTTTATTTGTGTTTTAATCAAAAACACACAGATAGACTAGATATATAACAAATCTGACAAACTAACATCTATATGGGGAGTGTTGATGAATCTTGCATGCATGACTATTGTCTAGTGCTGGAAAACTGCATTGGAGAGGATAAGACGCAGCAACCAAACATAGTTATGGGATTGTTATTAAATTGCATCTCCTACTATCAATTCAGTACAATAATCAGTTTGTTTCCTGTAATTCTGGTCAGAGAAGTCGGTTAGTGCTCAAGGGCTACCCATAAAGGAGGAGAAAATTGGCTTACTGAAAGAGGTGTGTGCAGTTTCATTGAATTTTCTCATGTGTGCAGTTGTAAGGGTCCTCTTAGATCTAGTACACATGTTTCTGGGAACAGTAAATCAATGCCCAGGACTCCCTCTGCATTTTCCAGCCTCCTATTTGAGAGGATCTAAGGATTGTGTTTCCTTGACTGCTTTTTCTTAAAGCATGAGTAGTAGTCTCAAGGAAAATTACATTTGTTCCACTTTTTTACTGTATTTCTTATTTTTATCAATTTTGTTTTGTATGTGGTGTTAAGAACAACATGGAATTATAAGAATATACCTCATTTTTCCTTTTTTGTTTTTAGCATTTCACAGATAATCTGTGACTATTTATGACAGAAACTAGTATCAAGAGGAACAGTAGTTCCTCGTGCCAAGTTACAGCGAAGCGCAAGAACTATCTATACAGCACGAATAGTTTACGTGTTTTCAGGGTACTGGCGGTAAAAATGTCCATTTCCTTCTTTTTCTCCCAACATATTTTTTTACAGATTTTTGCAGAACCCAGGCACTTTTATCAACGCATATTTATATTAAATGATTTATTGATATTTTAAAATGGACTAGTTGCACGCATTGCACGCATATGTATGTTACAGCATATTTGATTTTAATGACAATTAACTTGTTACAGTATGTCAACATGGAAACATACCAGGGAAGACACTTATTTCTGTTTTAAAATGGAACATAAAAAATCTTTATATAATAAAGAATAAAAAAGGTCTGGTATACATGGGATTTGAACCTACAACCTTCAGTTTGCAAGCATCTTGTGTTAACTGTCACTGCTACATGATTAGTTGAGACAAGCAGTATTTTGAAAGATGAAGTCAGCCAGCTAAGAATTCTCTGAACTTTGTTATATTTTTGAGATTTTGCCTTCATCCTCATTCTGAGATTCTGAGCTGGAGCTCTGAAAAAATTTGGTTTCCTGTGAGTGTAATGCTCATTGTGGTCCCTATTAGCACAAGGAAGCACAATTTCCTGTCTCTATACTGGCTGATGAGAGTAACACTATTTGTGGTCCCCGCTGGACAAAAAAGGAACATAATTTCTGAGAATTAGCTATGCTGAAGGATAGCCTATATATTTGGTAAAAGTAAAACACAAATAAATAAATACATTAATATAAATATTTAAATAAATGAATACATAAATGAATACATAGACAGTTATATATGTATTTATTTATCTTGATATTTATTTTTCACTATCATATAAACAGTGACATTTACTACTGTATGAAACGAAAATAAATATTCAACGGTTCTTGTTCAATTGAATATTAGTGAAGATTTATGTACATAAAGGTTGTCATGCTTTCATATATTTTTACTTTCAAATTAAAAAATATATTGTAACGACCCAGACAATTGCTTTGTTGCAGGACTTGTTGCCTGTTCAGTTTGTCTCGTCTGTCTATGTTACATGACTCTTGACCGGAGGGTCGGACACTGCTGCTGTACCCTTGAGCAAGGTACTTTACCTAGATTGCTCCAGTAAAATACTCAACTGTATAAATGGGTAATTGTATGTAAAAAATAATGTGTAAAAAATAATGTAATTGTATGCAAAAATAATGTGATATCTTGTAACAATTGTGTGTCGCCCTGGCTTAGGGTGTCTGCTAAGAAATAACATTAAGCAAATTGGATCCCATATGTCATGCAGCCTTGAGCTATATAAGGGTAGCAGTGTGGAGTAGTGGTTAGGGCTCTGGACTCTTGACGGAGGGTCGTGGGTTCAATCCCAGACGGGGGACTGCTGTACCCTTGAGCATGGTACTTTAACTAGATTGAGCCAGTAAAAACCCAACTGTACAAATGTGTATTTATGTGTAAAAATAATGTGATATCTCATAACAATTGTAAGTCACACTGGATAAGGGCATTTGCTAAAAAATAAATAATATTAATAATACATACTGTTGATATTTTGAGTATTTTTCTTATACCTTCAGTCACAAGATTTAGAAAGATATCATATGTGCCAGATACTTGGAATTTGTGACCCCTAGCGAGCACACTTTGACATGATTTGACCAAGATTATTTTTTCCTTTTAAGAAAACATACTTACTGGTACATTATTAAGAAAAAATACATTTTAAGAAATTTGTTACAAAATACAGTACTAATATGAATAATATACAGCATTTCTATGTTGTTTATAAATGTTTAACATCTTTCGTTCAATAGACTCACAATAAAACAATGTATATAGCATATTTGGTATAAGAGTATCATAACTTTGTACGGGGGTAAAAAAAAAGAAAAAACTTTTGTTCTACGAGCGTCAGTAACTAGAATCTGTATATTTCCTGTAAAATAAGCTTCAGCGAGTGACAGCTAAATGGTTAAGATAAGCCAAGGAGACTTCTGTTCAGTTTTCAAGTTGCCTAAAATTACAGGTAGATGGATGCTGTTTGTAATTATTGTAATATGTTATACATGATGTTTCCGTGATTTCATATTAGTTCAGTAAAATCATACATGGAGCATAATGCATTCTGTTAACGGTAATTTTATGTAAGGACTGGGAATCGTCAACCTGCTTAATTGTGTTCAACTGTATTACAGTATACTGCAGTTTTGATAGACCAAGGCTGACTGAGAAATATGTCCGGGTTTGGTCTTTGGGAAAAATGGCAGCCCTACCCTGAGTACTACTTCCTAAACATGAACACGTTACAATATACTACATTAACAGATCAAGCTTATTATGATAGCTTGCAAAATTATATGAAAACGTTCCATACAATCGGCATAATACATAATCATTATTTACAAAATCTTGTTCATCTCGTTACTTGTTATAAACACTGTAACTTTACTGCTATAATACTTGCAAACTTACTACTGCAAGCATACTACCTTGTGGCATGAAAGCTACCACGCCTGCACTGCAACCTGCATTAGAAGCATGTCTTGGGTTTGATTCCCACACAGGGTTTATATTGCAAACTTAAAAAAAGATTAAATGTATTTTATTTATGTGTAACAAACACATTTGTAATGTGAAAAAAAGTAGTTGATATGACTGACACTTTCATTGAACATACATACTTTTGCAGACATAACTTTAACATTGTTGATAGTTTGTATTGTATACTGTTGATAAAATAATTTGAAATCATGATCGAATTTGGGTATGTTAATTGCATTATGCTGAATCAATTATTATATTTATTTTTAAAAAATCACTTTAATTTATGTGGCAGATTGCTGCTGAACATACATAGCACCCGGGAGGGGCACTCGTTATTTCTGATTGGGGTGGGATCAGCCAGACAGAATACCAGAAGGAAAATATAAACTAGAGTCTAGACCACACTATGTCAGACAATGAACATCATTTTATTAAATGCAGGTGGTAAAGTATACTTAACAAACAGGGCAGATCTAGAATACACAGTCACAGCAAGCGGTTTGCACTGCCCGTTAATTTAAAAAATAACTAAACACAGAATTACAATTTAAAACTAAAAACAGCAATAAAACCAATACAGCCCATCTCCAGCACTCCTCTAAAACCCCAATGCCTTTTAAAATACTAGTTTAAAAACACATATATGACAAAACGGAGACCAAAAGCACAGGCAGGGAGATACGCCTTTAAATTCGGCGGGTCTTTCTTTCCTATTTGTCTTTCTACCACCCGCCGAATCAGAGAGCCCCGCACCGGACAAGTGGGAGAGAGCACAGCTGGGGGTGTGGTTCCAGGAGAAGCCGCAGCGCTCAGAGAGGGAGTGGGATGAGGTCATCCAGGTGGCCGTGAAGTCGCAGCCGGAGACCGCAGCCGCTGCCAGAGAGTCCCGCGCCGCTGGAGGGAGAGTACCCTGTGCCGCCAAGGAGGGAGCATCCTATGCTGCCAGCGCCAGAGCCCCAGAGAGAGAGCCCAGCATCGCCAGAGTGCCCAGCACTACCACCTGAGAAAGAGAACCCCGCACCGCAGCTGCTGCCAGAGAGCTCCGCTCCACAGAGAAAGTGTCCCACACTGCCAGTGAGAGCACGCCGTGCTGCCGCCAGTGAGAGACTGCACAGCGACACCAGTGAAAGAGTACCAACCGCCTGCGCTACCAGAGAGAGTACCTCGTGCCACCAGAGCCCCAGACAGAGAGCCCAACGCCGTCAGAGCCCCAAAGAGGGAGCCCAGTGTCGTCAGAGCCCCAGAGAGAGAGACACGCGCTGCCAGAGCCCTATAGAGAGAGCCCCGCACCGCCAGAGGCCCAGAGAGAGAGCCCAGTAAAAATAGCAGTTTTCACTGCTTTAAACTGTATTCTGTGCCGTCTTCATTTCTTCCTGCTGCAGACCAGATATGCTGCCACTACAGTATACAGCAGATTGTTAAGTATCTGGAATGTGAATTGAATGCATTGATTGCTAGATTACTATTTCTAGTAATCGGATAAGGTGTTAAATGACAATGAGTACCGGGTACATTTAATAGATCTAATGAATCCTGCTTTCAATACGCTCTGATGACAACATGTCGAAACATGTGAATAAAGTATGAATAATTGATACACTTTTGGGATGTAGACTTTTATTTAGCATCTATATTTTCTACTATATATATATATATATATATATATATATATATATATATATATATATATATACAGTGCCATGAAAAAGTATTTGCCCCCTGTTTGATTTTTTGCATTTTTGCACATTTTTCACATTGTATTTGGTCAGATTTTTTTGTGGGTTGTAGTAGTATATGGATGGCGTCTGAGAGAAAAAATGACAGAAAAAGTTTGGTGCTTCTTTCATTTGTTTGGTGTGCAAGGTAATGAAACATGAATGCTCGTCTCAAGTTTGCCAAAAAGCACCTGGATGATCCTCAAGAGTTCTGGAACAATGTTCTATGGACAGATGAGTCAAAAGTAGAACTTTTTGGCCGACATAGGCCCCGTTATGTTTGGCGAAAACCAAACACTGCATTCCACAGTAAGAACCTCATACCAACGGTCAAGCATGGTGGTGGTAGTGTCATGGTTTGGGGATGCTTTGCTGCATCAGGACCTGGACGCCTTGCCATCATTGAAGGAACCATGAATTCTGCTCTGTATCAGAGAATTCTACAGGAGAATGTCAGGCCATCCGTCAGTGAGCTGAAGCTGAAGCGCAGCTGGGTCATGCAGCAAGACAATGATCCGAAACACACAAGCAAGTCTACATCAGAATGGTTGAAGAACAAGAAATTTAAAGTTTTGGAATAGCCTAGTCAAGGTCCAGACCTAAACCCCATTGAGATGTTGTGGCAGGACCTGAAACGAGCAGTTCATGCTCGAAAACCCACAAATGTCACTGAGTTGAAGCAGTTCTGCATGGAGGAGTGGGCCAAAATTCCTCCACGGCGCTGTGAGAGACTAATCAATAGCTACAGAAGTGTTTAGTTGCAGTTATTGCAGCTAAAGGTGGCATAACCAGTTATTGAGTCTAAAGCTACGTTTACACCTGCACACCCGAGCTGAGCCGGTGCCGAGTCGAGCCAGCCTGGTACGGCTCGGGTAGCTTGAGTTGCGGTTACACTAGAGAAAGGCGAGCCAAGCTCACGCATAATGAACGCGCTGAGTCGATTATATTAAATGTCACAGACAGCAAAAATAGAACAAAGCATTAATTTAATAAAATATTTTTTTACCATGGATTTTTTTTTATTATTATTATTATTGCGGAGAAGTACTGAAAATGTGCCGGGGGGGGGGGCGTTGTAATACATACCTAAAAAAAGGAAGCAAAGACGGGGGACCATATTAAAGGTATACATAATAACACGCCTCGGATATAACGCTCCTACAGCATGCCCCCCAATTCCCTATACAAGTGAAATATTTCTACAGTAAATACAGTACCGGTGTTAAAACTGTAAACAACTTATCAATGTAACTTCCATTTCTGTCTCTCCCTTTTGATACAGTATCTGAACTGGAGAAAAGCTGCGCTGGCACTTTATAACACAGACACATTATTCAGCATTCATTTTATAACTAAATAAATATTAGGTCTGTAACGTTGTTATCTTTCCTAAACTAGTAACATTTTTTGCTGCGAGAGGAGCTGCAGCTTTCTCCGGGAGATGAGACGCTTCAGCCCTGCTCCGGCAGCCGAACCTGGAGCGAGCCCATTCCCTCTTCCCCTCGCCCGAGCCGCTCTCCTCGCATTTTGTTAGTTTGCTTGTCTGTCGCTTCGAACTGAACTCCCGACTGCCGTTTAGCCAGGCTATTGTTTAACAACTGCTGATTAAAATGATCCTCGAGTGGGAATGTTACCTTTTTTTTTTTTTTTTTGTAAAAAATACAGCGTTGATTACATTGTGCTTTATTCGTGGTTAATTAACGGAAAGTTACATTTTTTATTCACTATATGCGTATTATAGAGAGGGAATAATTTTAATTAGTATTTTAGTCAGATGTATGTTGTTATGTGTCCTGCGGAGTAAAGGTAAGGAGTTAAGAAAACATTTACCGGTTGAGGTCCTGGGGGTTGTCACTTTTTCTTGTAATGACGCTTGAGCATGATGACAAAATGCAGTAACCCCGCCCACAGCCTGCTTCGGCCCCGAGCCAGATTCAGATATGTTGGGAGGCTGGAGTTTCACGGCTTGGTTCCGGCTCGGCTCGGGTATTTGCTAGTGTAAACACACCCGTACCGTGAGGGCGTGGAGCCCTCACGGTACGGGTATGCCAGTGTAAACGGGGTATTAGGGGGCGATTACTTTTGTACATGGGGGCATTGGGTGTTGCATAACTTTCTTTAATAAATAAATGAAATATGTATCAAATTTTTGTGTTATTTGTTCACTCAGGGTCCCTTTTATCTAATATTAGGTTTTGGTTGAAGATCTGACACTATGTAACACAATTTTTGTTCCTGGGTAGTAAGTGTTATTTCCTAATTGCTTATGCCTCAAAAGTATAGAAAATGGCTATTATTCCCCACAAACTTTGCTTTTGTGACCAGGACAGTGATATTTTGAAATTTACCTATTTCCAATGAGAAAACGGGTGAATTTGTGTCTTTTCGTTCACATTAAGTCAGAAAAAAACAACATATGAATCCAAATTAACATGTATTTATACTAAAGTAATACAAAAATGACTACAAAAGATTTAGAAGTGAGTAGTTTTTCGAGATTTACGATTATACTGTAAATCACTTTCTCGAATCAGCCCCCAAATGTAGTCTCCCATCATGTTCTCGTTATACTGTCCTTGGTAGCGGCGTTCAAAGTCCAGTATATCCTGGTGGAAGCGCTCGCCTTGCTCCTCCGAGTACGCTCCCATGTTCTCCTTGAATTTATCAAGATGAGCATCAAGGATATGGACTTTGAGGGACATCGTACAGCCCATTGTGCCGTAGTTCTTCACCAGAGTCTCAACCAGCTCCACATAGTTTTCGGCCTTGTGATTGCCCAGGAAGCCCTGAACCACTGCGACAAAGCTATTCCAAGCCGCTTTCTCCTTACTAGTGAGCTTCTTGGGGAATTCATTGCACTCCAGGATCTTCTTTATCTGTGGTCCGACGAAGACACCGGCTTTGACCTTTGCCTCAGACAGCTTAGGGAAGAAGTCTTGAAGGTACTTGAAGGCTGCCGACTCCTTATCTAGAGCTCTGACAAATTGTTTCATAAGGCCCAATTTGATGTGCAGTGGTGGCATCAGCACCTTCCGGGGGTCCACCAGTGGCTCCCACTTGACGTTGTTCCTCCCCACAGAGAACTCGGTCCGCTATGGCAAGTCCCGCCTGTGCTAGTGTGCCTTGGTGTCCCTGCTGTCCCAAAGGCAAAGATAGCAGGGAAACATGGTAAAACCGCCTTGGAGACCCATCAGGAATGCCACCATTTTGAAGTCTCCTATGACCTCCCAGCTGTACTCATCATACTTCAAGGCGTCCAGCAAGGTCTTGATGCTGTTGTAATCCTCTTTGAGGTTCACTGAGTGAGCCAGGGGAAGAGACGGGTACTTGTTACCATTATGGAGCAGCACGGCTTTAAGGCTTCTGGATGAGCTGTCAATGAAGAGGCGCCACTCATTCTGGTTACAGGCGATTCCGATTGCCTCGAACAGACTGGTCACATTGTGGCAGAAGCAGAGCCCATCTTGACGGGTGAAGAAGCTGGAAAAAGGTTGGTGACGCTTCCTCTGATCTGCGACTTGCACACTTTCATCCAACAAATTCCACTGCTTGAGCCTAGACATCAAAAGCTCGGCATTGGACTTGGTGAGACCAAGATCTCTAATCAAGTCGTCGAGGTCTTTTTGGTTGGGGTAGTATGGGTTTCTCTCCTCAGCTCCACCTCTGAAATTGTCATCTGGATCTACAACGTCTTCCTCGCTCTCTGACTTGCTGCTCTCTTCTAAAGACGGCTGCTCTCACTCTGGAGGAGTGGCTATGGGGAGCCCATGGCAGTGTGGCACCGGGGCGATGGATGAAGGAAGGTCCGGATACGTGATAGCAGGTGCATTCTTGCCAGTCCGACGTTTGGAAGGGTCCATCATGCAGAAGTAGCAGTTGCTTGAGTAGTCAGTGGGTTCCCGCCAAATTCTTGGGATAGCGAACTTCATGGCTCTCTTTTCCCCTCTGTACCATCCTACAAAAATACATTTATTTCACCCATGACTAATGTGTAAAAGATTCTCGTAACATTTTTCATATATGATATATTTTTCAATAACATTGAAAATTGTAAAACATTTTAAAATTAAAACTTTTACAATTTTAAAAATTTTAACAAATTTTATAACATAAAATTCCGAGCAACAATTGTCCATCCTACCTTCCAGAGTTTTTTTGCGTGCTCGCAGGTGAAATGAGGTGCCCAGGGTTTGTCTTGATCCCCGACAGGCATGCCGAAATATGCCTTGTAGGCCTCACACATCTTAGCAGATGCTTCCACGGAGTACTTTTTCGCTCTTGTCTTGATAAATTGGCCGCAGACATAGCAAAATGCGTCTGCCGGATGCTTGCAGCCTCTTGATGCCATCTCAGAAAAATGCAGATATGTATCCACTTAGGCAGCTGGAACTAAACTGAACTGGTGGGCTTAAGGCCCCTGTATTTATACTACTATTTATATTACTGGAAAGTTCTAGAAAGTTCTAGAAGTTACTCCAAGTTTACTCAGCACTGAATCTATCTGGAATGTTCTGGAAAATAGGTACATTTCAAAATATCACTGTCCTGGTCACAAAAGCAAAGTTTGTGGGGAATAATAGCCATTTTCTATACTTTTGAGGCATAAGCAATTAGGAAATAACACTTACTACCCAGGAACAACAACAACAAAAAAATTGTTACACGGTGTAACATTCAGTGTCAAAAATATGCAAAAATGCAGGAAATCAGACAGGAGGCTGTGGCAGGCTGGCTGAGTCGTGACGTCAGGCCAGATGCAGGAACCAAACAAAACTGACACTAGTACTGCAGTTAAAGGCGCTTTTGCCGTTTTATTTAAATAATACAAAAATAAATAAAAGGTTTAAACAAAAAGAAACTTGCTCACAGAGCGAAATAAAACAGTTAAACAAAAAAAAGTCACAAAAACAAAAAATATTAAACAATACAGGTCAGGCTGGGCAGTAGCCTACACTGTTCCTGTATTATTATTATTATTATTATTATTATTATTATTATTATTATTAAGTTTCGTTTCGTTTCGTTTCTCTCTCGCTCCTCTCACTCTCGCTCCTAATACACCCACCCAGAGCGCAGAGAGCTGCAGGCTTATATGCAGGTGACCATCTCCCGATTAGCAACAAATTAATCACTTAATTAATTCGGGAGATGGCCACCTTCTGCATGAGGTTTTTTTAATTCCTGTGGATGGGGCTAGCCATCCACGCTACTAAATAATATAAACACACAGCTACGCCGTCAATACATAAATACAAATAAACAATAACAAAACATACGGCGCTTCGCCGACAAATATAAATACAATAATAAATCATAAAACACAAATTACAAAATAACACAGAGGCGGAGGGGGGGGGGGCCCATTCTAAAATAAAATAAACAAATCAATGTACAGGGCACCTCGCCCTGTTACAGGGGCAAATACTTTTTCACGGCACTGTATATATAGTTTTATTATTCCTTTGGTTACAGTTCATTAAACAAAAGTCCCGGTTCAATAAACAAAAACCAAGTCTCGGGCACTAGACACTTGGGTTCCCCCTTCTTGGGCCTGTCCCCTGGCAACTCCTCCCTCTCCGGTATGTAGGATGTTAGTTCCACTCTCACAGGCGTACAGGCTGCTAGCTCTTCCCTCACAGGTATACAGGGCATCAACTCCTCCAACTAACTTGTGGGTTGGTAGTCCTTCCTGTTCTGTCTTTTGGGCTCTGAGCTGCTCCTTTTCCCACAACGGCGCCTCTACTGGCGGTTGCAGGTCACACCCACGTTGGCCTACTTGTACTGGTTCTGGGGTAGGCAGCTGGCCCTGGACATGACAGCTTGTCCCGTCTTCCACATATCTTCCGCAGATAAGGCAAAAATCTGCACCGCAGTCTGCCAGCCTGATTTGTTCCTCCAGCCTCCATTTCCTTGCCTCCCTGGGTCCTTTTCCCTTACTCAGTAGCTCCTTCACTGGCTACTGTCGGTCACCCCCTACTTCCTCCTGGCAATGAATATCCTGCTTTGGAAATAGCTGCACTTCCTGCGGCTGTAGGTTACTTTGCTTGGTCCTCTGCGGCACCTCCAGTGGCTGATGGACACCTGCAGTGCACACTTCCCTCCTACAGAGAGCTTCAGGCTTCCATGGTAGCTGCTCCGCTTTTTCTTCCCTCAGCGGCACCTCGGGTGGCTGCCGAAGGTCACGCATGCTTTGCGCTTTTCTTTTGGGCTCTTCTAGCCCCTTTGGTACCTCAGGTAGTGGACATGTTGTCACCTCATGTCCGAACTCCACACAGGAGTAGCCCTGGGGCGCCCCATGCTGGACCAGGCTGAACTGCTCCTCCATTATTTCGTAGTGTCGCATTTGCTTCCGCTGTGTCTTCGGAGTTGTCTGTAGGAAACGCAGCATATGCTTTTCCCTCTGTCTTCAGCCACGGTAGAGTCCTGAGGTTGGAGATCCAACGCACTGAGATCTCCATTGCTCTCTGTGATGTCACTCTCTCTCTGTACTGTGAAGGTAGGGGTAGTGTAGCTTTAAAAAGGTCTTCAGTTTGGCATCCCACTTCTGCCACCATATGAGAACGATTTGTTCCGTATTGAATGTGGTAGCCAATTGGCAGTATGAGAGGTGACACACTGAGGCAGAATATGAGGTTGAAGAACAGGCAGTTTTATTATTCCTTTGGTTACAGTTCAAACCGAACAACAAAAAGTTTATGAAAATAAACAAAAACAAAAGAAAACCTGCCCGCTAATCTCACTTCTTCAACCCTCTCTATTGCTTGCACGAGCTTTCCTCATTGCAAGGGAAAACGTATTGCTTTAGCAATCGCAGACCAGTCCAGGTTCCGTCCAGCTGCTGCTGGTAACTGTAGATCCGGTCTTGGATCAGAAAGTCTCACCAGGTAAGTGTCACGTGTTCATTTACTTTTATAATCCACTGTCAGGTAATGATGTTTGTAATCCTTTTCCAGGTGAACAGGTAAGTATTCAAAGTAGTATCTCACTTGGTACCAGGAAGATTGCACCCCTGTGTGGTCCACACAGGAACAACAGGTGAGGATGCTCCTTTAGTGCCCTCTCACAGTCCTTGTGATTACCACAGCACCTTTGCGTTCTTTCGGGTTCCTTTGTTGCCCTCTGCTGGTGAACACTGTCACTTGCAGCCTACTGCAAGTCCGTGTGGTTTGATTACTTCTTGGGTATGTTTTTTAACACAGTTCATTAAACAAAAGTCCTGGTTCAATAAACAAAAACCAAGTCTGGGTCTTCACTTTAAACCCCAGACTGTCGCAGCCATTTCAAAATAAAAGCCCTTCTCGCTTTGTATTTGTACAGTCCTTCCACACCTTTGGTACCTTTGGTTCTGGAATATTGAAGTCCGTTCTGGTTACCAACACTGTCGTCCTTTCGATCTCTTTTGTCCCTGTATTTCTGCACAACGAAACACAGCTGCTCTTGGCTCTGTTCCACTGATATACACACCAATATAACGGTTGCAGTACAAACTCTTTTTGATGCAGGCTGAGCAAACGCTTTCACTGCACTTTCACCTTTGATGCTGGTAACACCACCCAGCACCTTCTGTCTCTCCCCAGGTCCTTTTGCTTTCGCCTTTTAAAACTCCCTGAGTTCCTGCAGATAGGTCACCTGACTATTGACCACCGAGATCATGGGAGCTGAAGTTTCTTTAACATGCAATGCTACTACTGAGCATACCACTCTACCACCGTAACATACGTCTTTCTGATAGCTTCCTTGTGTGCTCATCACTGACGGTCTGTTACAATATATATATATATATATATATATATATATATATATATATATATATATATATATATATACACAGTGCCTTGCAAAAGTATTCAGACCCCTGACCAATTCTCTCATATTATTGAATTACAAATGGTACATTGAAATTTCGTTCTGTTTGATATTTTATTTTAAAACACTGAAACTCAAAATCAATTATTGTAAGGTGACATCGGTTTTATGTAGCGAAATATTTTTAAGAAAAATAAAAAACTGAAATATCTTGCTGCATAAGTACTCAACCCCTGTCTTTGGAAGCTCCCAGTTTACACCGATGAAAGAAATTGCCCTAACGAGGACACAATTACCTTACCATTGGCCTCCACCTGTGAACCATTAAAGTTGCTGTCACATTTTCTGGATAAAAACCCCACTGTTGAAGGATCATTGGTCAGGCTGTGAATCTGAAGGAAAATGAAGACCAACGAGCATTCTACAGAAGTTAGAGATAAAGTAATACAAATACATAGATTAGGGAAAGGGTACAAAATAATATCCAAGTGTTTGGATATCCCAGTGAGCACAGTTGGATCAATAATCAGGAAGTGGAAGCTGCATCACACCACCCAGGCACTGCCAAGAAAAGGCCGTCCCTCAAAACTCAGCGCTCAAACAAGAAGGAGACTTGTGAGAGAAGCCACAGAGAGGCCAACAATCACTTTGAAGGAGCTACAGAGTTCAGTGGCTGGGAGTGGAGTAATGGTGCACCAGTCGACCATATCAAGAGCTCTGCATAACACTGGCCTGTATGGGAGGGTGGCAAGAAAGAAGCCGTTACTCAAAAAGTACCATCTGAAAGCACGTCTGGAGTTTGCCAGAAAGCATGAGAGTGACCCAGCTGCAATGTGGGAAAAGGTTTTGTGGTCAGATGAGACCAAGATAGAGCTTTTTAGCCAAAACTCAAAGCGCTATGTGTGGCGCAAACCTAACACTGCCCATGCCTCAAGACACACCATCCCTACAGTGAAGTATGGTGGTGGCAGCATCATGCTGTGGGGATGCTTCTCATCAGCAGGGACTGGGCATCTCGTTAAAATTGAAGGAAGAATGGATGGAGCAAAATACAGGGAAATACTGCAAGAGAACCTGCTTCTGTCCGCTAAAAAACTGAAGCTTGGGAGGAAATTCACCTTTCAGCAGGACAATGATCCCAAGCACAAGGCCAAAGCAACATTGGAGTGGCTCAAGAACAAAAAGGTGACTGTCCTACAGTGGCCCAGTCAAAGTCCTGATCTCAATCCCATTGAGAATCTGTGGCACTATTTGAAAATTGCGGTCCACAAGAAGAATGGGCCAAAATCACTCCGACTCTGTGTGCAAAGCTGGTACATACTTACCCAAAAAGACTTAAAGCTGTTATTGCAGCGAAAGGTGGCTCTACCAAATGTTAATGTGTGGGGGTTGAATACTTATGCAAGCAAGATATTTCAGTTTTTTATTTTTCTCATAGTTCCGGCTAGGAGTACCGCATACACACACTGAATACGTAATTGGAAAGCCCCTAGTCTGTACTTTTAAACAAGCCAGGTACGTGCCTGAGTAATATGCGCGTAACCACCGGGCTGAGTGTAAAGAGTTAAATAAATATTTGCATGAGTACAATATATCGTGTCATTTTTGTAAAAATATATTATCTGGCCATAAGAGTCAGGAATATAACCCCAATTTATAACATTGTTCCTAAGGGAACATGTGCTTCGACTTACGACACGACTTTCAGGAACCAATTGTGTCGTAAGTGCGAGGACTTACTACATAACCGCTACGCTACACACATTCACATCTTAACCCTTTCAACAGACTAGGCTACTATTTACATTTACCCAATCCAAACGGCAATACATTGCTTTAATATAAGTTGAAAAATGTTGCTATTCCTGTAATGTGTGTGTGTTATAAAGTGAAAAAAGAAGTGATATCTGAAACATTGGAAACACAATAAAACATTACATTATTTAATATGACAAAAAAGGGGATTAACCTGTCACTGAAAGTATAGTGATTGTCAAGGTATTTATTTATTGTTTTTATTTATCCACAGTCTCTTTAAACTTTAAAACAAAACAAGAAAATGTTAAAGTTCATAATTGTAGAATATGTTGTAACCATCAGATAACTACACTCTTTAAATTATAGTGGTTCTTGGACAAAAAGTATGAGAACAGCATAATCTCACAGGGTCTTTGATTTCAAAGATCCTGAATGGCGCTGACCTTGGACCTAATGTTAACTTACCTAAGACTAATGCAAACCATACAGTGATGTGACAGTTGGTACAATTGGCACACCCTGAGTATTTATTCAGTAACAGCACTAACCTAGGTGCTGCATGAACAGCCACAGACAAGCAGAACTGACCAAGAGACTACAGTTAAATTAATAAGCTGTGCTGAAACCAGTTTGTTCATGTTTTTCTCTCTGTGTCGTGTAAACCATTACATTTGCACACACCCTGACCTCTGTTTGGAGCTGGTCTTTATTCTGAGGTGTTGTCAGGTGTCAAAATAGGTGTCCTATGAGATAAACACCAATGTGTACAAACAATGCAGTGGGAGGCTGCTCAATGAGGTGTTAACAGGTCACACAAAGAAAAGAAGAGATTAGGTTACAAAAGAAGGAAACAAAGAGCAGTTCCGTAAAACAGTGTGTGGTGAGGATGAGCAGTCATTGATATCAATTGAGTAAAACTACAGCTCAAGCACATATTTGTCTTGCATAATTGTACTACAATATATACAGTGCCCACATATGTCGCTGCATTTTGTAATTTCCTTATTGGGCTGTTACAGCTGCAAAACGAATGAGGATACTGTTAAAATACCAGTATACCCTCTTCAGCCCCCAGGGTCTCTGGCATGTAGTGTATGGGGGGTCTGGAGAGGATTATACTAATGTAATATGCTGCAGCAGGGGATTGATTGTGTTTATTTGTCCATAAGACAGTAGGTATTTGTTTAAAGTCTTTAGCTCTTATGGCTGATAATATTTCAACAAAATGGCAGAACTTACTGAAGAATGCCTCCACACAGTATGGTGGAGAAGCTAAAACCAGTACTAATTGTCAGGGTAAGCATAAAAAATTGCCTGGCCTCTGAAACAGAGGCCAAGTTATATATATATATATATATATATATATATATATATATAAATGAATAAAGGATAAGTGTCCCACAATATGGTCAGTGTTCGAAGTAGCGACAATTTTAGTCGCCTACAGATGTCCACTTTGTGCTGTATTTTTTTGTATTCTTTTATTATTATTAAAATACCTTTGGACTCATGTTAAAAATAATACAGCTTTTTAGTGCCTACATCACAGGCGCATCTGTCCATACAGATCGTTATGTTACTGTATGCGGAATCTCTAGACACATAAAAAAAAAGGAAAATGCATCTAAATATTTTTATTACGATTTTCACTACATCAGTCTAAATGGACGTGGCAAACTGATCACTTAGCGTGCACATATTTAATTATGTAAATAGGTAAGCTTCACAGCCTACTGTACAATCAGAAGAGTTTGTTTTACTTTTGGCATGTTTTCATCCCATTACAGGACAGCACACATAATATTAAAGATAGTAAAATAAAAAAGCAGATTTTGCATACCTTTTGAAAATAAAGTTTTAACAACAATTCCTGTTTGTTCTTCTGTCCTCGTAGAAGTTTGTTTTTTGTTTGTTTGTTTGTTTTTTATTTACATATTATTTCTGATACAGCATGTTGTACATTGAGAGGTTTCCTGGCTTTATGGAGCACATGCTGTCATACATTTTACACTAATCGCGTTGGTAAAGTTGAATGCTTTCACTTAAGTGAAAAATCACAGACACGTCAACAAAAATCACTTATATATTGCAAGTCACAGGCATTAAAAAAACAACAACAACAACAAGTACATTCATGTATCTGCATAGTGATAAAACCCATCTCTGCACTTCTAAAGTGTTACAGTATTGTCTGTGTATAAATTATACTTTAATTATTGTCTGTGTATACATTATACTTTAATTATATTACTGTAATTATAATTGTGAGTATTACTGTAACTTATACTGTAAGTGCAACTATGTTTACCATGAACATGGTCGCTGCAGATGGTTCTTGAGATCCAGCAGCCAGACACTTTTCTCGTCTATCTAGGCTTAAAGTTTAAACGCCGCTTCAGCAATTAAAAAAATGACAGCCGCTTGTCTTTCATACAGTTGTGGTAGTGGCATCCCACAACCACACAACTCCTAGTCATTTTGGAAAAATGACTTATACAGTGTACAGTAGTTACAATTAAAGCAAATCATTTACAAAGGGAAACTGTCTGGCAGCTGTTTGTTTTCAGCAGCTCTGAGGCTATGTGCGTGCGCACCAACTTACCCAGAGCCCCACGCAAACCTATTAGAAGATTAATAAAATGTAATTGAACAGACAGCATAAAATACTGTCTTTTGTTTCAAAGACAAAGAAAGTTCCACCAGTATCTCTAAGCAGCAGCAATACAAACGACGCAAATGAGTCAGAAATTACAGAAGAACACAGTTCAAATTTTGAACCCATGACCTCGGAGTCTTTGTGTTCTGAACATGTTCAATGAAAAGTTCACCTGAGATTTCAGCCATCATGGTGCCAACAGTTCAGCTGTTTAGGGGTAATGTACTGCAGTTATTGTAAGCAAGCATAGTAACAAAATTACTATTCACTATTACCTATTCTAAAGTTTGTTTTGGACTCCTTTTTTTAAATGTTATTTTTTATGGAAATAAAACATACTAGGGATGCACAAGTTAAACATGTATACATTAATATTATATTATTTTGAACAATAGTTTTTATTTATTTTTAAAACAAATCAATGCTGTTATGGGCAACCATTTTCTTTTTCTGGCGACCATAAAGAAAAAAATAGGAGCCTGCTGGCGCCTAAAATAAAAAGCTTACTTCGAGCAATGATGGTTCAGTTTCACGCTAGAATAGTAGAATTTCTCAATGTTTGTTTAATACATTATTCTATTACAAACAATCATTTTCAGCAGCCCAGTTTATTTACATTCCCATAAGGTAGTTTTATTTTTATCTATGGAAAACCACCCCCCCATTCTCCATACAGTATATTACTTTATGCCAATCCATTCCAAACTCTGTTAAAATATATTTAAAACTTACCTTTTAGAAAAAAAAAGCCATGGAGTTGGTTTGGAACTGGGCTCATGTAAATGCTTTCAGTATTGTTTTCTTTCCATTTGCATTGGGCCTTCTCATGGACAGGTTTACCATGAAGTGTAAATAAGTATCACATTTCAAAGGCAGAGTGGAGACTGAGCCACAGAAACCACATCTGCTGCCTCTCCCAGAGTTCCAAGCATTTTCCATGCAGAAACTGCAGTAGCTTCTGTCAGTACTGAAATTCACAGCAGTTGACAGAGTGGCAATGTAATAGGGAAAGGGGTTAGGTTAGAACAACAGTAAAGCTTATAATGAACTGAAATCTAGAATTACAACAATGAAATACAAACCAGAATACCTCCTATATGACAGGGCTCTTATTATTGTCCTCAGCTTGCTAAATTGTTATGTTTCCCAGCAGTCTGGAAAGCATACAGTACTTAAGACCTGTGTTTATTTACTTTTTGAGGGATTGTCTCACTTGCATGCAAGGCCTATTAAGCAAGCAAAATTGTAAATCTCCAATGGTGATTTGACTCTGTGGTTGGTTGACAAAGATTCAAGTTTATTACATGCCAATCAAAAGAAAGAGTTTTCAACTTTGTTGTGTTTTCATGGAGGGGAAATTCCTTTGAGGATCTTTTTGAATGAGTGACTTATATACTCATAAAGACTAAGGAAAGAAACAAAGAACATACAGCAATGTATTCCTGAGGAAAACATATTGTTTACAACAGTCCTATTAATGTGTCCAAGTAATGCACAGAATTATTGACTAGGACATTAAGTACACATCTGCATATAAAACAATTGACTTGGTACCAGTCCTAGAAACCAATTTTTCTGTATTAAATTAAATATTTTACACATACCTCAAAATGTTGTTCATCGGTATAACAAGATATGTAGTGAATAGTGTTTCTGCATATTTAATCATGACTTAAAACTTGCTTGAGAGGAGTGAATATAATCCCACAACTGACTTTGATTATTGTAAGCAGTGCTTGAATTGGAGGAATATAAATGGGTGTGCCTTTTTAATAGTTGATGTCAGAAGTTCTTTCAATATGAATCTGAAAAGAGATTGAATTGCTGGCTTAATAGCATGCAGCATTAGCCAGCTGTCATTTGTGATAATTGTTATTAGATATAAGAACAAACAAGAGTTGTATTAATAACATTTAATTGGAGATATTTTTTATTGAGAATTAGACTGTGTAAACTAGGGGGGCAAAGAGGGGCAGAGGCATGAGGCAAAAAGATTGATAGGTTTACCAAAGCCTAAACGATCAACAATTATGTACAGCTACTTTAAATAAATAATACATGAATAACCAAGCCCAACTTACCAATTTTTCAGGATCAAAAGAGAGCAGTCTTGGCATTTTTGTGTTCCTCAGCAAAGATCTCCACAAATATATCCAGGTCCAAAGCTTGTGCCTCTTATGTTCAATGTTAATCATAGCTAAGTCACTGAGACATATTGAGCAGGTACGTTTTTAAAAGTTTAAGAGCTGAGAAACTCTGTTCACAAGCATGATGAAATATTTTAAACTGCTTTTTACACTTTATTCTTCAGAAAAATAGATTTCAGTTCAATTTGCAACATTTTCATATAAACTATTTTTAAATATACAATATACAATTCTAGCAATAAATAGAAATATTCATACAGTAGCAAATTACATTTCATTTTACACAAAGAATGTAGTAAATAAACGATTACCAGAAAGTTAACTATATTGTTTTAATAAAAAGGTCTTTATTTCCTAATTCAATAAAAATAAGAAACACTAAAAATGAGCAACTAAAAGATTTAACAGCACATACACATACATATATGTGGGAACTATTTGTTTTCGTTATTTAAAAAAAAATGGGATTGCCTTAATCAATTTGCTTAAAAAAAACAAACAACCTTATTAAAATCTTCAGGGGTTTTATTTCTAAAAATGTATGCAATGCCTCAATAAAAAAAATGAGAATCACACTTTTGGAGAAGCCACTCCCTGCGGGGCAGACGCGATTGACTTTATCCACTGTGTTTGCGATTGCACTCATTGCATCAGAATAGGGCCCTAGATCTCTTATGCTTATGTTTTAAAATGCATAGAAAATAAATATATACTGACTAATATCTTGGTTGTAAATATTTAAAAGAGGTACAACTTAATTTGTTGCTACATCACCTTCTGCAGTCCCAATTGGAGACTGCGCTGTCAATCATGGCACTGCATCAATTTAGGTTTTCTTTTTTGCGTTTGAGTTTGAAGTTATTGTTTTGCGATCTCACTTGATCATACTCAATTTTCAGAGTTACTATTCCGTAGTTTTAGCTTCACAGACTGAGATGTACGGTCACCGAGAAGTGCAAAGATGTAGCAAATCTACCCAGATATAAACAGGGAGGTAAAATCTGAGAAAGAGGTGATGACATCTAAAAAGCGACGGCCACATAAAAAAGACAGGTGCATCGTTTAGAAAGTGTACGTCTGCTGGAAGTTCAATTTTGTGCCATAAATGAAGTGTTTTTTTTTTTCTTTCAGGTAAAGCAAGGTACTGGTGAACGTCACCATATTTACAAGTCAGCAGTTGTGCATCTGAGTTTCTCTTGCATTGACTCAACATTTTAATACTAGCTGATGCTCTGCAGTAGAGATTTCGTTTAATTTGCTTTGTTTTTTTCTGTGAGAGAACTAAGAGGAGTGATTAGTTATAAATAATATAAATAATATAACTATAAACGTTGTCATTATTCAGTTAGTGAATTGTCTTTTTTTAATAAAAAAAAAGGCTCATGTGATTTTTTTTGCATAAACAAACATTTCTTTGTACCCCCAACTAATGCCATATAAAACAGACAATATAGAAATCCAGTATTTGGTGTTTGCTTTGTACTGATCCAGTCTAACAAATTTAACTGATTATTATCCTCAAAGGCAAAGATAAAACCAATAAAATAAAGCATGAAAAAATATAAAATAAAATAAAATGGCAACAAATACAGATTAATTAAATGTATGTATTAAAGTCCTGAACTGACAGGTTAAATGTCATGCTCAATATATGTAGCTAATGTCATGGAACCAGAAGAAGATAGGACAGGAACAAGTTCAACCCGCGTTTTTACTGTAGAAAATGAAGGGAAACTTCATGGATGTGAGCAAATTTCTACTAAATGTACTCTACATTAAGAATAATGTAGGGGATTCTAGTAGAGTTTCTTTTCTTGTATTTACATACTAATAGCTCCAACAGTACCCTTTTTTTACTAGAAAACATTTTTTTTTCTTTCAATTTGGATTAGGTTGCTCACACATTCAGATTTTCTTAAAACGTCACTTTTCTGTGTTTACATGATTAACGATAGAAAGTCTAATTAGAATTCAACTGTATACATGGAAGTTTTCGGAAAACGCAGGATATTTTCGCATGCAAAGTATTGTAACCCTAAGTACGATTTGAACAGACCGGACATTTTCTCTGCGATAGAACGGAGACCAATCCAATATAAGTGCTTTATCGAAGTGTCAGGTCTTAAATTCAAAGATTACTATACCTATTTTCAGATTCCCCACAATGTGCAATCAGCCTTTCAAACAGCTCATCCTGTTCTATATTACCAGTTTCTTTTGCAGACATTATTTTAAATTATCACGTCATTTTAAAGCTGGAAAACATGTGCTGCTGCAGTATGGGCTATTCAAAAAATACATACAGACAAATATTACTTTATCGCTAACTTATTATTATTATTATTATTATTATTATTATAACTATTATTATTATTTATTTCTTAGCAGACGCCCTTATCCAGTGTGACGTACAGTTGTAAATAAAAATACATTTCAAGAATCACAGTACAAGTATTAATACAATTAACAGCAAGATAAAATACAATGACTTCGGTTCTAGCAAGTATGTATATGACAAAATACGATTCAACGGAGCAAATGGATCCATGCAGACTGACTACATATTATTATTATTTTCTCTGTTTTCTAAAACCACGTGCAGGAATGAAGGTCAAAGTTTGCACATGTGCAGTACGTTATCAGAATAAGTTTTCCAAAAAGTGCGTTTACATTTGGTTTGTTTTCGGAATTGAATAGGAAATTTCTAGGTGCTGTTTTCCGAAAACTGACCTAAGGAATATTCCGATACGTTTTCCGAAAACTGTGTTTACGTGACTTTTGATAACGGAATTAGTTAAAAAATTTCGGAATTCTTATGCTCATGTAAACGCACTGATAGACATAAACACAGTGGTTTTTAAGTTTGTAGCACTCATTAACAAAATAAGCTAAATGTTATTTTTACAGCAATCATTTAAGACACAGTCACTTTAATTAAGACACATTTTATAAAGCATGCAAATAAAATGTAAAAAATCTACAATGAAAATAATGCACAAAAAAATACTGTCTTCTTGTTTTCCAGAAGTCCAGTTAAGAAAATCAAGAGAAAATAGTAGAAATATAATTGTATTGAAGTCAATGTAATGGAAATTATCACACAAAGATAGCAATGACATTTTTTTTTTGCCTTCTTGGCTTAGTGAAACAATTACCTGTGGATGTTGTTGACAGTTTTGTTTTTCAAAAAAAAAAAAAACTTAGCAAATACATACAATAAGTCTCTTCAATGGGAAATATAGCTTAGGGGGGATCTCTAATATAAACAGTCTATGTCTATGCTGACACTGACAACCTGTGCTGTGTTTGCATACATTATTAATTGTTTTTTGTTATGGAAGAAATTGGTTTAATATGTAATGCATCAGTGTTGATTCATAAGGCAGTAAGTAGTCCTTTCGTAAAATGTTGCTGCTGATACCTTATTAGTGAAGGCTCATTTTCATTGTCTCTTGTCATTGCACATCACAGGGAACGGTTCAAGGTGTGCAGCAGGGGAACTTCAACTGTCTTCTCATTAATGAGACCCACATCTTAGGAACTAATCACATACAGTTGTAGTCAAAAGTTTACATGCCCCAATGGAAATGTATAATTTCTAGAAATTTCTCAAAAACAAATAATTATAGTTAAAATCTTTTGTGGCAAAAGTTTTGCTTTGAAAGAAAGTTACAAAAAATAGATGTCTACAATTATTTATTTCAGCAATTTTTTTTTGCAAAACTCCAAAGATGCAAATTCAAAAGTATTCCTACTCTGACAAGGAGAATTAAATTAATAGCTAGCAATAATAACCTCTTTAAAACGATTAGGATATTTGTCAATGAGCTTTTGGCATGATTCTTTAGTAATTTCTGACCATTCTTTAACGCAAAATTGTTCCAGTTAATTCAAATTCCGATGACTTCTCTTGTGCACAGCCTTCTTCAACTCATACCAAACATTCTCAATCGGATTTAGATCGGGACTTTGACTAGGCCATTCCAGAACGTTGATTTTATTTTTCTTTAACCATTCTGAAGTAGATGTTGATGTGTGCTTTGGATCATTGTCGTGTTGGAAAGTCCAGTAGCGCTTTAAACCAAGTTTTGTAGCGAAGGGTTTCAGATGATAGGCCAATGTCTTTTGGTATGCTATAGAATCCATTTTGTATTGGAACTACATTTCCTGTGCCATTAGAGGAAAAACAGCCCCATAGAAGGATAATACCACCTCCATGTTTGACAGTAGGTATGGTGTTCTTTTCTTAGTATGCCTCACCAGACTTCCTCCAAATGTAACGACTATCAGCGTGACCAGATAGCTCAATTTTTAATTTCATCACTCCACAAAACCTTTGACCAGAACTCATATCCATCATTCAAATGCCGTTTTGCAAACATTAAACGATTGTCCTTGTGTCTTTTTCCTAAGGGTGGCATTTTCCTTTGCCTGCGACCATTGAGACATTCACCATGCAATACTCGACCTATGATTGAAATGGAAACTCCAGTCCCACTTGAAGGCAATTCACTTTGAATATCTTTGGCAGTCAATCTTGGATTGTTATTAACCTTCCTCACAATTCTTCTACTTGTTCTTCAGTTGTTTCTTTCTTCTAGACTGAGGGAGCGTTGTGACAGTACCACAAGTCTTGTACTTCTTGATAATAGAAGGAATAGGTTAAATTGGGATACTCAAATGCTTGGAAATCTTCTTGCATCATTCTCCAGCTGACAATAAATCATTTTCTACCTAAGGTCTTCAGATAGCTATTTACTTTTTCCCATATTGAACTTACTGGTAATGACAGCAATCATCCCATGACTAACCTTTTTATACTCTCTAAGAATGTTCACCTACAATCCAGCATTTTCTAGACTTTTCTAGAATTAGGTTCTGCATTGCCATATTGAAATTTCTAGCACCTTGTCGACAATACTATCATAACATCAAAGGGTATGATTATGTTTGAATTAGCATTTTTGGAGTTTTGCAAAAAAAAAACAAAAAAAGAAAAAACTGCTGAAATAAATAATTGTAGACATCTATTTCTTGTAACATTTTTTCCTCATCCACAAAAGCAAAAGTTTTGCTACAAAAGATTTTTCCTAAAATGATTTGTTTTCAATAAATTTCTAGAAATTGTTAATTTCCATTGGGGTATGTAAATCTTTGACTACAACTGATACCTCTTTCCATTTTCAACTCCATATACAGCACAGTAAGTATATGTATCCCCATATACACTGCAGGCACCATCTACTGCTAACTTGAATGTATTTAATTTTATACCAGCTGTGTGTGGTCTAAGGAAGTCTATACAAAATTTATAAATTTATAAAGTCCTGTATTCTTCAAAACTGGTACAGTTCCGAGCTTTTATTTATAATCTAGTATAACTAAATAAGTGAAAAGTGAATTACTTAAAAAAGAGGTGAAACAATTTTTTTTAACTTGTGATACCTGATACCTCTCCAGTACATTTTAACATCTTGTCTTGTTACTAAATTACCTAAGACATTTTACACAGGACCACACACAATTTATATTGTAATTTTATAAATAAAACATGCACCCTTACCTCATACCAGGGGTGTCCAATCACGGTCCTGGAGGGCCATTCTACTCCAGGATTGACAAGCAATATTTTAGAATTAACTACTTCAGGATGTGGATGGTTGTTTGGTTCAATTAAACAATTTAAAACAGGGTTGGAACAATGACCAAGACTGGAAGGGACCTCTTTGGCCACCCCTGCCTAATACAGATTGTGGGAACATTTCTATGTGTTACATTCAGGTTTTCTGTTAAATATGCTATTCACAGTACTGTGTCCTGATTCCTTTTGATGGTTAACCACTGATAACATCTAATAAGATCTAATAAGATGTGTTGGAAAATGTAGGAAACCTATTGTTGTATAGCATAGTGGTAAAGTGGCACAATTGTCAGAATGGCCAGCCACTTACCACCACTCATTCAATGAAAGTCACAGACAGTTGTTATACGATTTAGACACACGATAAAAGACACACTTTAATTTGTGTCAGCAACAGGAAACAGGAGAAAACAGAAAATAAAACACTATACCAGGGTTACCTCCCAGGATAGAAAGTCAGTATCGACATGTTCCTTATCTGCTCTGTGTATTACAGTGAATTGGTGTGGTTGTAAAGCTAAAAACCATCGGATCACCCTCGCGTTTGTGTCCTTGTTTCGATGCATCCATTTCAGGGGTGCATGGTCAGTGACTAATGTAAATCTCCATCCCAGGAGGTATTAGCGAAGTGGCTCAACTGCCCATTTAATTGCCAGACATTCTTTTTCAATTACTACATAATTTGGTTCTCTTTTTAGCAGTTTTCTACTTAAATAAACCACTGGGTGTTCTTCCCTCTGTACTACCTGGGATAACACCGCTCCTATGCCCACCTCTGATGCATCAGTCTGTAATCAGTGACTTGTAATACAGTGGTTTGTAGTTTACACAGAGCATCTTCTTGCAAGCAAGCTATCAGATTAATTACTTTCTCTTTATCTGTCCAGCTCTCTGCTTGCTATCGTTTCAAACTGCATTTTAAACAAATGCCAGTTGGCCTTACCATCGTATTGCAGGGGGAGAGGTGTATAGGCCGCCATTTTGCTCTCACAACCCTCTTCCACCTGTGGCTTCTCCTTGCCGTCTGTGGATCCAGCCGCACACTTCTCCTTGCCATCTGTGGATCCAGCCGCATGCTTCTCCTTGCCATCTGTGGATCCAGCTGCAGCCCCCTGCAGCTCCTCCTGTTCTGTTTGTTCTCTCTGCCTCACCTTCCACGGCATGGATTCCATGATCCCACTCTGACACCAATGTAATGACCTGTGTCCTTGGAAGATAAAGCAGCAGACGGAGACATTGCCAGGCGTGATGAATAACCAATTTATTGGTTGAATTAACATGGTCCCTGTTTGGACCAAGACCACGCCACAAAAATAATAAAATACTCTATCTTTCCTACTCACTGACTCCCACTTTCCGTTACTCAGGCACTCGCTCCCTCTCTGTCTCATGCTCTTGTTCTACGCCCCTCCAAGGCTTCATTCTCAAAAAAAAATTGATTGACGCAGTTTTTTAGAGCAGAGCAGTTGAGTAGTCTTGAGTAGTAAATGGATCAGTTTGTTGTTTGTGGAGAGAAACAACCTTGCATGGCTTCAGAAAGCAATGAATGTAAAAAGGCAGATGACGGAAAGAAGAATCGCAGTTTGGCAGTAGAAGGCAGAAAGGTACAAGATGACTGGAAAGAAATGTTTGCACTTATAGAAAGAGATGGGAAGCCATTCTGTTTATTATGTTGTACAGCCCTCACTGTGTAGAAAATTTACAATGTAAAAAGGCACTTTTAGACAAAGCATCAACACTTTCAAAATTTCCATTACATGAGAGTAGATGTTAAAACTTCATGCTGATTTGAACTTGGCTCTCGCCAAGATAAAGCACCAACTAAGACGTAGCTTCACAGTAAACTAATATGATACATATGTGTCTCCATCCATTTACGCTTCCTTCCATACGATGATGTAGATATCCTTCTGTCTGGTGTTGATGGCTGAAGAAATGCAGAGAAATCTGAAGATAGAAAGTTGTACATCAGTAATCTTGAGAAATCGCTAAACAATGAGCAGAAAGTGTTGCCTGCCATATTTACTGGAGCAGACGCTTTGACTCTTGCATTGTAAAAAATTTCTTGGATGCTTGCCAAACACGTGGAACCATTTAGTGATGGGGAGCTAGTAAAATAATGCTTTTTAGAATCCACAGACTGTCTCTTTAATGATTTGAGAAACAAAAATGAAGTCATAAGAAGGATAAAAAATCTGCAGTTAAGCAATGACACAGTGCATCTCAGATCTTTCGGAAACCTTGGCCACCCAACTTAAAGCAAAGATCGCCTCTGCTGCAGCTTTATGTTTAGAAGTTGATCAATCAACAGATATGGAAGACGTGGCCCAGCTTTGCATTTGGATTCGATGCATTGATACAGTCAACTCTGAAATTACGGAAGCCTTGCTTTCGCTGCAGTCACTGCACGATCACACTCGTATGGAGGATGTATACATTGCTGTTCGCCAAGCCTGCGGTGAAATGAATGTTCCGCTCAATTCAGTTGTTTCTGTAACAACAGATGGAGCACCCGTGTATGACTGGTAAACATCAGGGGACTAGTTGCTGAAATGACAAAGGAGCAGCTAAATTTGTTGTCCTTTCACTGTATTGTGCATCAATAGGCTCTCTGCAGCAAGTTAGGAGACGGTCACACAAAGGGAATAATGGACACAGTCATGAAAGTAATAAACTTCATTCGTGCTCGACCCTTACTACACCGCCGTTTTGTTTCTTTGCTGCAAGAAATTGACTCGTTATATGGGAATATACTGTTACACACAGAAATAAGATGGCTAAGTCGAAGTAAGGTACTTCAAAAATTTGTTGCATTACTTCCAGAAATTGTGGAGTTTCTTTCTGAAATTGGTGAGGAGGATAAATATCCTGAATTAAAAGATGACAGCTAGAAGGAAGACATAGCATTTCTTGCCAACCTCACTGGGCATCTAAACAAGCTGAATTTGCAACTGCAGTGTGAAGAAAAAATAATTGACAAATTAATGTGCGCTATTGCCAGTTTTCAGGCCAAGCTTGAAACGTACATCGCTCAGATTAAAGAAGGAGAGCGCATGCATTTCCCAGTGTTAAAGGAAGCATGTGAAGGGGCTCTGGAAAATGACAAAAGAGAAAATTTAGTTGCTGCGGTACAGCAGCTGCAAGAAAAGTTTTTGTCACTTTTTGGCGATTTCGTGAAAGTACAGTCTGCTGGTGCTTTTCTACGGGATCCTTACACTTTTCCCATTTTAAAACTTAAAGACCTTGCCACAACATTTTATGTTCCCAGGCATGAACTGGAGGAGATGTCAGATTTGCAGAGATAGGGAGCAAGTTAAGCAGCACAGCATGCAAGTTCTGTTCAGGAATTATGGAAATGTGTTGCTGGACAAAATGTGTGTCTTTTGAGTGCCAAAATACAGTCTATGTTTGGATCGACTTACATTTGTGAACGTACGTTCTCAGCAATGTGCCGGATTAAGTCCCGCTATCGCGCTCACTTGTCTGATGCAAACCTTCATGCCCAACTGTGGTGTGCTGTCACCCATCTTCAACCAGACTGTGAAGCAATTACTGCTTCGAACAAAGGAAGTTGCCAGATCTCCCACTAATGTAAGTGTAAAACCAAATTAATTTTAACAGTTAATATATTTTTTATTTCTTTTGCTCATTTAAAATGCCAGTGTAGAAATTAAAGGTATTATATTGATTTGTATGGCATTGCTGTCAGATAACAGATACAAAACATATATTTTTTATAGATATACAGGTAGTAAGTATATTGTGTGGGTGCAGCCCACATAACACATAGAGAGCTGCATATGCGGCCCACAATGATAAATAGGTTGAGAACCATTGCACAAGACAGACAAGACTCACAAAGGGGACACATAAAAGTCCAGCAGACAAGGAACGGTGCCCGGGTCGCTACAATATCATATTATCCTGTACCACCTTCCCCACCTGGATTAGTTGTTCCTTGAGCTGCATTACATATTCAGTTACATTTTTAGAAGGGTTGGGTTGTTCTTCCCAAACCTTTTTCACTATATCAAGCATTCCTCGGGGCTGTCTACCATTCAAATGGTGAAAATCCAGTTGATGATTAGGGCACTTCTCTGAAAGCAAATAAAACAAACAGCAATACATTTTCCCCATCACTATCCACAAATTTCCGCAGCATCTTAAATGTTTAAATCTCTCTGCAGCCCATCCGATTGTGGGTGGTAAACTGAGGTTCTGATTGTTCTGATTTTCAACAAATTACACACCTCCTTCATTATTTTCGACATGAATGGGGTACCCTGATCGGTCAAAATGTCTTTTGGCAAGCTGTGACAGAGAGTGAGTGAATCCAAGTCATAAATCTCCTTCCCGATCTGTGAGAGTGCTGTATAACAGGAACAGTGTGCCCCGGACTGGGTGGGTTGGCAATTCATTCCATGGAAAGTCGGAAGTCGGCCACCCAGAAAGGGAGCGGAGTCACAATGCCACAAGTTACAAATGCGGTAGGTGATGTAGCAGTCACGGATTGGAGAAAAAGCGATTGCACTCACTACCGAAGGGGGCATGTTCCTTTGTTATGGTTACGAAAGGACCTGTAAAGGAGAACCAACTGTAAAATAACCGTGAGCATTTTGTGTTGCTTTGTCTGTATATTAAATTGTCACGTTTGTCATTTATAGATGGCTAATATATCCGGGAGCTGTCACTCCAAAGCCAGCACCAAACCCCGTACTACACTGCACTACTGTTGTCACTGTTCTTGTATAAATTCACCACTTGCACCAGGAACACTCACTGTTGGACTGGTGATCATGTATGTGTATAAAGTGTGTGTGTTATTTAGTATTATTATTTCGGGACTGCACCCTGTGGGTTTTGACTGACCTTTACACATTGCTGTGTATAGACAGTCTTAAGCATCAATAAAGCTTCATTTTACCGTGAACTGTTGTTGGGTTGTTATTCCTGAGCACTGCATCACCTCTACACCTGTGCACTGCAAACCACTTTGCCACACAAGCCCATTCGAGAAAATATTTCTATTTGAGCCCCAGCAATGGTCTTAGTTCGTCTTTTTTAATGGTATTGCCTCAGGATATTGTGTTGCATAGTCTACAACCACCAATATAAACTTGTGGCCCTCTGCGGATCTTTCCAGAGGTCCGACTAAGCCCATGGCGATATGCTCAAATGGTGTTTCAATCAAAGGTAGGGGAATCAAGGACGCATAAAAGTTAGGTTTGGGGGCTGTTATCTGACAATCAGGGCCTTATTACAATATTTTTCTACATCTTTAAAAATACCTGTCCAATGAAATCTAGACAGAATACGCTCTCTAGTTTTCTCTATGCCTAAGTGCCCCCCTAACACATGACTGTTCTCATAAAGCTGGTTGGTACTAACAACTGTTCACATACATCACCCCCTGATTTTTCCCTAATCACCCAATATGGTTTTTTACTATAAAATGTGGACCTTGGTAGGCTCAACATCCCTGGCCCTGTTTCCATTTATCTCTATAACCCTATGGGCATTCTTAAAAGATTCTTAATTTTTTTGAGCTTAAACAAAGTTTTCTGAACTCAACTTAAGGCCACTGCACACTATACCAACCCGATAAGACACCAACACGATTTCGCAGTGTCGGTGTCTCATCGGCGTCTTTTCAAACACGTTTGAAAACCTGCCGAAGAGCGTCGACAAGCAAAATCCATTGGTGTCGTGTTGTGTCGGTGTCGGTTTCAGCTGCACACAAAACCGACGCGACACCGACACGACAAATCGTGTCGGTGTCTTATCGGGTCAGTCTAGTGTGTGGTGGCCTTCAGGGAACTCAACCACACTAAATTCTAGCTTCAAGATGATCGGCTGCATGTCTGCCCCCAGCTCCTCAGCTATAACCTTCTCTGTACATTGAGTGCTCACCCCTTTAGAATTTCTCTTTTTTTAATTTCGTGGTACCCCAGCTCCCGATCCCCATAGTAATCCAGTCTCCCCTGTTGTTTTTCTGGCCACCGATGTTTTTTTTTTGTTTTTGCAATTCAAATTAATTAAATCGGGTTCATTGAAGGGAAATATCTCCCCAGGTGTGGTAGTAGTCTCTTCCCCCTGCTGTGCTTGGGAACGTCAGGAAGGCAATACCTTTTGACTGAAAAACGATTCAAACTGAGGGAAGTCTTTGCGTATCAATACAGGGTGGGGCAGATGAGGTAACACAGTCACTGAGACATATACAGTCACCTGGGCCATTGTAACATACACCTCTGCTGTAGGATAGGTTCTCATGTCTCCATGAATACAATACATATGAACCCCCCTCTTATAATTTAAGTCTGTGGTTTTAAGAAAGTCTGTAACAATGGTGCAAATTTGCTTTGGATTGTTATTGTCGATACATGGATACTACTGTTAAGACACCTATCATGCAGGTATCGCAAAGTCCCTTAACAATATCAGCACAGGATGCAGCTCAAAGCAGTTAAAACTGCTATTTTTATTTAAACAGGAATGCCTGGCAAAATGGCGCTCTTTTTAGCAACAAGATAAGTAGCTCAGTTAGGCAGTGCCAACCACACAACGTACAACACAACCCTGAGTTGCTTGCAGGCAGCTCCTAAATAGAGATCCCCCGAGCCCTATTGGTACATACACACTAACCAATTGCTCAGACCCTCTGTCCCGTGCAAGCAGCTGATTGACGGAACCAGACACAAATCACAGTTCAGCCAACACAAACCCCTCTCTCATACAGCTGCACTGTGCACGTGACACCCTAGGCAGCACACCAGCACTGCCTAGACACGAAACACGCCACAAGACAGGACAGCACACACACACACCTGTACAGCAACACACAGAAATACACTATTTACATGCAAAGTAGTCCCGGTCCCCCAGCAAGTTCAACGTAGCACGCAGAGTCCCACCCGGCTGTACTGCGAGACCCGACGCTACAATATGTTCAAATAAATTAGTTCTGCACTATATAAAAAAAAAGCTGATCTTGCCAGTGCTTGCTAGTCTATTAATCAGTTTTAAATTTAAAGTGTTTTAGTTTCGGCTTTATTTTTAAAGTTTTCACACGTGGCAAAACTGTCCTACAGTTACTAAATGACACTGTGATCATTCCACTGTGTTATGTTAATGAACAATAGCTAAGTTTTTAAACTGAGAGTTAGCAAATGTCTACCTTTAAAGTGTACTGCAGTTAGTAATCCTTTCCAATTACTGATATCTTAAAATTGAAGGGCCATAAAAGAACAATAAATATTGTATCTCATTTTTAGAAAGCCTTCTTTGTTGTTCTCCAAGTTGCTGCAGTGACATTGTAGATGCTGTAACTATAACTAGTTACTGTAAATGAGATACTGTTTTAGCAGACACATTTCATTAAGTAAACATGTATTTGAATGTTTTTGAAATGAAAAGTAGAAATACAAAACTGTGGCATTTTTCTTTGTGAACGTGCTAAGTGATAAATGCCAATTCAAAAAACGTAAAAATCTACCAAGGTAGCAAATCCGCGAATTTAATACCAGCCAAAATTTCCCATTATACGGTACATTAGTTGCTTAAAGGATTTCCATGATCTTATTAGAAATGTACTGTTTAGTATGGATCTGTACATTCTGCTGTGCCACCAGCATTTGAATAATGCTTTATATTACATTGATCTGTGTGTGATTAAATACATAACCTTTACAGTAAAATATGGGTTACTTACAATATAGAATGGTAATTAAACCATATATATGCATTCGTGTATGTATAATATGCTTTGCATATTTAGCGGTAGCCATTAGTAACATTGAAAAATCCAAACCACATTTGAGTACATTTTGACTAATTTTGTCTCTTTTTTTTACCGACACACAACCGATAGTATATCTACTATTTTTCTGGCTTGCAAGTTCGATTGCTAGAAATATCAAGAGCCCAATACTGTATATACTGCATGATTATTGTTTATTGTGCCGAGATCTGGTGGTATTGTGTTAAACTGTATTAGGGAGCTGAGAGATCATTTACCTGGAGGGATTAAAAAACACACAGCAGAAAAAGGCCTTTAAAAAAAGAGCTTAACACTAGAAGCGCAAAGCTGGTCAATTTGACTATTTTGGGTTTTAAAATTTAAATTACTCTGTGTTCCGGAATGTAATGCACATGCTTATTCGTGACTTTTCCTAAATATATATATTATATATACTGACGGCGTTTGAGCCGCATATTTGCAAGAAATTGATAATTATAAGCATGTTTACCTAGAAGCGCCCAAACTGGTCATTTTAAACGATTATTTCAATACATATTTATTTATCAAATATAGCTTATAATCCTGCCTGTCCTTTTCAATACAATCAGTCCCGTGATCAAGTGGTTTCAAGTGCCCTCCTGTATATAGCATTGCAGGTTCATTCTCAGCTCTATGCACAAAACAATGGCGATCGGAACCGATCAGTGGAATACTACAATACCACAAAGTTCGGAGTGGATGTGCTGGACCAGATGGCACGACAGTATTCAGTAAAGGCAGACCTCGTTGGTGGCCTGTGGCTGTATTTTATAACATTTTGGACCTGGCAGCCATCAATGTGTATGTTTTGTACGGGTAATGTAACGGGGGAAAACTGCAACAGAGGAGGGACTTCATCTTGTAGTTAGCCATGGAGCTTCGGCAAGCACATATGGATCAGAAAAGGGCAGAGACAGATGTCCCTTCTGGCAGTGCTGCAGCTGCTGCACCCACACGCAAGAGGAAGCAGTGCAAGGTTGCTTTCTGCTATGCAAATGTTTGATTTGATGTTCATAAATAAAACTTTTTAGTTTTATACGATTGTTTGCCTTTCATTATCATGTTACAGCTGTTTAAAAAGCTTTCGGTTAAACTAACCGCTTTTGGCGCTTCTAGGTAGTTCGAAATGCTGGCGCTTCTAGTGTTAAAAGAAATGCCAGAGACGCTAATAGTAGATTACACAAAAAAGGGAGTGTGGCAAAGTGCCCCGCCCCTGTGTGCATTTGTGTGTTCTGTGTTGTATGTTGCGTGCGTGTGTGTGTTAAATGTTGGTGTATAGTCATTGGTACACGGGATATAAACGGGTCTGTGTTTCACGTGTATTTAAAGTGTAGATTTATATTTAGGCACGAGGAGAGCACAAATCACTTCACGTGCTGGTTAAATGTAATATGTGAGCACGGGGTTGCACAGAATTAATTCACGTGCTGGGATTCAAGTGAATAATTAATTAGTAATTGAATCCCAGCACAATAGTATATATAGACGCACATTTCTTGCACTCAGGGTTGGGTGTTCGGAAGAGGAGAACGGGTGAGAGAGAGAGGAGTAAAAGTAAAGTGAAGAAAGATCGTAAATATAATAGTTGTTTGTACTCACCGTGTTTGTTTGTCTCCGTGCACCGTTTGTTAAGTGTTTAGTCCGTTTTGTTTATATGTTTCTTTTGGCTACCAGTGCCGTGTCCTGTTTTGTATTCCGTTGTTTAAACCTTTTATTTTGTTATTAAACGCTGAGTGCAGCCATTGCACTTGGCTCATCACAACCACTGTCTCTGTGTATTCCTTTTCTGGTCTGACGCCACCCACTCTGGCCGTCTTTGTGACACGTGGTGTCAGAAGTGGGATAACCGCGCCTCCAAGCGTCAGACCAGGAGGGGTTTTGTTTAGAAAAAAAAAAAAAAAAAAAAAAAAAAGAGGCAATGGCAGAAGACGCCATCAAACTGCGGGGCTGGTTCCTGGAGAATGCTGGGCTGGAGGCCCAGTCTCTGCCCATGGTCGTCCGGGCTCTGTGGATGATGGACTGTGAGAGATGGGAGGCATATCAGGAGGAACACACCCCAAACACCTTGGAGGAAGGTGTGGAGTTTGTCCTCAGCTACCTGGAGGCAACCATAAATGGAACAGCAGCCCAGGTAGCAGGACCACCAGCAGAGGAGTACCTGCTGTCCCCATCTCCACCAGCAGAGGGTGAGTACCTGCTGTCCCCATCTCCACCAGCAGAGGGTGAATGCCTGCTGGTTTTGCCTCCACAGCCCAAGCGGGAAGAGCCTGAGCGTCCACAGCCCAAGCGGGAGGAGCCTGAGCGTCCACAGCCCGAGCGGGAGGAGCCTGAGCGTCCACAGCCCAAATGGGAGGAGCCTGAGCGTCCACAGCCCAAATGGGAGGAGCCTGAGCATCCACAGCCCAAACGGGAGGAGCCTGAGCGTCCACAGCCCAAATGGGAGGAGCCTGAGCGTCCACAGCCCAAATGGGAGGAGCCTGAGCGTCCACAGCCCAAATGGGAGGAGCCTGAGCGTCCACAGCCCAAATGGGAGGAGCCTGAGCGTCCACAGCCCAAACGGGAGGAGCCTGAGCGTCCACAGCCCAAGCGGAAGGAGCCTGAACGTCCTACGCCTGAGTGGGAGGAGCCCGAACGTCCTACGCCTGAGTGGGAGGAGCCCGAACGTCCTACACCTGAGTGGGAGGAGCCCGAACGTCCTACGCCTGAGTGGGAGGAGCCCGAACGTCCTACGCCTGAGTGGGAGGAGCCCGAACGTCCTACGCCTGAGTGGGGGGAGCCCGAACGTCCACAGCCCAAGAGGGGGGAGTCGGTGCGTCCACAGCCCAAAAGGGGGGAGTCGGTGCGTCCACAGCCCAAAAGGGAGGAGTCGGTGCGTCCACAGCCCAAAAGGGAGGAGTCGGTGCGTCCACAGCCCAAAGGGAGGAGTCGGTGCGTTCACAGCCCAAAGGGAGGCAAGTCGGGGCTTCCACAGCTCTGGGACCCAAGCCACCAGCAGAGGGGAAATGCCTGCTGGTTCAGCCCCAAGAGCCGGAAGGGGAGGGGTTACAGGCTCAACCCCCTGAAAATTTTTGGGGGGGAGAAGGGCAGGATGCTGGTGTCCCCCAGCAGCCTCTCGCTATGCTGCTGAAGGCAGCGCGGCGCGCACATGCCCAGCCGCCACAGCAGAGGGAGCCAGCACCGCCAGGAGCAGAGGAGCTGGAGCTGCCTCTGCCTCCACCACCGCCAGGAGCAGAGGAGCTGGAGCTGCCTCTGCCTCCACCACCGCCAGGAGCAGAGGAGCTGGAGCTGCCTCTGCCTCCACCACCACCAGGAGCAGAGGAGCTGGAGCTGCCTCTGCCTCCGCCACCACCACCGCAAGGAGCAGAGGAGCAGGAGCTGCCTCTGCCTCCACCACCTCCAGGAGCAGAGGAGCTGGAGCTGCCTCTGCCTCCACCACCGCCAGGAGCAGAGGAGCTGGAGCTGCCTCTGCCTCCACCACCGCCAGGAGCAGAGGAGCTGGAGCTGCCTCTGCCTCCACCACCGCCCGGAGCAGAGGAGCAGGAGCTGCCTCTGCTGCCCGTACCTCCGCAGGGAGTACGGTGGCCGGAGCCCCAGAAAGGGGAGCTGCCGGCCACGAAGAAGGGGGAGGAGGTCTGGAGACCACTTTCCCCAGCAGCAGTTTCGCTGCAGGAGTTCTTGTGGCCGGAGCCCCACAGGAGGGAGCTGCCGGCTACGAAGAAGGGGGAGGTCGGGGGACCACCTGCCCCCGCAGCTTTTTCGCTGCAGGACGGAACCAACAGGCTGTCAGCCGTGCCACTACCGGCAGGGGTGCTGACAGCATGGCCAGCCATGGGCCCACTGAAGCCTCCCTTCCCAGCCCGAGACTTTGTCCTGGACTGCTGGATTTTTAAGGGGGGAGGTGGCCGTTGAGGCCATGTGTGCTGCGCACAAGGGGGGGTATATGTGGCAAAGTGCCCCGCCCCTGTGTGCATTTGTGTGTTCTGTGTTGTATGTTGCGTGCGTGTGTGTGTTAAATGTTGGTGTATAGTCATTGGTACACGGGATATAAACGGGTCTGTGTTTCACGTGTATTTAAAGTGTAGATTTATATTTAGGCACGAGGAGAGCACAAATCACTTCACGTGCTGGTTAAATGTAATATGTGAGCATGGGGTTGCACAGAATTAATTCACGTGCTGGGATTCAAGTGAATAATTAATTAGTAATTGAATCCCAGCACAATAGTATATATAGACGCACATTTCTTGCACTCAGGGTTGGGTGTTCGGAAGAGGAGAACGGGTGAGAGAGAGAGGAGTAAAAGTAAAGTGAAGAAAGATCGTAAATATAATAGTTGTTTGTACTCACCGTGTTTGTTTGTCTCCGTGCACCGTTTGTTAAGTGTTTAGTCCGTTTTGTTTATATGTTTCTTTTGGCTACCAGTGCCGTGTCCTGTTTTGTATTCCGTTGTTTAAACCTTTTATTTTGTTATTAAACGCTGAGTGCAGCCATTGCACTCGGCTCATCACAACCACTGTCTCTGTGTATTCCTTTTCTGGTCTGACGCCACCCACTCTGGCCGTCTTTGTGACAGGGAGACACAAATACGAAATCAAATTTAATATTTTTTACCGATAATCTAATCACCTAACACATGATCCTGTACAATTTTTTAAAAGAAGGGAATATGTAACAGGGACAGCTGACAGTATAGGAAGACAATGATCTGGACACCATTATGTCCACAGCCAACATTTACCACAACGGCAGCCTGGGTGTGTTTGAAAAACTTTTCAACAAATTAAAAGAAGTGGGAAGAAACAACCCCCCACAACTCCCCACAGAAGCATAAAGTGACAATGAAAGTGCCAGAACGTGGCACCCAGAACAATACAATTAGGCTCTTCACCACAATCCATCACACAATTAATTAATCAAAGAATGTCTTTCATCTCTGGAGGTGGGTCACAGAATTTAAAGAAAGCATCTTGGCCAGGATAGCTGAAAATTAATCCACTTTTTTTCTTTTTTTTAACAATTTTTCTCCCAATTTTGGAATGTCCATTATTATTATTACTGGCCGTGCAGCAATCTCAGAACTTACAGCTTCGGAGGACCATGCAGTTCTGAATTGCATACAGGCAGGCCTGCAGGCACCCGGCCAGCCACAGGGGTTGCTGGTCTACAGTGAGCCAAGGACTCCCCTCGCGACCTGAACCCTCCCCGCCCGGGCAGCGTTTGGCCAGTTGTGCGCCGCCCCCTGGGAACACGGTCAGCAGTGGCATAGCTTGGATTTGAACCGCCGACCTCCAGGCTGCACTCTGGGCGGAGTGCCTTTACCGGTTGCACTACTCGGGAGCTGAATCCACTTTGTTAATCAGAGATGAGATAATCAAAATTGAACAGGATACAAAACAGCAATAAATAACATGAGTGCTCAAATCAGTGAACTCCAGAATTTTTTTTTAAAAAAAAACTATCATCAATACAACAGGACTGGCACGGACACACAGGCGGAAGACAGCCTGGACACACCAGCCTCACAGGAGCCTGCAAGATACAGAAGACAGGCAGAGAGAGACAACATGCACCACAAATACAGACGAAGAAACACAGAGGGTCACAGAGAGCCAGCTAGAAAAAGAAAGAGACCCCCCAACCACAACCCACAGACAAATAGTAGGGGCACCATCACTGACATCCACACTGACACCCTGCACACAGCGCTCCCACTGCACCCCCAGCCTGGTACCAGCCCATCAGAACCCAGGGGATCCCACAGTCATAGCCAAGAAGCTATGCCAGAGCCGTCATATGGGGAAACATATGGGGAAACTATTTAGAAAAATTATATCAACCAATTTCAACCACAGAATTAACTCCAGAACAAATTAATATCCTGGAGGAACTAAATACTTTAGAAAGATTTATCAAAGCTAATCAGTCTCCTCTAGACACCCCAATCACACTGCAAGAGGTCAAAGAGAAACTTAAAAATCTCAAATCTAAAAAAGCCTGTGGCCAAGATAGAATCTTAAACAAAATGCTGAAATACAGTAGCACAGAAATACATAAAGCCCAAATTAAATTATTAAATCTACTATTAACATCTGGCTGTTTCCCTGAAGTCTGGAACATAGGACTCATAACTTCAATATATAAAAAAGGAGACAAGTTAGACCCCAATAATTATAGAGGAATATGTGTTACCAGTAACTTGGGGAAGATGTTCTGCAACATTATTAACAGCCGATTACTGAAATTCATACAGGAACATAAAGTTCTGAGCAGAAGTCAGATTGGGTTCCTCCCCCATCACCGCACTGCAGATCACATCTACACCCTGCACATTTTAATAAACCAACACGTACACCACAGTGTCATTCTGCCTATTCTTTTGTATGGCAGTGAAGTCTGGGGTCCAGCACTCTTTTCCAATTTCGAAAAATGGGAAAAAAGCACAACAAAAAGCCTCCACCTATAATTCTGTAAAAACATTTTACACCTGCACAGAAACACGGCAAACAACAGCTGTCGAGCTGAGCTTGGACGATTCCTGCTGCTCCTCGCAGTTCAAAAAAGAGCTTTCAGATACTGTCTCCATCTGAAACTGAGTGACACAGACTGCCCTTACAAATCACTAAAAAGCCAGGAGATAATCCCCAACAAGGACCCCCTCAGTCAGCTGGCTCTAAGACTCAGTGAACTGAGCCACACAGACATCACTGGGCTTCAGACCATCAGAGGGAACAGACACCCTCCTCAGCTCAGGAGAATAGTTTCTACTTTAAAACCAGCTACAGAGCTCAGTGGGCAAACCAAATTAAAACACAAAACAAACTGGAGTGTTACAGAGCCTTAAATGGAGACTATTCCCTGGCAGAGTGCCTGGTGCAAATAAAAGACCCAAAACTGAAGCAGACATTGGCAAAGTACAGACTCAGTGATCACAGTTTGAAGGTGGAAACAGGCTGACACAGGCAAACCTGGAAACCTAGAGACAGACGCTTGTGGATCCAGGGAAACTGAAAAAGAAATACACTTTGCTCTGGACTGTGCAAAATACACCCAATTCACCAGCTGGGCTCCTGACTTTTCACAGCTAGACAGAGAATTAAGAACAATTTTTGTAAATTAAGAACAATTTTAGGGGAATTTGGAGACACTGCTGAACTAGCAGCTGAATATATAACAAATGCCACAACATGAGAGACACAACCTAAATAGCCATGCCTCTGCATTCTGTAAATATGTTATATAAGAAATGTTCTATAAATATTGGTTTATTTCATATTTGTATTTTATTTTATTTTAAAAATAAATGCTTTGGCAATACCTGTAAAACCTTTCATGCCAATGAAGCTTTTTTTTATTTGAATTGAGAGAGAAAGAGAGAGGGAAAAAAACATATTTAGTTACTTTCATTGTAAGATTTCATTAGAAGCTGTGATTTATTCCTGTGTATGTCTGAGGCTCACTATAACAGAAGCCATTCGTAGTGAAGAGAATTTTGAAAGCAAAGTACATCAGAGCTACATAATACAATATCTGGAAGATATTAAAAGCAAAAGTGTTTAAAAACAACTTCCTTAAAAAAATCCAGAAGTACTGGTTGTTGATCTTCCTCTAAATTACTATTCTAGATAAACAACCTAGTATTCTGTACAGAGCATACTTCTGCTTGGCATATAGTCACCTGTGCATTTTTTAAAAACAAAAAAGCAAGGTATCTGCAATGGCCGACAGATTAGTCTGCTAAGAAATAAATAATAATAATTAGTGTGTGTAATGAGAAGGACCCCGAGGACACTCTGTTTATTATAAACATCTACCACAACAGAGCAGTGATGATCCAGGGCAGCGAGGACATCCTGAACAAGTCTGAAGAGCTATATGAGACTCTCAGACAGAAAGCCCATGAAAACAAATGTGATACACAAACAGCACAATTATCTGAGATGGCTTTAAATAGCAGTGAAATCACAACCTTAATAAATTATATTCTTTAGAATAAATATGACCTACAGAAAACATTGATTTGGCTATTGAAGATATGAATAACATTTTAAAAACCACAGCAAATAAAGCATTGACACATAATTAAAAATACAAAGAACATCGTAAAAAGACAGGCGTTGGTTTGAAAGTCAGTGTAAATCTCTCCACAAAACAGCTACGAAATATCTCCAGCCAGAAACACAGAGACCTTGACAACCCAACACTCAGAGCTGCTACCCACAAACAAAACACTGGCAGAAATAGAGGAAGCTCTGGATAGTAACTCTTTCTGGAGCAAGTGGAACAAACTCCACAACACAAAACCATTTTTTCTGATCTACCTATCCACTGTGGCTCAGCTTGGAAAAATAATTTTAAACAGCTGTCCAGAGCAATTCCCAAAGCAGAGCTCTCAGAAGAACAAACAGCATTCGTAGACAAACTACACACACTAGAATCAACCATCAAAGACTACCAGTCACCTCTGGACACACCTATAACACTGATCAAAGAACAGATACATAAAATACAGCCAGGGAAATCCTTTGGGACAGATATGACCCTAAATGAGATGCTGAAATACAGAACTCCCAGACTACAACAGGCATTGATAAAAATATTCAATTTAGTTTTCCAATTTGGAACTTTTTCAAAAATATGATCTGAAAACCACAACAAAAAATATGCATTTGCTATTCTGTAAAAATGTGCTCAAAGTGCACAGAAGTGGTTAGCTCGGGCAATACCCACTCATGAGGTTCCGGTTACACCTGAAACAGAGCGACACAAAATCATTCCAGTCTATAGCTGGCAATAGCCAGGAACAATCCGACACAGTGAGTAACCTTGTGAAAAAGATTTTACAGCAGAGCAGGACGGACAAACAGAACATCAAAAACAGAAACTCCCAAAAGAGGCTGATCAGTGCTATCTGCAAGGAATCTAAAAATGGATTCATGGCATACTGGACTACACAGATCAACATACACAAAAAAATGTAAATGCTATAGGGCACTGCATAGACATTATATAATCACTGACTATTTAGGAAAGATCAAAAGCCAAACTCACAGACAAACAATTACCAAATACCGAGTCAGTGACCACAACCATGAAATAGAAGCAGGCCGACACCAACAGACCTGGAAACCTTTGGATTGAAGAATGTGTACCCAGTGTGACGTGAATCGAATCAAATCGAAGACGAGGAACATTTCCTTCTCTACTGATCAAAATATATCAAGATAAGAGACTTCTTTATGAAGATCTAGGGCACTGAAGGTAGAGGATACAATGGTAATTATTTTGGGTGAGAACACCGACACTCCACTCACAGCTGCTGAATACATCAGACAGTGTCATGCACTGAGAAAGGACCAGTAAAACCACAATTTTTAAACAGACTCCATTAGGGGCTATCTGCTCCCATTACACTTCACTTACAGAAACTCCCTTCCATCATATATGTATGCACAAATAGGTAGCTTTATATGTGTCTGTTTTATTTAAATATTTTTGTATCTTTTTATATAGATTTACTTTCCGTAATCATTTGGTATGATGTTTTTATTTGTATTTGTTATTATTATTTATTTTGTAATTGCTTTGGCAATACTTCTACTGTAGTCATGACAATAAAGCATCTTTGAATTGAGAGATAGAGAGAGAGAGAGAGAGAGAGAGAGAGAGACTTTTTTGACTTTTTAAGATCCTTTATTAATCCTTCCAATTAAAATCCTTTAAAACACAATAAGGTAAAATACAACACAATTGAGATTATTGCTGCCTCTGGGATCAGCCGAAACTCCCTAGCGCATCGACATTAAAAACAGATTTTAAACAAATAAAATGATCATAAAATATCAATTAAAACAATAAAAAACTATATAAAAATATCTAAACAGTGTTGTTTTTCTGTAAAAACAGATTAATACCAAATTGCTAAAAACACTGTAAAACAATAAAAAATATATATAAAAAATTTAAACTAGAAGATAAACTGGAGCTCACCCTTCTCACTCACTTACCATTTTTAAATAATTAAAATCCACCATTACCTGACTACTAAAATACCAAATAATCTGACTACATCTTTTAGCCCTGCCTCTAAAATATTGTTTTTCCTGGATTTTAAAATTGTCAGTTGTGCCTGCCCTAAAATAAAGGTAATTAAAACACTCCTATTTCTTGTTTGGAAACTATAGGGGACCCCAAAAATAATAATCTCCTACTGAAAGTCACCCCAAGAGCATGCAGGAGACATGGCAGGAGGTGAAAGAGCGACCCCAGCCTGACACAGTCACTGAACGCATGGAACACTGTCTCCTCCTCACGACAGAAACGGCACTCAGCACTGATGCTGGGGTCCACTCTGTGGAGAAACCTGCCTGTGACAAAGCACAGTGCAGGATCCTCCACTGCAGGTCCCCTGCTCTCTTGGTTAAGGGCTGTTTGTATAACACCCTCTTCTTCTACCTGCAAGTGACTTCTCCATTTTGTATCCACAGTCCCTTTCAGTTGGTTAAACTGGACTGTCTTAACATGCAGCTCATATAGGTTTTTCCCTTCTGCTCCGTGGAGAGCTATATTCTTCACCTTCTCCACCTTCCCTAATCTTGGTCCAGTATCTCCTGCTCCAGAAGAAATCTACCAAAGTCTTCTGAATCTCCTCTACCATTCCCCGGGGAGGCCACCAAATTATTGATGACCAGGACCCTCCCCTTGAATGACAGCTGAGCCAGCAGACCCTGTCAGCTGTGCAGCCGCCCCTGTCAGCTGTGCAGCCGCCCCCTCACCTTATCCACCAGGCCCTCCCAGTTCCTCTGCATGAACAGCTCTGTCCCAAAGAACACCCTCAGCACTTTAATCCCAGTCCAATACCACTGCAGGGCCTGAGGCAGCGTGGGGGGCTGGTTTACTGCACACAGTTGACCATAAACGTTAATGTTTATGGTTTAGGGCAGCAGTGTGGAGTAGTGGTTAGGGCTGTGGACTCTTGATTGGAGGGTCGTGGGTTCAATCCCAGGTGGGGGACACTGCTGCTGTACCCTTGAGCAAGGTACTTTACCTAGATTGCTCCAGTAAAAACCCAACTGTATAAATGGGTAATTGTATGTAAAAATAATGTGATATCGTAACAATTGTAAGTCGCCCTGGGTAAGGGCGTCTGCTAAGAAATAAATAATAATAATAATAATAATAATAATAATAATAATAATAATAATAATAATAATAATGTACAAATTTACTTTATTAGGAAGGTCTCCTGAGTGGCACATCCGGGAAAGGCACTCTGTGTGTGGAGGCACTCTGTGTGGAGGTCGCCGATTCGAGTCCAGGCTATTTTATTATTATTATTATTTATTTCTTAGCAGACGCCTTTATCCAGGGCGACTTACAATCGTAAGCAAAAACATTTCAAGCGTTACAATACAAGTAATACAATAAGAGCAAGAAATACAATAACTTTTGTTCAAGTAAAGTACAAGTTTGACAAACCACAATTCAATAATACAGCAGGTAATAGTGATAGTTACATCAGGATATGATTAAATAGTGATAGTTACATCAGGATGTGATTAAATACAAAGTACTACAGGTTAAAAACTTGGCAGATTACAGTATTCTGAAGTACAGGATTAAATGCAGTAAAATAGGGGCTGATAAGCAACCGTGGACAGGAGCTTACAGGGGGCGGCACACAATTGGCTGAGCACCGCCCGGGTGGGGAGAGCTTAGTTCGGCCAGGGTGTCCTCGGCTCACCGCACACCAGTGACCCTTGTAGACTGGCCGGTCGCCTGCGGGCCTGCCTGCAAGTTGCTCTGAGCTGCACAGTCCTCCAATACTGTAGCTCTGAGGTGACTGCATGGTGGGCCTGCAGAGTGAAAAGAAGAGGACGGCTGACGACACATATTTCAGAGGACACATGTGTCCATCTTCATCTCTCCCGAGTCAGTGTGGGGGTGGCAGCGGTGAGCTGGGTTGAAATAAAATAATTGGGCATTCCAAATTGGGTAGAAAATGAGAAAAATTAATTGGCGATTCCAAATTTATATAAAAAAAAAATTTAAAATGACTTTATTAGGCAGATGCACTGCTCAGGAAATTGTGGAGCGGGAGTTGGAGCAGGAGCGGGGCCAGAGATTTTCTCGCTCCCACTCTGCTCAACACTTTATCTGCTCAATGCCAGCTCCGAACAAATTGGTCCCGCTCCACTCCCCGCTCCCCCTATGCTCCATTCCGCTCTAATGCTCTGGTGCAGACACCTCCATACATCAACCAGGTCACTGAACTGTAAAACTGCAGTCAGCTGTCTGGAGGATTGATGATGTGGTTCTTCAGTATTTCTATCCTTATTAAAATCTATAGTGCAATTAACATCACCCCAACCAGTAATACGTCATTATTGCTACATTTTAAAATTGTTTGATTTAACTTATGCCCACAGACACTGACCCGTTTTGGCTCTCCTTCATCAGAGAGTTTTTCTTTTTCTTTTTCCTTTTTTTCGCCACTCTTGCAAACTCTTCGTTGCTTTGTCCAGCCTCTTGCTGTTTGTGCTTGTCTGTAGCTGTGTCTCTTGTGTTGCGGTGCAGACTCGGCTTCAGGCTCCACTGGCTCCGGGTCAGGGGGCTGCTCCTCCTCCCGTTCCCCCGATCGCCCACAACCTCCCTGATCCTACTCTGCTTCAGCCCTATCTCTCTTTCTCGGACAATGTTTCCTTTGATGTGCCTGAGCTCCACATTTAAAACACCTCATTGTATCTGAACTGGCAAAAACAACACAATTCATCCCTTCAACATTAAAATTCCATGCTACCTCAATAATTGAATTTGGATCCGTGCCGGCGAGTCAGACTAGCCATAGCTGTGGCTGAGTAGACCCGCCCAAAGTCAACACAAACACAACTACAGAAAATGTAACAAACAAACAAACAAATAAATACATAAATAAATAAATACATAAATAAATAAATAAATAAATAAATAAATAAATAAATAAATAGACTATTTATTATAAAACCCTTGAATAATCCACAAACTCACTCAAGAGTTTCTATTCCTCCTCCTCTGCTTCCTCAAGCTCCTCCCGTAATCCCACAATCCTCTGGGGGAGAGAGAGAGAGAGAGAGAGAGAGAGAGAGAGAGAGAGAGAGAGAGAGAGAGAGAGAGAAGCTTGGGTGTTTTTATGTGTGCTTATTTTGAAGAGTTTAAAACTGTTTGAATAGTGTTTAGTTTAAGATGTTTATTTTGTTCCCGTGTTTTGTTTGTTTTGATTATTAAAAGTGTGCAAAAGCACTTAAACTACAGTTCTGCGTCTGGGTCTCATATTTCAAAGGGCGCAGACCAGCCTTGCCCAGTACACTACGCCACACGTAACTGCAGGTGACAAAAAAAAGAAAGAGAAGAAAATGGAGCAACTGCTACATTCTGCCCGTCCAGCAGACAAGGAAAACTGCCGGAAACCAGAGTTGCCTGCGTCGTCTGCAGAATCGGAAGGGGAGGAGCTCATTAGCTTATTTTATGGACTAAAAATTGGTACATTTATGTTTAAACTTTCACATTTTTGCTGTCTTTAACAACAAAATAATAATAATAATTAATAAATATGTAACTTTATTTAATTGGTCTATCAGTGATCAAAATTCTGGATACATTCCAAAGATTTTGATTAAATGTGTTATGGCTTACCTTTTCAGTGGCACTTTGCCTTTTATATTCTTTAAAATGTGAATTAGAAAATGGATTGGACATTTACTTTAACCTGATTGGTCAATACGAGGGCTTAAATCTCTGATAAAGGGACTTGAATGTTATATGAATGAACAATATCATTGTTCCAAATCAATCTGCCCGAAAATATGTAAATACAGTATTCGTGTATTTTACCTTTTTTCTGCTTGTTGAAAGAAAATCTCCGTTCTTGTACACGCCCTCTGAATGTTAGGCTTTGACTTTATGAATACAAACTGTGAACAAGTTACTGAACAAACAGCATGATTCAGGATTATTGTACTTATTTCGCTAATAGTGTTAGGAACTAATGACAACTTACATACTGAAACTTAGACAAATACACAAACATGCACTCAAATCTCAAAAAATAAAAGTTAGTTGTACTTTTATTCTTTACATGTGTTACAAACCATGTTTGTTTTTTCTGTATGAGGTACCTGAACTGAAGAACAGCTCTGTGTAAGTAGAAACGTTTTTTATCATTATGGCAATTGGAAATACCCACAAAGCATCCACCGCTGTGATGAAGCCGAGTGACTAGAAAACATTTATATTCATTTGCAACAAAAACTAGTGCTGCATAAAATAAAATAAAAAACAAACAGGAAAAACTGTAAATGTTATATGTTTTTAATGTATCCATTTTCTAATAGCAATTGAACACAAGGCAGGCTTTACCAGATGATAAAGCCCACTTATGAGGGTTCTATTGCTTAATTATAATCTGCTTCAGGAATTCAGTTCACTGATATGTTAAAAATGCAGTTTTCAATTATTTACCATGTTAATGCTGGCCATTACAACAATCAAGATAACATGTTTATTTAATCCAAATCTCTGTTTCAGTCAGCTAACAGCATTAGAAGAACGGAGACTGAGATAAGCTAGTGCCAGAGTCAATGAAGAATTTAGCATTCCTTGTGTCTCAGCTGCACTACAGATTAACCACTTCATAAGAACGGGACGCTCCACACACAACACAGTTGGTTTGCAAGTTTTTTTCAGAGTTGGGTTTGTAAAAACATCAAGAAGAGCAATTTAACACCAACTCCTGCGCTTTGAAACAGGACACAGGCTCTCAGTATTATGGCTCTGACTGAGAGGGGGACCGTTAGGGAACCCACTACTTAATGAAGGGGGTGGGGCGGCGATTACTGAGATTCTTAAAACAACATTAGTTTCAATTTATCACATATTAGCGATGTGTAAAGCATACAGTTACAACGTTATAAATCTTGGGAGTCATTTTTATTTAGGGTGGAAATGCAAAAATAGTCCCCCTATTTCAGCGCTGGTACATTCCAGTTCCTGCGCTAGAGGACTGAGAAGATTAACCCTTTGATTACTGGAAACCACAGTATACGGAGTGTCATTTTTGATACAGATCTTTCATTCGAGGCCGCACATTAGGAATGTAACTAAAGTGTCTTTTTTCATTTAAGAAATATTGCTAAACTAAGATGCTGTCTTTCGCTGCAGGATGCTGAAAGACTGATGCATGCCTGTAGCAATGTGCCCCGCCATTTCGGATTGATTATTGCAATGCTCTTTTTTTGGGGCATTTCAAGTTGTGTTTTATCTCGATTGCAGCTTGTGCAATGTGCTGCTGCCAGTTTTAACTAGAACAAAGATGTGTAAACACATGACCCCTGTTTTAGCAGCCTTACATTGGCTTCCTGTACAGTTTTCGATTGATTTAAGGTCTTGTTTTTTAACTTATAAAGTTTTAAATGGCCTTGCTCCCCTATATCTAAAAGATTTGCTGACCCATATGTTGACAATGCCATACTGGAGTGGACTGCGCTAGATCTTCAACCATTTTGTGCTGCTGAATCACCTGCGTTTCGGTAAGAACAAAATTAGGACTTGGCATTTTGTTTCCTGTTCTACTTGGTGTCGTACAAAATGTAGACAGAGATAAAATTTTAAGTATTGCTGTAGATCTACATTACTATTACATACAGAATCAGATACAAGTACACATATAAGCACTGTGCTTGTGGCCTGCAAGCTTATTTATTTAATAACATTAAAACAATTGGATTTTATTTTATTTTATTGTAGCTATAATTGATTTCTCTTTCTTAAAAAAGCATAGGATAGGATTACATGTACTGTATTCAATGTTGGGATCATGAATGCTTGTATGGGTATGGTGAAGTAGTGATTATGGACTAATTGGCCACTGGTCCCATCTATTAAGGGGAGAAGAAGAAGCCACCGACTCCTTCCCCCCAAAAAGCCGAAGTTCGAATGGATCCGGCAAATCCACTTAAGTGCAGGAATAACAAAAAATACATCAATCAATCTTTATTTTATGCGCCTTTCATAGTGAACTACCATCACAAAACGCTTTACAAGATACAGTAAAAAACAATGCCTAATAAATACATTAAGTACAGTAAAAAAAATAATAATAAAAAATGCATAATACATTAAATACAGTGAAAAACAGTGCATAATACTTTAAAAACAAGGCTAGGATGTGAAAATTTTATAACACTGTGGATGTATATGTCGTATAGATACAGTTTTTTTTTTTTAAAAGTTAGAAATAGCAAAGACACAACAGCTAATAACAGATTATCAGGCTTAAAGAGCATGGAAAGCAAGAGAGAACAAGTGGGTCTTGGGAGTTGATTTAAAGCGAGCGACGGTGGGAGCATCACACACCAAAGCTGGGAGAGAGTTCCAGAGAATATATTTGACCCAGACAACCCAAAACGTATATATATATATATATATATATATATATATATATATATATATATATATATATATATATATATATAATTTAATTATGGAATAGTCTCACCACTCAGCGGAGAGGAAACCTCTGGTGGTCCGTCCCGGTGGAGAGATGGCCCCCACTCCCGGCATACTAGCAATATTTTGTTTGGCCGAATAAATATCAGAGAACAACTGATATCTGATAAAGTACTAGTTAATGTTTATTATTATTTGTTTATTTAGCAGACGCCTTTATCCAAGGCGACTTACAGAGACTGGGGTGTGTGAACTATGCATCAGCTGCAGAGTCACTTACAACTACGTCTCACCCGAAAGACAAAGCACAAGGAGGTTAAGTGACTTGCTCAGGGTCACACAATGAGTCAGTGGCTGAGGTGGGATTTGAACCGGGGACCTCCTGGTTACAAGCCCGTTTCTTTAACTACTGGACCACACAGCCTACTTCACACAGTTTACGTGATGGAACTCAAGTAATGACTGCTACCAAAGGTATTATTGACCGAGCTCAGGTAATTACCGCTGCCGAGGGTTTTTACTGACTGAAACTCAGGTAATGACCCTGCCGAGGGTATTACTGACCAAACTCATTACCTCTGTTATAAACCAAACTCAGGTAATGACCGCTGCCGAGGGTACTACTGACCAAACTAATTTATAAATAGCAAGCACAAAGCAACAAGGTGTAACAGAGCATCAAAACCCAAAATAGAAACAAACTATCCAATATATATATATATATATATATATACACACACACACACACACACACACACACATACACATACATACATACATATGCATGACATTTAAATCAATTATGCTCACGAAAACTGCAAGAACCTGTTCATGACTGAAGGATTTTACTCTTGGGAGAGGGAGACCCCTAGTGGCATAAAACGGCAACTGCTCAACTTGCGACGGTGATGGTAAAAGGATAGGACAATCAATCCCATGATTCGATCATATGTTTTTTCTCCTCACCGCAGCAAGTCCCCACACAGCACAGACGTTCTGAGGGCATAATCAGAATCACTTTTACAGCAAGCAATCCAGTGCAGAGGTGGGCGGGCTACCAATCCCAGAGAACAGAGATGAGGAGAAGCATTCCCTGCAGGTTTCCCACCCCCCACCCCCCACCCCCCCGGGAGCATCAGAGCCAATGTGACGCCTCCTACGGAGTCCCCAGCAAAGTATGACTCATCCTGCGCTCCCAGTGGCAGTGCTTTAACTGGATGAGCCACTTGGGGACCTCGAAGATGCGCTTAAGACCATTCTTTCAGTCAGAATATCTGTTTTTTTTAATAAAAAATACAGTCAAGTCAGTTAGGATTGCCAACACGATAGTTAATTAGTTAGACATTACTAAATAGTAATTACACTATTATGCTATAATTATATATTTTTTTATCATTTAACATTTACATTTTGGCTACCGACCCCCATCAAGGAAGAAGGTTTCGAGAAGACTGTTGAGCAATACATACTCAGGCATTGTGGGTACTTTAAAGCAGTAACTAATGTCTGCATCACATGTTGCCATTACATTTGATCTGTGGATCTGTACCAAAAAACAGAAGCAATATCTAGCCAGTAACATACCACTTTGTTTACTGTGGAGAACATTGCCCCCTCAGTGCACAATCTTTTAATTTATAGCAAGTAGTGTGTGCTGTTACTGACAATGTTGCTAATGTTGTATGGTCCTGCAGTCTTCTTAATGTGAAACGGCATCCTTGTTTAGCACATATATTGCACCTCTGTCTACAAGGTATTATTTTTCCTAGGTAAGGAAAACAAGCGTTATTCGAGGCAATATCAGCAGCGACTGAAAGATGTCGGTCCATAGCTTCACTTTTTAAAAGGTCACCCAGTGCCTGGAATGCCTAGTCTAAGGTGTTCCTGCCTGAAACTGGATCTTAACCAGTGAAAATTCCAAGTATCACAAGATGGAATTTGCAGATCACTTGGCCAGCTTGAAGTACAGTCTAAACCAGCCCTGTTGAAAGTCACCCTGGATAATGGTGTCTGCTAAGAAATAAATAATAATAATAATATCAACAAGGTTATCAAGCTTGGAAAATAACCTTGATTGTCAGATGCCAACATTCCTGGATTCACTGTTCAAAAAACGTCTCTTCAACAGTGAGCAAAAAGAAGCTATTATAAAAGGCTTATTTGCTGCATGTGGACCTTCTGAAAGGGATTTCAGCCAAGAGAGCATGTGAAAGTATCTACCAGTTTTCTGACAGTAGAATAGATGATGATGACTTGACAGGAACTGCATTAGACAATGAGCTGAAGGTATATACAGCTGAGAAGAGAGAGCCTTTGGACTCAAGCCCATTGACTTACTGGATGAATCGCAATAATTCCTTGCCTTTGTTGGCACAGCTGTCACATTCCTTCTTTTGTGTACCTGCAACATCAGTGGAAAGTGAGAGATTGTTCTCCAAAGCAGGGGATCTAGTAACTGATTGAAGAACAAATCGAGCCAGGATTTGAAATAATTTCTGCAAAACCAAATTTTCCTTGAAATAGCATTTAAAAAATGGCACAAACTGTTAGAAGTTAAAAACTTTAAACAGTCTTAGTAAAAGGAAAGTTTGTCAAACACAGATTAAGAGTTGGTTGTTATAGGTAGGAATGGCTCTGTTGAAATAAAATCTACTTTTATGGTTATTTTTAAATATTTAATGCCTATAATTGCTATGATCTATGCTAAAATGTATGCCATGTAGAGTAAGTATGGAACCTTATTGTTAGATAGAAGGGTTTGATATATGAGAGCCCAGATTTTTTTTTCCTTTTAGCAAGTTAAACGAAATTAAAAATGAAAACCTTTTTTTACATTACAATAATGTATAATTTTATTACTTTTCTTTAATAACACTATGTAACACAATTTTTGTTCCTGGGTAGTAAGTGTTATTTCCTAATTGCTTATGCCTCAAAAGTATAGAAAATGGCTATTATTCCCCACAAACTTTGCTTTTGTGACCAGGACAGTGATATTTTGAAATTTACCTATTTCCAATGAGAAAACGGGCGAATTTGTGTCTTTTCGTTCACATAAAGTCAGAAAAAAACAACATATGAATCCAAATTAACATGTATTTATACTAAAGTAATACAAAAATGACTACAAAAGATTTAGAAGTGAGTAGTTTTTCGAGATTTACAATTATACTGTAAATCACTTTCACGAATCAGCCCCCAAATGTAGTCTCCCATCATGTTCTCGTTATACTGTCCTTGGTAGCGGCGTTCAAAGTCCAATATATCCTGGTGGAAGCGCTCGCCTTGCTCCTCCGAGTACGCTCCCATGTTCTCCTTGAATTTATCAAGATGAGCATCAAGGATATGGACTTTGAGGGACATCCTACAGCCCATTGTGCCGTAGTTCTTCACCAGAGTCTCAACCAGCTCCACATAGTTTTCGGCCTTGTGATTGCCCAGGAAGCCCCGAACCACTGCGACAAAGCTGTTCCAAGCCGCTTTCTCCTTACTAGTGAGCTTCTTGGGGAATTCATTGCACTCCAGGATCTTCTTTATCTGTGGTCCGACGAAGACACCGGCTTTGACCTTTGCCTCAGACAGTTTAGGGAAGAAGTCTTGAAGGTACTTGAAGGCTGCCGACTCCTTATCTAGAACTCTGACAAATTGTTTCATAAGGCCCAATTTGATGTGCAGTGGTGGCATCAGCACCTTCCGGGGGTCCACCAGTGGCTCCCACTTGACGTTGTTCCTCCCCACAGAGAACTCGGTCCGCTGTGGCCAGTCCTGTCTGTGGTAGTGCGCCTTGGTGTCCCTGCTGTCCCAAAGGCAAAGATAGCAGGGAAACTTGGTAAAACCGCCTTGGAGACCCATCAGGAATGCCACCATTGCAGCCTCTTGATGCCATCTCAGAAAAATGCAGATATGTATCCACTTAGGCAGCTGGAACTAAACTGAACTGGTGGGCTTAAGGCCCCTGTATTTATACTACTATTTATATTACTGGAAAGTTCTAGAAGTTACTCCAAGTTTACTCAGCACTGAATCTATCTGTAATGTTCTGGAAAATAGGTAAATTTCAAAATATCACTGTCCTGGTCACAAAAGCAAAGTTTGTGGGGAATAATAGCCATTTTCTATACTTTTGAGGCATAAGCAATTAGGAAATAACACTTACTACCCAGGAACAACAACAACAAAAAAAAATTGTTACACGGTGTAATCTGAAATGTTAAACTGAAATCACAAGCCCCTTTGTTATGTTTGAAATGTGTAATAGTATAATTGTTCAAATGGTTGTGTAATTAAATGGTGTTCGCTTTTCTGTTGAATTGTTTTGACTGGTTTCATTGGATATATCTGCCCTGCATTCCTCTTCTCTTCAAAACAGCTTTTAGTTAAGATTCATAGAACTAATCAATCAAAATATCAAAGGGTGGTGTCACAGAAATGTTTGAACTTTTATTTAAACCTGATTGAGCAATACAAAAAACTTAAATATGATGATACTATGAAAGTCAAGAACATACATTACTGATTGGAGGAGCCGCAGCCAGCTAAAAGCAGCTGGAGCTTGAGCAGCAGTGTGGTGATGCACTGGAATGGCTCCAGAGCTGGAACAGGGGCTGCTGGAGCCAGCCTGGAGCTGGAGCAGGGGCTGCTGGAACCAGCCTGGAGCTGGAGCAGGGGCTGCTGGAGCTGAAACAGGGGCTGCTTGAGCCAACCTGGAGCTGAAACAGGGGCTGCTGGAGTCGGCCTGGAGCTGAAACAGGGGCAGCTGGAGCCAGCCGGGAGCTGAAACAGGGGCTGCTGGAGTCAGCCTGGAGCTGAAACAGGGGCTGCTGGAGTCAGCCTGGAGCTGGAGCAGGGGCTGCTGGAGCCAGCCTGGAGCTGGAACAGGGGCTGCTGGAGCTGGAGCAGGGGCTGCTGGAGCCAGCCTGGAGCTGGAGCAGGGGCTGCTGGAGCTGGAGCAGGGGCTGCTGGAGCTGGAACAGGGGGTCTCCATCAGCTCTGGAGCCACCCTGGAGCTGGAGCAGGGGGTCTCCATCAGCTCTGGAGCCAGCCTGGAGCTGGAGCAGGGGGTCTCCATCAGCTCTGGAGCCAGTCCAAGGCTGGAGCCAGCCTGGAGCTGGAGCAGGGGATCTCCATCAGCTCTGGAGCCTGCCTGGAGCTGGAGCAGGGGGTATCCTTCAGCTCTGGAGCCACCCTGGAGCTGGAGAATGGGCTGCTGGAGCCAGCCTGGAGCAGGGGGTCTCCATCAGCTACCGGAGCCACTCCAGAGCCGGCGGCAGCAAACCCGGAGCACGGCAAACTGACTCTAGTGTTCATGGTACTAATATAATTATCATTGAGTGTGCAATTGAATATGGAATATGGTTTTGAATCTGAATAAAAAACACATTTGGGGCTAAGCCCTATGAAATTGATTTTAAGTGAAACCTGAACTGATAAAATCAATATAAATATAGAAAATATGAATACCATTTACTCTTATTTCTCTACAAAAGTCGAGGGGGTCTGTGGCAGTGTGCCGAGGCGTGTGTGTGTGTGTGTGTGTGTGTGTGTGTGTGTGTGTGTGTGTGTGTGTGTGTGTGTGTGTGTGTGCAAAAACATATGAGAATGGTGTATAAATAGGGTGATCACAGGTGTTAGCTTGGTTAGTGTTGGAGTTAATGTCGGTCTTGGTGGATGTTCATGTTGCTGTGTCCGTGTCCTGTGTGTTTACATTTGTGAGTGTTTTTGTATAGACCTTTTATTTTGGCCCTTGTGCTGTTTTATTTTGTTAATGTTTTTTATTATCTGTCTTGTTTTGGGTTTATTTGTAAATAAAAGTGCACAACAGCGCTTAAACCTGCAGTTTGCTTGTCTGAGTCTCACTTCCTGCTGGTAACAGCCTGGGCCGTTATGTCACCCTGTCACAGGGTCATATAATTATTACACTGATGTGCATTGCCCGATACAAACCAATATAGGGAAAAATATGAAAATATCAACAAATCAAAACATTTTGGACTGTTAACACTTTACAATATGTAGAGTACATTTCAATGGGAATATACAGGAAGTTATCTTCAATCCATGATGCTTACACCTATAATCAGGAGTCTTAATCCCATCAATTCATTATTACTGGTTCTGTAAGGATTGTGGAAGTAATTATAATCATTTTCACTTTTTTTTTTTTATCCTAAGCCATGTTATTAATGATACTTGACAACAGTGATTAAATTAAATTCAGACTTCAAACTACCTGAACTGGAGGCCATTCTTTCAGCACAGGACTGAAGGATGGCATTGTCTCCCAAATAGCCCAACAATCTCTTACTTCTGAGACTAAGTATATGTTACAGCTACAACACTCCATTATGTGTAGAAAGCTAATTGGTTACAAAACAGTTGCTATGTTCTGTCACCCCATTATGATATAACCTTTATTCTGCCACATACACAATCTTGTTCTGTTCACTGCCACAAATACAATCTTAATAAGATCAGATTTAGCAAGACCAGTGACTTGTTATTGTGAACTTTCATAACCCTTATTTTAAACATACCGTTTAACTCTTCAGATCAGACAAGCAACTCTCTGAGCAGTCAACTCCACTAAACCTGTCAAACTCTGAGAACTGTCAGGTCCACTAAACCTGCCATTCACCTATTAAAAAGCCATGACAGAAGGCATAGACCTTAGAGTCTACTCTTTGAACCGTGTCAACCAACCAACAACCTGTAAACAACCAATTCCATCCATGGCAGTTAATGCTGACCTCTCTAAAATCTCTTCTACCATTTCTTTCATCTCAGATAGCTGTCTTAACTGCTGCAGTATAGTTGAGTCCACTTCTACCATGTACAGTTCATGACCTGTGGGAAATGTAGTCTTTGTAATAAAAAAATAAAGGAAAGCATCTCCAATAGGAATAACCAAAACCCTGTTGGGCTTTTTCTCAATGCATTTTAGTGCAGTATGTGCTGTAAATTATCTGTTTATTAAAAGGTACAAAATCCATGTTACTGTTATAAAAAAGAAAAAGAAAAAACTTTAATAGTAGTAAATTACAGACAGGAGTCAAACACTTTGATAATAATCCCCAGTGTCTTCATGCAAAATCAGTTATAATATTCCTCCAGAACTGGTAGTCTGTGTTTTTTGATATTTATGCGACATACAGCCATTTGTTGCATCACAGTGAGGGAGTGGCACCATGCCTCCCTCCCTCTTACTAATTATTTGGAACCAAATCTATGGTAAACGTTGGTTTATGTCATTCCGAGCTAAAGGCTCAGGGGGTCCAGCTGTGTTGGCTTACATTATATCAACAATGTTTTAATAGAGAGGATGACGGACTAAAGGAATTAATGGCCAACTTTTGCCTCACAATCTAGGACACATTTAATCACCCGCCCAAGACTAAATCTTTAAAATTTGAACTCAAGTGGTGCCGTCGACAGATTTAGTTGAAGCATGGGTTTGTTTAATTAAACAGATTGTATGTTTTGAATAGCTGACATATCAGTACTGGATCCCTACCCCTTATTTTTTGTGATCACCAAACTAATTAATTTCCGATACAATACAATGCCTGTGCCTGGAACAGAAGGAGGAGACCATGGTCATTACTTGTGTATGTTTTTAATCATTCAAACTGTAAATGCACATACACTTCAATGAAGATTTAAAACTGTTAATGCACATACACTTCAATGAAGATTTAAAACTGTAAATGCACAAACACTTCAATGAAGATTTAAAACTGTTAATGCACATATAAGATTTTTTTTTTACTTCAGCATCTTATACTGAAAAAATGGGCATAGATATGATTTTATTACTTTACTAGCATGCTGTGTTAAGTACAGTTTTCTTTCCTATACAACTAATGTACTGTTGCAGTTCATAGTGGAGGTAATTCCCTCTCAATTCGAAGACGACCACCAAAATACTTATGGGATAGGCCTGCCATAGGTAGGTATTCATTGAGTATTTTATATCAGAGCTGCCGATAGGCCCCTCCTTGGGGTGACGTCCTTGGTCCCGCCTACCGAGGGATTAAACAGTCAACCCACGGAGACCATTTTCTCTTTTGCCTCTCACCTACTGTAAGGTAAGCTTATGTGTTACTGTACTGAGTGTGTTTTTGAAAGAGCTTTTCCGAGTCGACTGCAGTTCTCCTGCATTCATGCTGAGAGCTGGCTTCCTGCTTTCGTGGAATCAGCGGCTCTGACTCTCTACTTCTTTCTGCTCCTTTCCTCACAGCCTGCCTTGCTTGCGTTGCAGGCTGTCTGTATATGCTGTCTGTTGTGTGTGAGTGACTGCCTGTGCAGTATTGATTAAGGAGTGCGTGTGTGCTGTCTTTTCAGCCTACACTCTTAGGGAGAACACCGTTCTTCCGCTGGGGCTTGGCTTTGCAGTATCCCTGCCGTTGAGTGATTCCGCCGGCTGCCATTCGCGCAATTTTGGCAAAGTAAAAATAAAAACAAATATTATTGTGGAAACTATTGTTGTTGCATGTCCACCTGTGTGTTGACCCTGTCGCACAACCTTGCTTTGCTTGTGTTTGTGCTGTATATTTTGGATGCGTGCAAAAAAACAAACAAAAAAACAACAGCCAGTCAGCCGTGTAATTCCTCCACCGGGGCTGTGTTCTACCTGCCCTGCTGTCGAGTGGACCTCGCCAGCTGCCTTGGCCTATCCACCCTGGGTTGTCAGGCCTTCAAAAAAAAAAAAAAAAAAGTGTGTTCTCCCTCTTTGTTTTTTCACTCGCCCGCCGTGGCTTCCTTCAGCTTGTGTGTCTCCCTGGTGTATGCTGCATGCTGACCGGCTATGTGATTACATGAGGTTAGGGTAGGCACAGCTACATTAGCTTCCCCCTGGTGCTTCGGTACCTTGGTGCAGGCTCAGCCCTTGGTACTTCAGTGCTCGGTGCATACAGTGCCTACTGCACACAGTGCTCGGTGCACGTGGTGCATATGTTGCTCGGTGCGCACGGTACCTCGGTGCGCATAGTGTCCTCAGTGCTCAGTACACTTGGAGCATGCGGCGCTCAGCGCACACGGCGTGCATGGTGCTCGGTGCACTTGGTCCACACGGTGCTCAGTACGCACGGTGTCTAGTACCCTGGTGTGCATAGCGCCCTCGGTGCTCGGTACACTAGGTGCATGCGGTACTCGGTGCACTTGGTAAACACGTGCGCATAGCGCCCACAGTGCTCAGTGCGCATAGCGTCCACAGTGCTTCGTGCACACAGTGCGCATGCCGCCTCGGTGCTTCAGTATCTCGGTGCACGCGGTGCTTAAGTGCTCCCGTGCCTTGCACTCTGTGCAGGCTCGTTGTGTGGCGCCTGAGGTTTAAATACCCGGCGGTATTGAAAAGTGCCAGCAAGCATGTCGTGGTTCCATGCTTGCACGTCCTGCACGGTGAATATGCCACAGGAGGATGGGCACACTCTGTGTGCGTGGTGCTTGGGCGTCCAACACGCCACTTTGGCCCTCGGGGATGAGACCTCTGTGACATCTGTGCGGCTTTTCAGCCCCAGGTGCTCTGCAATAGGCTGGCTAGGGCCACAGGGGTGGAGGGCTCCATCCCCTGTGGCCGAGCCATCAGCGGCCTTGGGTGCCCCGGTCCCCACGATCCAACAAATTTTCCCAGAGCCCCTCGCAGGATATTCCCTGCGCACAGGCTAGGTTGTCAACCCCTCGTAGCCGCTCCCCATCTCCACAAGCGAAGCAGGTTAAGCACTCAGGTAACGGACAGGTAACAGCAGGTAACGGACATACTAGACCTCAAGGCACAGATGGCCCAGGTCCTGGCATTATTGATGTGGCAGCAGGCACCTGGCCACAACTCCGGCTCTGCCATTGCCTGCCCCAATACCAGCTCCTTTCTCTCCCAGGGGAGCTCAGGGTGAGCAGGAATTGCCTACACTGATGGCAGAGGAGGACGCACTTTCGATAGCAGCTTCCTGGGAAAGTTAGTGTGCCCCCGCTTTCGAGCTCCATGTCTGCACTGATGGGATGCACTGCAACCTTTTTGCAGGTCCCTTGGACTACAGCGGCTGAGCCACGCCAGTCCATGTTCCAGACGCAGGCTGTGGCTCCCCACCCTCAGCCCTTCCCAGTGTTCCCCGATTTAATGAAGGAGGTGCATTCCTCCTGGGATTGTCCGACCTCGGCACCGAGTGTGCTGAAGCAAGCAACCTCGCTTGCTTCCCTGGAAGGCGTAGAGAAGCTGGGCCTGGCGGGTTTTCCCCCAGTAGATTCCACCATTGCGGCCTTGGTCAAGGCTCAGCTGGTGAGGGGCTTACCTAAGGACCCTGCGTGCCCAAACCCGTGGTACAGGGTCATGGAGACGCACCTGAAGCACACTTATGCAGCGGAGGCAAGGGTGACCCTCCTAGCGAACATGGCGAGTATCCTGACTGCCTATATGGATGGCACACTACGGAAAGCCCCGCTCCCTGAGCTGGTGGCTTCCGAGTTACACCTCCTTTCAGGCACACTGCTCCAGATCTGGCAATCCTGGTGGTGGCTCGCAGAAATCTGTGGCTGTCACAGGTGAGGGTCCCCTATGCGGATAAGGCGGCACTGTTAGATGCTCAATATCCCAGGGACATACCTTTGAGGCAGCAGTGGAGGAGATTCTGCAGCGCTCCCACCAGGAACACGAAGCATCTCGGCAAGTGGCCGCGCTACTCCATCCCCGTGTTCCGGCATGGGGCTGGCCAAGCCGTTGGCAGTCTCCCCAGGCGCGAATTATAAACCAAACTGTCCCGGTCCCCACAGGCCCTCCTGCAAGGCAGGGGGAACGCAGGGCGTGGCGCACCCATGCAACAGCGTTCCAGAAGGCAGTTGCAGGGCCATCGCCCTAGGCAGCCACTTCAGCATGCTCCGCCCCAACCTCAGCAGCCTCAGAAGGGGCCCTGAAGGCTTGCTCCCTCAGTCCCATCCTTTCACAACACACCAGCTGCAATATTGGCGCACTTGCACTGCCAAAAGTCATTTCTTATCACAAGAGGTTTTTTTCTTCTGTTAAGACAAAATTTCTTCCCTGAAGATCCGTGGGCCAAGAAATTTTTTCTTGGTGAATTTCTCTTGCCTCAAGAAATGTATTCTCATCCCATGGTTATGTCAATTCAAGACAAAATTTACTTGAAACAAGAAGTTATTTCTTGTGTTAAGTAATTGTTCTAATGAAACAAATTACCTGATTTCTTGAAACAAGAGATTGTTTTCTTCTCTCAAGAGAACAATTTCTTGAAACAAGAAGTTATTTCTTGTGTTAAGTAATTGTTCTAATGAAACAAATTACCTGATTTCTTGAAACAAGAGATTGTTTTCTTCTCTCAAGAGAACAATTTCTTGAAACAAGAAGTTATTTCTTGTGTTAAGTAATTGTTCTAATGAAACAAAATACCTGATTTCTTGAAACAAGAGATTGTTTTCTTCTCTCAAGAGAACAATTTCTTGAAACAAGAAGTTATTTCTTGTGTTAAGTAATTGTTCTAATGAAACAAAATACCTGATTTCTTGAAACAAGAGATTGTTTTCTTCTCTCAAGAGAACAATTTCTTGAAACAAGAAGTTATTTCTTGTGTTAAGTAATTGTTCTAATGAAACACATTACCTGATTTCTTGAAACAAGAGATTTGTTTTCTTCTCTCAAGAGAACAATTTCTTGAAAAAAGGGTTTTTTTCTGAAAAAGAATGCCCTCTTAACTCAAGAATGTATTCTTATTTTTAAAAGACTTTCTTAACTAAATGGAAAAGACTAAAATCAAAGTAAGATATTTATTAATATGGATAAAAGCAAAACAAAATAAACCAAAAATAACAACAATGGGGTATTGTATTAAATTTAAGTTTCCATTTATTGATCCATCAAAATAAACATTTTCGATGTTTTTAATAAATATAAACATAACTATTTTTTACTAATTTAAAATACACATTTTGTTTTAATAGCTTTAATAAATACAAACAAATCATGCAATATGCAAAACCTGCATAAATATTTTGTACCTTACATACAATTAAATTAAAACCTCATTTGTAAAAATACTACAATCTACATGCTAATATATTATAATCAAACTGATTTAACATATTTTACTACTCTTTTAAACCCAATATAAAAATAATACATTTGAACATACAGTAAAAAATATGCAGTGAAACATGCAATTATGTTGGACAGATATGTTTTTGTGATGTCCATTAGCCATTGTCTGAAAATCTCTCTATGCGGGCTCTTACATTTGTTAGTTAGCGCCCTCGCCTTTGGATCAGGACGCATAACTCCAGTCGTGGTCACCTATCAAACGTTAAAGACTGCGTCAGAGGGCTGTATCGCTTAAGTATAATTATAAATGATACTGTATAACCCCCCTTACCAGAAACTGCAACATGGACTTGTGAGCTTTTCCTTGAAATCTAAATAACTTTGAATTGACTTCTTGCATGAGGTCATGTCCTTGGTGTTTACCCTCTCATCTCCAAGGAATGCTGACTCCAACCACATCATTGCTGGTCCTACACACTCATGGTAGCAGACTGAAAATGTGTAGCTGGCACTAAGCAAAGTGAAAAATGCCTCTACCATTGAATTTAGTTCACAAAGGGGCTGCCCTTTAATTAAAACAAAACATTTTCTGTGTGATGGCACACCCAACAGCCAGACTTCCCTCTTTTTGCTTTTCTGCATGGCCTCTTCCTTTTTTTCCAGGTCCTAAATAAATAAATAATAATTCACCATATTAAAACAACAACAAAACACAAGTTGGAAAGTGACGTGTTTTAAACTAATTTCAGCCTAAATCTATACTCTGTATAGGATGTGGGTCCTAAAATTTTAGTATTGCTCTAAGAACCTTAGGGACCAGTCTTCCATTCTGTGAAGCACTAACAGGTGCTGATGGTCTCTGGTGATTTCTTCTATATAAGACTCAAAACTTTTCAAATTACTTTTGTAGTTTACTTTTTGGAAGTGGTTTAATTGGATAAACAATTATTCTGCATTATGACACAATACTTTCTTCCACGTGTAATATAAGGAACCTGTATGTACATACGTCCACAAACTGCAGTAGCATCTCACTCTTTTTTAAGCCAGTTGGTGCAGATTTTCCTGCAGCAAAGAGATCTGGCAGGATCTGTAGAGCCTCACTTGTCTTCTTCTCTAAAGTAAAGAACAAAAATATCTTTATTGAAATAACCTAAGTTAATATTTTATATTTGGGGTGTACAGTATAAGATATGTCTTCTCATGCAGTTTGTGTGAGCAGACCGCAAAGTTAAATCATCTTAAGGCTTATTTTATGCAATAAGAGACGCAACATATTATCTATATCCTTAATACTATTGAATCTATAATAGGACTAATAACAATACGTTTTAAATGTGGTATTAATTTTTCTCCAAGAATGTATAGTAATGTATATAGTAATGTATAGTATAGTAAAGTGCTTACTGCACTCACCAAGTGACCATGCAAGGCTAATGTTCAAAAGCTTTTTCTCTTCTCCGTACTTCAAGATAATGTTGACCTCAAGTTCCCATTTTGCTTTTAACCCTTCCAATGATTTTTGCAGATGTCTGCTCATCTCATCCTGCAACTGGAAGAATGCATATTGATGTTATTACATATTCTAACCATTTATTAAGTTAACCAGCTGTTATACATTTCCAAGTAACTCTTAAAAAAGCATTATTGCCTAAATATTGTTATGTCCCTATCTAGGGCACCTTACTGTTACAGTCACAAGATATATATTACAATAAGCATAGTACAATAAAAGCAAGTACAATATACAATACCTTTAGTCCTATAAGAGCAAATTTAACTAAAATCAAGTGCAAAATCCAGCACACGATACACAGTCAGAGTATATATATATATATACTATGTATCTTTTAAAATGCAATCTTGTTGTGTTTTCATACTTACATGATTAGGCTGATGAAAGCAGCTATACTTTTCCAATATGAGCCTAACATCTCCTTTGACAGTCTTTATAAAGTGTTTCCGTTCAGGAAAGTCAAGGTCAAGAAGTTGCTTAACAACCTCATAACGGGGACTTTTCCTTAACAGCTCATCTTTAAGCTTTTTCTGAAGCTGTGCTGCGGTTGTTTGTGTTACTGGTAAGACAAATACAGTTGCAAACAAAATATAATCAATAATATTAACATGCAACAACAGTATATGAAGAGTTAAAACACATCAATATCAGTACAAACTACTCTATATAAATTATGCAATAATTTTAATAATAGTTTGCATAGGACATATATCCTAAGAACACTTGAGATGTTTTGAATAACCTTTGTATAGAAACAATATCTATGTTTACTATTGTAAGTCATGCTTTATACTACATGGTACCTTTACGGTTGCATTTCACAAATATATTTTATATTAAGCAATTTGTTCTTACATAAATTCAAGTGTATCATTTTCAATTGCTAGCCCTTATAATTTTCGATTGCTGCAACAACATACAGCCTCTTATTTACCGTAATCTCCGTCATTTTCTTCTGTACTTTGTGGTTGTATTTTCACAGAAACATCTTCATGCAAAGTATGCTGTGTTTTCTAAATAAAAAAAATATATAAAAAGTGGAAAATGTAATTACATCATTGAGGTAAAGAAAAACAGTACAGATCATACATTGTTTTAATGTAGAATATTGTTTCAGAATCTCAAAAAAGAAAAGAAAATGCTACTTCCATCGTCACTCTAGATGTAAATTTCTACCATAAAAAATTGTGATATGTTTTTATCATTTTATTTGCAGTTAGAATGCTTTGTAAATCTTCATGTATGTATTTTTTTTATTTTCTTGGTGATACTCTTCAACCCTACCTTTGTTGAAGAATGTTCTACATATGTTTTCCTTTTCTGGCCTGGTTTAGCTGTTTGAGCCTTTTTGTTTTCATACCTCATGTTGTAGACCTTTCTTCGCATTTTATCCAAGACACTGTACTATTAAAATAATAATAATAATAATAATAATTATAATAATAATAATAATAATAATAATAATAATAATAATAATAACCCGCAGATGCAGCCTGCTCTCTAGCAAAACATTATAACAGCAACATGTTTAAAAGTGACTTGGCATGTTTTTGTAGTTTAAAAAATAAAAATAAAAAAAAATACTAACATCAAAATAACGTTCTTTACCATTCTTAACTTAGAGTTGACCATATTACTTAAATTACTTAAAAACTGTAAGCAGGCCCAACTATTTAAGTGGAGTTTGGAGGTTACAAGTCAGAAAATGTTACCACAGTTATACAGTCCTGTATAAAACACTTTTGAAGAAATTTCTGAATTAACATTTTTACGAGTAAGACCATGTTGGCAGATCAAAATGACCATAAATCATCTGAAGGCAAGGCAAAATACAACTGATTTAAACAAGGTGACAATACACTGTTTTACAATACTTTAGGATATGTGGCATTAGCATAATTTAATTCCTTAAGAAAATGTTTTGAATTAAAAAATACTTGCATAGTTATTTCCATTTGCATCTTCTTTTTCGTCTGCAGTACATGGATATTTTTTCACAAAGCGCTTGGCCATTTCTTCAACGTCGTGTAATGATGGGGTATTCTTCAGATTGATGGCTCTTGCAATGTGAAACATGTTTGCAACTTGTTGCACACACCCATAAACAATGTCTTTTTCTCTTATTAGTTCCCTTTGCTTTTCTTCCAGTGCAGGTAACCATAGAACGGGATAATAAGGTTGAACTGCAGTCTGTGCAAAACACTGTGGCTTCTTAACTTTTTCAGCCACTGTGATTTCAGTCAAGGTGTACGCAGCTGAAGATAAGCAGGGCCCATCTTTGGTTATTTCTTGTTTCTTTGATGTTGATCCTAAAGGTGTGTTATTTTGAGTGGGATTCTTAAAAAACAAAAACAAACAAACAAAAAAACACTTATATTCAATAAACATACCTTTAATTTATTATATTTTAAAACATAATATCATGTTGCATAAATTAGCATTTTTACAAATATATCTTACCAAGTAATTCAGTAGTGTACGCAGATATTTTCTGAGGTGGAAGAATCTTGGAGTTTTAACTGGAATTAAATCTGCTATTTCAGGTTCATTTAGTGATACAAAATCTGACCCATCAATCTCAGCAGCTGAAACAAAGGATTTCAATGCATTATAAAATAAACAATCATTATTTTTAAACTTGAGTACAGTACTAAACAAAGCTTAAGATGCATATTAATCCTAAAATGTATGCCTACCACATATATGTCAGTTGTAAAGTATTAAGTTTCAGTAAGTGTTGTAAAGTAATAAGTTTAAGTATTAAGTATTGTAAAGAGTACTGTGTAGACCTTACATGTCGTTATGGAATTCTGAGTTTGAACTGGATGTTCCAATATGTACCCTGTGTAATGACACAGCACCCAAATACACTATTTGTAAGTATATTTAGTTAACTCACAACAATAATAACGCTCGTACTGTTTTCACGAAATAGGTTTATTATAGTGTTAATGTGTCAGTCCAAATGCCCTCAGATAGCTTATGCCTGTCACATACAGGCTTCTTGTCAGTAAGGATCTCCCCGCTTCTCATTATTATTATTATTATTATTATTATTATTATTATTTAGTAGTAGTAATAGTATTTATTTTCTTTGCAGATGCCCTTACCCCTTCTCATTAACGCTTAAATAACATAAATAACATAATATCTAAACCCAACTATGCCTAAGGGTGATCTTCAAGTGTATGTGCTAACGTTAATTATCTGTGTGCAGTAAATTTTTCGAAAGCTAATTCAAGCATGCGTTGGAAGTTACTTACCCCCAATAAGGTCTGCAATTACCCTAGGGTCGTCTTCGTTTTTTGGGAGAGAAATATTGACAGCAGTTTGAGTAACCCAGTTTTGAAGAGTATCAGTCGACATTCTCTTAACCGCTGATCGTGGGTCAACCATCTTCGTTGGTTACCTTTGCTTTTGTCAAAAAAAACTAAACGTCTCCTCTTCAGAATTCTTGCTCGTGCTTGGCGCGCTTAGAAGTATGCGCGTGAACCTGTCCCGAGCATCCCTCACGACACTTCTTCAAGAGGCAAAATGGAAAACCATCGACTGACTTGGCGATGTTTAATTTGTCATATTTTCATTGCTTTGACACTGAAAGTGCTATTGGGTCATATAAATAATATACACTCAAATGAACCAAATTTTCATATTACCTGTAATATAAACCAATGCCCCAAAACGTACGATAAGTATGACAGCTTTTACAGGCATGTAACTAAATGTCATGCCCAGTTGTACCGAACAGGGGGACCACCACCGACTACTGATTGCCAAGGCACAAGTACAGAGGGAGATAGGGAAATTACGACCACGGCCGATGAGTACGTTAATATCAATGCTACTATTAGTGGTTCAGTCGTAGTCGATGATCCCACGACAAGAAATGGACGAAGAAAGGAGTCTGCAGCTTTGTATGTGCTCTCGTTAAAGGAACAGAATTTACTAACACAGGTAAGACTTTTCATTGTTATTGTTTTGTTTGTTTTGACTGTTAGCTACTTACACAAACTTATGAATGAAATGCATTTCCTTGCAATGATATATTGCGTCAGCTGTAATATCAGTGAACCCTTTGCCAAAGTTTTTAAAAAAGTTACATACTAGCCGATTACTGATACTGATACACTGTCTAATGTAGTGTATCACCCTTATGCTTTGTGATACTTGGAAGATCTGTTTGTAGTTTAACCGTATTATTATTATTATTATTATTATTATTATTATTATTATTATTATTATTATTATTATTTAATGTAGGCCTATGCATTCTTTGTTTGGCAAAACTCATGAATGATATCCATCAGAAGATTATATTTTGAATGCTTTTTTTTTCTGGCCAATTTATAAAGCAGAGCTAGTTAAAACTGCATATTATTATTATTATTATTATTATTATTATTATTATTATTATTATTATTATTATTATTATTATTATGCATTGTAGAGGGAATTATATAACAAAAGGTAATTGTAGAGTTTATGTTTATTGTCGAATTCGATATACACCCCAAATTATCTAATTTAGAGTGTGAAGCTGAGCGAAAGTTGTGGAAATGTAATACAGTACCTGGTTAAATAAACTGTAATTATACAATGTAACGCTTGTGTTATTTAGAAAACTGTGGATTCCGTTGTCCATGCAACAGAAGGGCTGATGGAAAACTACCGTAGAAGAATTTTAGAAGGTGTACGCAATCAACTTCAGGAGCAGGACATAGATCCCAGTTTCATTGGTGACGATCTAATGAAGGAAGACGTTTTTGATGGCATTAATACACGATTTAAGCTTGACAGATATGCTAGAAACCACTTCAGTTATGTTGTAAGTAAAGTACAGATCTTTCTTAAAATGCATGCATCATTTTAAAAGTTTAATCAATTGGTAGTGCATTTTAGTACAACAAAAATATTTATTTATCTAAAATATTTATTTTCCACATTTGAAAGTTTATTCTTTAAAAAAAATGTATTTGTGTTCTTTAACACTAATAAAGTATATTTTAAATGCAATGTTAGTCTGTTATTATTTCAAATACAATTAAAACTTGTCTTATTACTTACATAATGTTGTAACAGCTGGCAAAAAGTATGGTATTTTTATTTATCAGTAACCATTTACAAATAAATATTTAACTAATTGTGAATTCTCTACAAATATGTAACATTTAGTTAAATATTTAAGGTTAAATCTGGAAAAAAGTTAAAATATGAACTTTTTTTTTTTTTTTTTACACATGGCACCCCATACAAATGCAGTCACACACACACACACACACACACATATATACATATACATATAATACAATAGTGATTTGGTTTCTTTGTATTTTGCATTTGAAGGAACCCAAAGAAGTAGTTCTAGGGCACAGAATTGGACATAAGAAGAAAAACCACAAAAGGCAGATGACCATGGTGGATGACACATTCATTTACATTTCACTGTTGGACAGTTTAAAACAACTTTTATCTAGTAAGCCAATCTGCGACATGATTTTGTCCCCTCCACTATATGCTGATCCGTCTGTGCTTAGTAATATGTGTGATGGGCATATATTCAGATCTCATCCCCTTTTTGTGGAACATCAAACAGGTTTACAAATATTGCTATATTATGATGAAGCTGAAGTTGACAATCCAATTGGAAATAAAGCTGGTAAGCACAAGCTCGGAATGTTTTATTACACTCTAGGAAACATTAATGTAAGATACAGATCTAAATTGGAGGCAATACGATTATTGGCTATTATAAAATCACAAGATAAAAAGAAATATGGCATTGACAGAGTTTTAAAAGAAATCCAAGCAAATCTGACAGAACTTTCAAATGGAGTTGAAATGCATGGTAGAGTTGTCCATGGTGCAGCTATTTCCTTTAGTGGAGATACGTTGGCTGCTCATGAAGTGGGTGGATTTAAGGAAGGAGTTGGCTTTGCATTTCAGAAATGCAGGCACTGTGAATGTACTTTTGATAGGATGCAAAACCACTTTATAGATTCTGATTTTGTTACATATTGCCGTGAAATGCATGAAGTTAGAATAGCTGAGATAGAACGTGCAGCAACAGATGATCTGAGAATTGTTTTGCGTACAGTATATGGCATCAATCGAAGAAGTGAATTAACAAATTTCCCTTATTTTAATGTTACATCAATGCTTCCTGAAGATATCATGCATGTTATTCTTGAGGGTGTTGCACAATATGAAGTAAAAGAATGTTTAAAGTTTTGGATACATAATGCTGCAAAATTTAGGTTAGATGAGTTTAATTTAAAAGTTAAACATTTTGATTATGGTTACGCATGCATGAAAAGCAAACCACAAATGCTTCAATCAAATTGCTTAGACAGTGAGGATAACAAGCTTAAACAAAATGCAGATGAAATGTGGACTTTACTGAAACATTTATTACTTATATTAAACGAGCTTTGTATTTCTGATGATCCACACTATACATTCATAAAGGAACTTGTGGAAATAACCCATATTGCTTTCAGTCCATGTGTGTGTGTCACAACATTAGCATGTCTTCGTGTGTTAATTAAAGAGCATCTTAAACATTTTAAACAGCTGTTCCCTCATCTAAGTATTATACCAAAACAACATTATCTTCTTCATATTCCAAAGCTGATATCTGAATTTGGTCCTCTAGTTCATGTTTGGTGTATGCGATTTGAAGGCAAACATTCTTACTTTAAACGTCTTGCAAAACAACAAAATCATATTAATATATGTAAATCTTTGGCAGAACGTAACCAGAAGAAAGAGCTGTGTGAAAGTCTTTCAAAACAGCACCCCTTATTTTCAAATGAAAGAGAAGTTGGTAGTTGCAAAGTGGTAAATGGCGAAGAAAGAAATTTGGCAGAAGAAAGAATGACAGCATTTAACATTGAAAACAGTGACACAATTTATACTGCTAATTGGGTTAAAATTAATGGGGTTAAGTATTGTTGTGAAAAGGCTATTGTAACTAGTGGCACGTCACCAGAATGTAATTTTCTACCTTTGTTTGGAAAGATAAGGTATATTTGGATTACAAATTCACATATATATTTTGCATTACAGTTGTATGACACAGTTTCATTTGATGAAGAAAGGCAATGCTATGTTGTAGAGAATCCTGACCTTCCAAGTGGGTTTGAGGTTGTTTCTGCAAATCAGTTATTGGACCACAGTGTGTACAACATATGCTGTGTTAAAAATGAAATGCTAATTCCCATACATTACGATTTGATAGGCAAAATAACTGAATGGGCGTTAAAGTAAAACTGTGTTCCATTATGTTCCATTAGCATGTGTTGGTACTACAGTATATCAGACATTTTTATGTATTTTTTAATTTACATACGTTTATTTCTTCCATGCAAGACGATGCAAACACTCTGTTTCAAAAAACTATAAAACTATAAAATGTCTTTATATAATCCAATGATAGAGTACGATATACCTTTAAATGTACCGATCGTCAAACAGTTGAAGTGCTTGGGGGTAGCATCTGGCCATCTCTGCGTTCTTTTACAATAACATTTACCCATTCCCCTTTGTGTGAGCTGTGTCCCTAGGGTTTCATGGGCACCTTTCTACATGTGTTATGGGAGTGTCCTGAGGCTATATTTTGGAGCAGGTTTCTGCTACTTTTTCTACTATTCTTGATAGAGAAATCCCTTTCTCTCTCAGTGTTATTGTTAGATGATGACTCATCTATACAAAAGAAACGGATTTGTTCGGCAGGTCTCACGGCGGCCAAATGAATGGTGGCGCTCTGTTGGTAGCCTCCATATTCCTTTCCCTGGCCTCATTGGATAGGTGCCTTTCTTATACATGTGGAGCTCTCCAGATCCATGGTGCCAGGGAGGGGGCAAGGACAATGGCCGTAGACTCTGTTAAAACATTGATCTGATTTGTTTTGCTTTAAACATTTGTCTGCTTTAGGGGGATTTCTCACATTTATGTACCTTTAAACTTCTTATTTGTATGTTTTGCTCTGTGCACATGGCTATTTGTTGTGTTTTAAAAGTTAAAAATAAATGGTTTTTGAACCAGTGTTTATCTGTTTTTTTCTGTTTCACTTAACTAACTCACTAACTTAACTAAAATGCATTCCTTTAATTTTTAACGCCTCGACATTTGCACATAAAATTATTCAGTTTGATGTATAACCTGGAAATGAAGGTACTGTTTTCCAGCTTTATTTAATGTTAAGTTAAATGTTTCTTGTTGTAAGAAATGACTGCTGTAATTAAGTTCAGTTTCTTACAACAAGAAAAAAATGTGTTAACTGGCAAAAATAGGTATTTTTTTCTTGTTACAAGAGAATTCTTCTTCTTACAAGAATCTCAAGAAATCACTTTTGGTAGAATTCTTACACCAAGAGAAATCAAGATTTTTTTTATTGTGCAGTTGGTATAACTCAGCATTTTTTCTTGTTACAAGAGAATTCTTCTTCTTATAAGAATCTCAAGAAATCACTTTTAGTAGAATTCTTACACCAAGAGAAATTAAGATTTTTTTTATTGTGCAGCTGGTATAACTCAGCATTTTTTCTTGTTACAAGAGAATTCTTCTTCTTACAAGAATCTCAAGAAATCACTTTTGGTAGTGTGCACCTCAGACACCTTGGAGCTCGCCACCATGTACACTGGTTACGCGCTACAATTCTGTGTGGGGACTCCTCAACTAGTTTCTAAAGGAGAGGAAGTTCCAAATGCTGACTCACTGTCACATTCTCCAGTCTGTCTGGCCGGGCAACTGGTTTACCACCATGGACTTACGGGACGCATACTTCCACGTTCCCATTCGTCCTGCGCACAGGAAGTACCTCCGCTTCACCTTTTAGGGGAGCATTTACGAGTTTTCCATGCTGCTGTTCGGCCTCTCCTTAGCTCCACATACGTTTTCAAAGTGCATGGACACTATCCTGGCCCCGTTGCGGTTGCAGGGATCAGAGTATTGAACTACCTCGACGACTGGTTGGACGACAGAGCATCTGGTGAGGCTGGGCCTCACAATCAACGGTGCAAAGAGTCGGCTTACACCAGTGCAGTGCACGATTGTGGCAAAGTGCTTAATTGTGTACAGGTGCAGGTGATTAAAGAACAAACAGACAATTGTAAGTAATATAGTGGCGTGTATTACTTAGATTTATAATTCCCCATGCTGGTCCTGAAATAATAGTCCAGTTCTTGTGTCCCCACATTAAACACAAAACACATACACAAGTCTGGTTACTGCGTGAATTAGGGATTGTGGTGCAATACAGTTTTACAGTGGTACAAGTGCAGTGCTGTTCCGGGTTTGTGCTGGTCTCTGGCGACAGCTCTGGAACGTGTTAGCCGTCTAGTGAATACACTCAACAATAGACAGTACAAACACTCACGATTTATTTCACCAACAGTACGGGTCCTTCCAGGTAAATGACACAACCAAAACGAAGGAACAGATAACATTTCTTCGACCCCTATTTATACCGTCACTCATGACCCCTTGGTAAACGATTGCAGCTGCTTTTATGATCTGCAGCTGTCACATCACTTCCCCTCTTGGTCAATGAGTTAATGTACTGAAGCTCTGTTTCTTTTCTACGTGACCGACTTCCTTTTACCCAGGCCAAGTAGTCCAGAGTATTCTGTTCCTGTTACTTAGTGCCCTCACAGGTCGAGAGGGAGATTTAGCACCAAGGATCATTGTCTTTCTGTCACAATGATGTACTTGGGGCTCCGGCTGGACTCCAGTGCAATGCGCGCATACCTGTTGGACGATGGGGTAGCAGCTATTCCAAATTGCCTCTCTTTGTTTCGGCAGGGATCAGAGGTTACCTTGGTGTTGTGTCAACAATTATTGGGTCTGATGGCTGCAGCCGTATCAGTCATCGAGCTGGGCTTATTTCATATGCGCCCACTGCAAGCGTGGCTCAATGTGTTCCACTTACATCCAAGGCATGACAGACACAGTTGGCTCAGTGTCTCGCTCGTGTTCGACAGCCCTGCGCTGGTGGAGGCGGACCTCTCACCTGCGCAAAGGCGTGCGGATGGGAGTAGTGGTAAACCGTCAAGTGGTGACAACAGATGCCTCCAACTTGATTCTTTCTGTATCTCCAAGTATCTGTATCATTGAGATGGTACATGGATAGGACAAGAGCGCTGCGTCATTCTGACCGGCTCTTTGTCTGTCACGGTATACAGATCCTAGAACAGGCCCTCTCAAAGCAGCAACTGTCGCACAGGATTGCAGACACAGTCTCGACTGCGTATAACAATGCCGGCTTGCCTCCACCTGGGTGGGTAGCCGCACACTCCCAGAGGTTTGGCTACATCTTGGGCCCTCTTCAGAGGAGCCTCGCTGTCCGATATTTGTACTACAGCTAGCTGGGCTACGCTGCATACTTTCTCCAGGCTCTACCGCCTTAATGTGGTAGATCCTTTCCTGCCTTCATTAGGCACGAAGGTCCTTGACGTTGCAAGCTTGCACCGCTAACCTTGGGTTATGCGGTTCTGATGCGTCCCTCATATGCTGCCGTTCCTTCTCCCTCACGACTGCTCTAGTATACTGTCCCATAAATATGTTGGTGGTTGTCTTCGAATTGAAAGGGAATGTTAGGTTACTTACCGTAACCCTGGTTTCCTGAAAGAAAAGACGACCACCAACCAGCGAGGTCACATCAATTGCCCTCACTGGTTCGATACAAAAGAGAAAATGGTCTCCTATCAGCAGCTCTGATATAAAATGCTTTGTGAATACCTACCTATGGCAGGCATATCCAATAAGTATGTTGGTGGTTGTCTTCTCTTTCAGGGAACCAGGGTTATGGTAAGTAACCTAACGTTTTGTATGCAGGCCTGCAGTGTTGAAGTGTTAAAGTACAATACAAATGAAAAAATCTCCAGGCTCTTGAACTGAATTAAAGAAATTTAATATAGGCAAGATGAAGAGTCAGTGTTTTTCTGTGGCCCATAGGACACTCTTTGTTAGCTTTGCCAGAAAGTCCCTCTGGGAGGTATATCAGTGCTGAGGGTCATAGCTACTTTCTGAGATTTTGTTTACAAACCTGACAATCAGCCTTATCTTACAGCATGCCTCATCATTTGAAACTGTCATCTCCAGACTTGAAAATGTGTAGAATTGATGCTAATTGAAATGCTTTTCTTTTTTCAACAATCCCACTTTCTGTATTTTAAATGTTGGTGCTATACTTTTGATAAACGGTACTGGTCCTTATAAAGCTGTAGGAAGGTTTTCTTCTTTCCTAATGCTTTAAATATAAAAAATAAATACATTCAAAAAAATGTTTTTACTAGGAACATAAAAAAGCGAAAGGAGGCTTAATGACTGAGCAAGCTGCACAAATACATGGTCTTTAAAAACAAACACTACGTTAACCCAGGAGGTTTAAATCTGTGTCTTTGCTACAGTTACAATTTCAATGGTAACTTCAATTTGGCCTTTTTCCATGTATAGTACTGTTTTAAAAGACTTTTAGAACCATAACAATATGAGTATTGCATTACTGTGCTTTATCCTTGCATTATTCACCAGACTGAGTGTGTAGATAGCAGGTGTACACATTTATTAAAATCATTGAAAACACATTTTCAGAGTTAGGGACATTTCAGACAACCTCCATTCCCAACGTGTTTGTAACTCAGGTTCTACTGCATATATATATATGTGTGTGTGTGTGTGTGTGTGTGTGTGTGTGTGTGTGTGTGTGTGAGCGGGTGGGTCACACAGAAGAGGCAGACAGGTGTTTCAAATCAAAACGAGTATTTATTGAAGCTCACTTTTAAACAGAAAGGACAATCCTGTTGTCGAGACGTATTAAAAAAAACAATAAACAGTTCAAACAGGATTCAAAGAAATAACCAAAAGAAAAAAAATAATGCTGCAAACCAACTAGACCGTTAACCATGGCCAGGTAGTGGAAGCCAATAGCTGTCCTGAACATCTGTCCAGAACTGCAAATTTCATTCCAGTTGTGGTTCGATTAAACTGCCACACTCCGTCTCTGATCCCCGGTTGGAATTCCAAGCTGGGCATTTTAATAAGCTCTGCGGTCCAGACTCCAGCCTTGCAGGTAGGTCTCCGCTGGTTAGTCCTGGGCATGCTGCCCATAGGTCCATCCGATCATTATCGGCAACACCTGTGGGCTCGACCCTAGCCTGCCATGAACACCTTCTGGTGGTGAACTTGGGAGGTGCCTCACACTATATATACAATCATGAATGCATTTGTGTACATCAAAGCTTTTTATAAAAGAGGTGCTGATTAATAAAAGGCATATTGTACACTAAAGAATATCTCAACAGTCATAAAACAGTTCTTAGTAATGGTGAATTAACCATCCATGCAAACCTTGTTTAATTGTTGATATTTCTGGAGTCGCGATTGGTTGCACACTCAAAAACAAAACTCTTCTATATTCTCGAAGACAATCTTCTTACATTTTATTTGCTAAAAAACATTTTTATTCAACCAGAACAAAATAAAAACATACAACTCGTTTGACATAGCGTGTCTTCATCAGGTGTAGCTATACAATCGCTAATTGGAGAAGAGCTTTAGAGTATATATAATAGATATCAATTAACCCAATCATTGAGCAATTAAGTAAGCAATATACATAGACACATTATTATATTAAGTTACAAATCACAGTATTCAACATCGCCCAACATTCCTGGAAAACTCAGATGTGACCATAATAGATTGCTTTCCAATTAAAATGTTTTTTCTGGCTTTTATTGCATCAATAGTTTATATCTACTAATCTTTCAAATGCTATGGAAAAAGGTTTATAGCCACCTGTAACAGGGCGAGCAGCCCTGTACAGGGTTTGTTTATTTTTAGAAGGGGTCCCCCCCTCCGCCCCTGTGTTATTTTGTATTTGTTTATGATTTATTTAAATGTGTAAATATGATGGTGAAACACCGCAGTTTTTGTTATTGTTTTTGTATTTATTATTGTATTTATAGATGACGACGTAGCCGTGCGGTTTTGTTTATTTTAAAACGTGTTCTGGCAGAGGTGAGATTGGTGCTCGTCCTCTGCCAGGAATAATTAATAAACTCGTGCAGAAGGTGTCCATCTCCCGAATTAATTAAGTGATTAATTTTGTTGCTAATCGGGAGATGGTCACCTGCATAAAAGCCTGCAGCTCTCTACCCTCGCGGTGGGTGTATGAGGAGCGAGAGAGGAGAGAGCGAGGAGAGAGAAAACAAATTTTAAAATATACAGGAACAGTGACAGTGACAGCAACTGCCCAGCCTGACATGTATTTATATTTGGTGTTTGTGATTTGTTTTATTTAAAATATTTATCTTCGCTCTGTGAGCAAGTTTCTTTCTGTTTAAACCTTTTATTTATTTTTGTATTTGAATAAACAGCGCCGCCACGTCTTTATTATTTTGAAATCTGCAGTATTGGTGTCAGTTTGTTTAGTTCCTGCTTCTGTCGTGACATCACCACCCAGCCACCCTGTCACACCACCCAAGTACCCTTATAATTTGAATTATGTGTTACTCTTATGATTATAACAACTGAAAGGTAAATTGTGTTGGTAAATGCTATTCATGCAGTTTGTAGGATAACCACGACAGTTCAATATTTACTTTAAGCTAAATAGTTAAATACTTGGGCTTACTGTGAGCATTGATTCTAAAGGCAACAAATACATTTTCCCCCATTATAACCAGGGACAGTGATGCTTACCCTTAGCTCCTTTGAGATATTATGAGAAAACAGAAAGCGTGATGAAGGGGCCCCAAGCATTTGGATGGGATTTATTTTGCCTTAGTCAAGGCTGCTCAAACTTCAAATCCACATTGTGGAGTCAATCCCAGAGTTTCCTCCTCAACAATGTTTCCACTGTTGGGAAAAGGTTGCCATGCAGGCGCAGGAAATAAACCCAGACTGAACTCTCAATGAGAAAACAGAAAGTCAAGAAGCACACACGTGGATTTTTTATACAAAGAATAACATAACATAAAGGGAAACACATACTGCAGGTTATTTTTTAATTGCAATGGTCACATACAAATTGATACAACGACCAGTCGTCAAGTGTGTTAAGAACTATAGGCCATATTCTTGAAGCCTTAACATCTGTCAGCAAGAACAGCTTTTAAAAGTTGAGTTATATATTTATAAATAGGGCCCTCCATTACAAAATAAAAATATATATAACAAAAGACTATTCCATGTGCTTAGCTTAAGATGTATTGTATATTTTCTATGTATTTACACAAGTTACTGTATATAACTGATGGATATGAGGGTTTAACAAAATCTAAACATCTTCAGGGCAGTAGCCAGCCATGAAAAATTACGAGGCACTTGCCCATGCACCCCCCCCCCCCCCCTCCCCCTCCCCCATTCACTAAAGTTTTTATATCGGAAGAAAAAAAAAAGATATGTGGAGATTATAATATGTTGTTTATTTAAATACAAAAGTTTAGTTAACAGGGTTTTTTCCTGAATTTTTGAATTATACTTCGTTTTAAATCCTAATCTATCTAATTTGAATTTTAAGAAGACAAGAGTACTTGCATACATAAAGTTTTGTGTGATATTAATTCTAAAATCACATTCAGTGTGGTGTTTATTCACACAAAATCACTGTTCTCAAGCATCTCTTCTGAGACAAAAAATATGACTCCCGCATGTACCCTCACATGTACTCTGAAACGTACCGACGCATCCCCAGTGAAGCATTGTATAAGCTATATTACCTCAGTGTGGAAACACACTAGTCTGTGTGACAAACATGGTTTGTCTAATTTTCCATAAGCTTATACAACGCTTCATTGGGCATGCGCCAGTACGTTTCAGAGTACATGTGAGGGTACATGCAGAAGTCATGTTTTTTGTCTCAGAAGAGATGCTTGAGAACAGTGATTTTGTCATGTTTTTTGGCTCAGAAGAGGACATAGCAGTGTGGCATTATGTAGATGTTTGGGTGCATATAGATTATTATACAATGACTAAATACATTCGGAACAGCAAGGTGGGATAGTTTATGTTCTATTTTTCATGTAGTGCTGATGTACCCTTTAATGGTGTAATTAGCGTCATTAAACCACCTCAGTTTCTTAATGTAATCATGGAAAAATGATCATCACAAAACAAGCTCAAACAAGCTATCTATACATTCCTAAGACCACAGTGATGATCGCTTTACCCTTACTGCATAGAGGTTGTAGCTAAAACGCCAAACCGCATGTTTCATAAAATAAATACATCACCCTGGCTAAACCCATCAAATGAAATAATTAATAATAATAATAATTGTGATGATTAATTATGTGTTTGCATTATAAGAGCACTACTTAAAATGCAGAGCAATTCATTTTATTCCATCGGCTTCATTCTGTTCATTATTTGCTGGAGTAGAAAGAAGTCTTAGTTAATCGGCTCGTTTCACTTTTTAATAAAAACCGTCGGCAAAAAACATATTTAAAGGCAGGTATATTCATAAAAAACAAGAAACAGAAACTCTACATATCATTTAAATTCCAATATTAAATTGAAATACAGACAGTACTAAACACATCAATCAAAGCAACTGTCTATATACACTACCTGCCACTCACGAAAGGAGAGAAATGGGGGCTTGTGGCAATGTGCCCTGCCCCTGTGTGCATTTGTGTGTTATGTGTTGTATGTTGCGTGTGTTAATGTCGGTGTATAGTCATTGGCACACGGGATATAAACGGGTCTGTGTTTCACGTGTGATTTAAAAAGTGTAGATTTGTATTTAGGCACGAGGAGGGCACAAATCACTTCACGTGCTGATTAAATGTAATATGTGAGCATGGGGTTGCACAGAATTAATTCACGTGCTGGGATTCAAGTGAATAATTAATTAGTAATTGAATCCCAGCACAATAGTATATATAGACGCACATTTCATTCAGTCAGGGTTGGGTGTTCGAGAGTGGAGAACGGGTGAGAGAGAAGGAGAACGTAAAGTAGTAAAGTAAAAATAATATCTAGAAGTGTTTGTACTCACCGTGTTTGTTTGTCTCTCCGTGCACCGTTTGTTAAGTGTTTAGTACGTTTTGTTTGTCTTTTTATTTTGGCGTGTAGTGCAGTGTCCTGTTTTGTATTCCGCTGTTTTCAACCCTTTTATTTGTTAATAAACGCTGAGTGCAGCCATTGCACTCAGCTCATCATCACCACCGTCTCTGTCTGTGTATTCCTTTCTGGTCTGACGCCACCCACTCTGGCCGTCTTTGTGACAGGGCTATATACAGATTTGACATAAGTAATAGACACAATTTAAGCATAGTATGTCAAGCTGCACACTGCTTGACTCAACACGAAACAACCATTTATGCACCCAATTTCAACTGCGTATTGGCGTATTCACGGAGCATGTACAAGAAGTTACAGTGTCTATCGGGGCAAGCACCCAAACCCCTACCTAAAATGACCTTATAATATTCACAACCTGGGTCCTCTAGTCTAAACTATTGTATGGAATTGTTAAAATGTGCATAAACAAGCTGCTTCCACTAGCTGTTTAGAATTGGAATATTAATAAGCTGGATTCGCTAAACTGTGGATTACCAAGGGAATTTATTATTCCTTACTATTAGGCTGATATGTACTTTTTTCTAATCAACATTATTACTTTGCCTCACCTTGTAAAAAAGTCTCTAATAAGCCTTGGTCGTTTCGAAGCCATTCGAACACGTTTAAATAACTGATGGTGTGAGCCGTATGTTGTCGCTGTAGTCTGTGACAGTAAAAGATTTTGAAGAGCACAGAGGCTGTAGATAGCAGCAGGACTTGAGAATTCATGTATGCACACAATGACATGCATTTTATTTTGTGGCAAAGCAACGTGTAGAGAGCCTAAATAAATAATTATTTGTATGATTTTAACCGAGGTCCGTGCCTCAGGTACCTCATAGCTCGCTACAGCCTTCATCTTGGAGTTACCAGTTCACACAGGGTGAACAGGTATATTTATACATCACAGAAAATAAACCACATGAAGAAGGTCAGGGGGTGAAGCCCTAGGGTTACGGAAACTGAATCTCCTACAACGTAATTAGGATAACACAAAAAAATATTTCTAAGAATTTAAATTAGTGGGAAAATTCAAACTGCTTCTTTCCAGTTCTGAAGATAAAACTAGAAATAATGAATGTATCTTCATTGTAACTATGCTAAAATAACAAATCATACAGTGTTCTAATTTTGATACAACTTTTACACATGATGTATATAGCCTGTGCAACAAAAAATGTCAAAGCAAGCTTGCAAATTATGTGCTTTTGAAATATTTTGTTTTATCAGAGATTATTATTTTCTTTTTTATCACAATTTTTTTTTAAGAATCTAATTGTTAAATCCTGGCCAAAACTTGAGTCCAAGTCAAAACTGGTGAATTCACTGTATCAAAATGTTGATTAGAGCCCGTTTTGAAAATGAGCATTCGCTTCCAGCGTTAGTTACTGGCAAGGTCAAAACAAATGGGAAATGCAAACTGCAGAATGTTGCTTTTTCTCCAACAATGACACTGTGCTTAATTTGTACAGAAAGAGGTACCAGAGCGCACATTCAAAATCATAACAAGTTTATTTGAAAGAGTATTGTACGTACTAGTGTTAGATGTTTACAATCATGTATCTTACATCATATACAAAGTAGTATTATGTGCAGGAAAAAAATGTATTAAAAGCAACCTCAGGACAAAAGGAGGCAGTGTGGTCCAGTGGTTAAAGTCCAGGGCTTGTAACTCAAAGGTCACCAGTTCAAATCCCACCCCTGCCACTGACTGGCTCACTGTGTGAACCTGAGCAAGTCACTTAACCTCCTTGTGCTCCATCCTGCAGATGAGGTGTTAAATCAATGTCCTATTGTAAGTGACTCTGCATATAATTCACAGTTCACAGCCTACATCTGTAAAGCACTTTGTGATGGTGGTTCACTATGAAAGGTGCTATAGAAATATATATATATATATATATATATATATATATATATATATATATATATATATATGTGTGTACAGAGAGAGAAAAGAAAAATATGCCTGTAGACAGAGGCTCCTAAAGGCCTCTATACACTGGATGTGATGGAACCTGCAAATTATTATTATTATTTATGTCTTAGCTGACGCCCTTATCCAGGGTGACTTACAATTGTTACAAGACATCACATTATTTTTACATACAATTACCCATTTATACAGTTGGGTTTTTACTGAAGCAATCTAGGTAGGGGATTGAACCCACGACCCTCCGGTCAAGAGTCCAGAGCCCTAACCACTACTCCACACTGCTGCCCCAAATGTGTCATATGACACACTGCACCACGATAAAAAAATATCGAGCTATTCACACTGCCTGCGATGGGACGAGTGACACAAGTGATGCAAAAAAAAAAAAAATAGGATTGGTGTCTATTTTTGCGAGTTTGTGATTATAAAGACACAGCAATGAGGGAAAACATCTAGCTGGTGTGTATGATTTGTTTATCTTATAGCTGGTGTGTATGATTTGTTTATCTTATAGCTGGTGTGTATGATTTGTTTATCTTATAGCTGGTGTGTATGATTTGTTTATCTTATAGCTGGTGTGTATGATTTGTTTATCTTATAGCTGGTGTGTATGATTTGTTTATCTTATAGCTGGTGTGTATGATTTGTTTATCTTATAGCGGGTGTGTATGATTTGTTTATCTTATAGCGGGTGTGTATGATTTGTTTATCTTATAGCTGGTGTGTATGATTTGTTTATCTTATAGCTGGTGTGTATGATTTGTTTATCTTATAGCTGGTGTGTATGATTTGTTTATCTTATAGCTGGTGTGTATGATTTGTTTATCTTATAGCTGGTGTGTATGATTTGTTTATCTTTACTGAAATATGTATTCTGAAAAGCTATTATGTATGCTATATTTTTATTAGCTGTTTAACAGGACTATCATACTGTAATGGTTCCTGTACCTTTAAAGATAGGTGGTGCTAGCTCCACTCATATATTGTGTGTGAGTTAGAGAGAGTACAGAGAGAGAGAGAGTGTGAGACTGTGCACATGGGTAGTTTGAGATTACTGAACTCCCTGTTTACAAATCATAGGGATTATTATTATTATTATTATTATTATTATTATTATTATTATTATTATTATTATTATTATTATTTTCTAGCATTCCGATGGTGCTTGGATTAATCTGTGTGCACCTGTCGCCACTGGTGTGAAAGGTAGTGTCACAGCGAAAGTACCATTTTATTGCAAGACAAATCACTGGTGTGTGGATACCTTAACCCATAGGCCAGAGGGGGCATGTGCCACCCCCAGTTTGATTACTTTTTTCACTCAGTGTATATACACACTGTTATTCTATGTTTTGTTATGGTTTTGCATTTAAACAGTTTAAATTTATCAATTTAATTTATGCTAGGTAGTTGTTAGATTAGTTTGTTTATATTCTCTATTAATTACATGATATTAATTGAAAAAAGGCAAGAGAGAACCAGACCATTATTATTATCATCATTTTTTTAATAGGGGAGTGTGACAAAGTGGTTTGCAGTGCACAGGTGTAGGGGTGATGCAGTTCTTAAACAGATGGCAAACAACAAAGTTCACGGTCCAAACAATCCTTTATTTGTTTTTATAATCCAGGTCGTTTGGTGACGTAAATAATAATCCCTGGCAATACACAGCAATGTGAACTGCGCAGTAAAACCATGGGGTTCAGTCTCAAAATAATAAACACAGTATAAACACAAACACGATCACAAGTCCAGAGTGAGTGGTAACATGCAAGTGATGAAATACAATTTATTAGTGAACAGTAGTGCAGTGGTGTCCGGGTTGGTGCTGGCCTTTGGCGACAGCTCCTGGTATGTGTTAGCCATTAACAAGAACAAACGTTTACAATTAGTACAACAAACAAACAATTAGTACAACAAACAAACAAACACAACACTCATGGTTATATCACAGTCCTTCAGCGGTTCTCTCGAAACCATAACAAAGGAGCAGTTTGCTCGGCCACATCCCCTTTTGTACCTTCAGCCACGCCCCCTTGGATAGCGAGTGCAATCACTTTTCCTCCAATCCAAGGCTGCTACATCGCTTCCCGTCTGGGGCAATGACTTGGTGTACTGTGGCTCCACCCCCTTTCTAGATGGCCAACTTCCACCTTTCCCTGGAATGAATTGTCAGACCATCCAGTCCGGGCACACTGTTCCCTTTACACAGCGCACTCACAGGTCGGGAGGGAGAGTTATAACCAAGATTCATTCTTTCTCTGTCACAGGGAGTTAGCAGAGTAATGTTCCTGTGGGGGTGTATGAACGCGTTTAAGTTAAACACCAACATTTACTACAATGTTGTTACTGTTATTAAGCAGTAGTAATACTCTGAAGCAGTGTTATTTCAAAATAAGTCTGCTTTTACTTTAGTGAAGTAGGCTTTAATATTTTTTTCATTAAAAACTTGTTGTTCTTAAATTAATGTTCAGTTTTTATATTGAAGCTTGTTTGGCAGGTATCGGCCTACATAGTTTATCATTCCCAGCAGTATCCTTAGTTCTGTCACATTTTGTGGTGGGTCTAGACTTGTAATAGCTTCGACCCTCCCTGGGCTGGCTGTGATGCCTTCTTTGTTAATCTCCTGTCCCAAAAAGTCCAGTTTGGACTGGCACTACACTTTTCTTTATTGAGTTTCAAACCTGAAGCTTGAATAGTCTCCAAACTTAATAGCTTAATAGTTCATTATGTCTCGTGTCATGTTCCTGTGTTGTGCTTCCAAACACAAGGATGTCATCCATGTAGACATGATCAAGTAGCAGCTCAGCTAAGGGTGCCAAAGGGTATCCTCCTAAAGCAGTATCTCCCTAGTTGTCAGTTTTGCACTCTTTTCTTAACGTTTTCATTTAATTTCTTCAAATACATGCTGTAACGCCTCCTGAGGGTCCGCTGCTGCTGCCATCGCCTCCCGAGGGTCCGCTGCTGCTGCCGTCGCCTCCCGAGGGTCCGCTGCTGCTGCCGTCGCCTCCCGAGGGTCCGCTGCTGCTGCCGTCGCCTGGAGTCGTCGGGGATCCTGCTTTGCCTGGGGTCGCCGGGGATCCTGCTTCGCCTGGGGTCGCCAGGCGCTCTGCTTCGCCTGGGGTTGCTACACTGTGGCCGGAGCCCCACGAAGGGGAGCTGCCGGCCATGAAGAAAGGGGGGGAGGTCAGGAGACCAGCTCCCCCAGCCGCATTTTCGCGGTCGGAGATCGTGTGGTCGGAGCCCCACGGAGGGGAGCTGTCGGCCATGAAGAAGGGGGGGGGGGGTCAGGAGACCAGCTCCCCCAGCCGCACTTTCGTGGCAGGATAGTGTGTGGCGGGAGCCCCGGAAGAGGGAGCTGCCAGCCACGAAGAATAGATATCAATTAACCCAATCATTGAGCAATTAAGTAAGCAATATACATAGACACATTATTATATTAAGTTACAAATCACAGTATTCAACATCGCATAACATTCCTGGAAAACTCAGATGTGACCATAATAGATTGCTGTCCAATTAAAATGTTTTTTCTGGCTTTTATTGCATGAATAGTTTATATCTACTAATCTTTCAAATGCTATGGAAAAAGGTTTATAGCCACCTGTAACAGGGCGAGCAGCCCTGTACAGGGTTTGTTTATTTTTAGAAGGGGTCCCCCCCTCCGCCCCTGTGTCATTTTGTATTTGTTTATGATTTATTTATTGTGTAAATATGATGGCGAAACACCGCAGTTTTTGTTATTGTTTTTGTATTTATTATTGTATTTATAGATGACGACGTAGCCGTGCGGTTTTGTTTATTTTAAAACGTGTTCTGGCAGAGGCGAGATTGGTGCTCGTCCTCTGCCAGGAATAATTAAACTCTTGCAGAAGGTGGCCATCTCCCGAATTAATTAAGTGATTAATTTTGTTGCTAATCGGGAGATGGTCACCTGAATATAAAAAGCCTGCAGCTCTCCATGTTCCGGGTGGGGTGTGAGAGAGGAGAGAACGAGAGCAGAGAGAGAGAGAAACTTTATTTAAAAACAGACAGGAACAGTGAAGGCAATCTGCCCAGCCTGACCTGTATGGTTTATTTATTATTGATCGTGTTATTTTGTGTTCGAGATTTGTTTTGTTAACCCTTTTATTTTGCTCTGTGAGCGCAGTGTGTTTTTGTTTAAATATTTATTTTATTTTTGTTTTGCAAATAAAAACGCCAGCAGCCGATTCTTTCTTTAGAACTGCAGTACTTGCCTGGTGTCAGTTTATTTTACCTTCCTGCTTCTGCCGTGACGTCAGACCACTCAGTCACCCTGTCACACATGCATATTCTGATTTTACCACTTTTTTTAAATTACAGGTACCATAGGAGCACACCATTCAGTTGGTTCAATAGCAATAAGGGAATGGGAATCCTGTGAGGTGTAGGGATGCTGTAAGGTTGTATGTTCTCCGTAAGCACGATTTTGACAGGTTCCCCTTTTAATCTTCCCATATCACCATACACACTGACTGCTTCAACGCGATGGATTAGTCCTAATTTTACACCAACCGTTCTGCTAGGTAGATTGTCTGCGTCAGACTTTAGCACAGCTACTCTGAAAAAAGAATCTTCCCATTTGTTTTCACTTTTAATTTGGGTTTTACCAATAATCTGCCCTGTGTACAGGTGCAGGAGTGATGCAGTGCGTGATGAAACAAATGACCAAATGATAAGACCCCGGCAATACACAACAATGTGTATTGCACAGCGTAAATAACAACGGGTTGCAATCCCAAATAATAAACACAAATATATCTGCCTCACAATAATACTAACACAGTCACCAGTCCTGGGTGTGTGCAGTAGTGCATGTGGTGGGTGATACAGTTTATTGGTGACAATCGTGCAGTGCTGTTCCGGGTTAGTGCTGGCCCTTGGCAACAGCTCCAGAATTGTGTTTAGACGTCTAGTAATATACAAAACAAGACAATTACAGACAAACAAAACAAGTCACTCACAAACGTTTTTATCTCTCACGGGGTCTTTCACAGTCCTTACAGTTCAAAAGTTTATACCAAGCGAAGGAACAGATTGCGATTCTCCGCCCCCTTTTATGCCGTCACAGATGACCCTTGGTAAACGAGTGCAACCACCTTTCCAATCTGCGATGTCGTTTCCCTTCCGGGTCAATGCGTTATTGCAACGGAGTTTCGCCAGACTGGCCAACTTCCTGACCCTGGGAAAGAACTGTCAGACCAGCCCGTCCTAAGAACTCTGTTCTCGCTGCTTAGCGCCATCATAGGTCGGGAGAGAGATTATAACCAAGAATTATTGCATTTCTGTCATATATTCCACCGCTCAGAGTGGAGCCGAAGGAACACTCGGCTGAATCTATCTTTCCTATTACTTCCCCCTCCCGGGAAAAATAATCTGCATTTTGATGGTCTTTCCCTGCACAGTGTACTATGTGGTACTGAAGGGTTGCAATGCTAGATACCACCGAGTTATCCGGGCATTGCTATCCTTCATTGTGCTTAACCACTTGAGTAGGGTGTGGTCACTTAATTAAATTAACCACTTAAGAGTTTAAACTAACTGCGGTTGTTCAGTTGGAAAAGGGCATTAAACCATGTGTGGGGTTCTAAGTCTGTTATTATACAATGGCAAGAAAAATTCCTAAGCTCTGATTGGTCAGCCTTGCACTAGACCCATGATGTTATCCCAGCATAACATCATGGATCTTGTACCGGCAACCTCCTCACTGAAAACCTAGACAGACATATCAGTCCGCCACAACTGTCAATAACACAGAATAAATTACACAATTCCTGAAGTGAATTTTACCTTAAACAGCATGACAACTGTGGAAACCTCATTTGGCAAAAAGCCTTGAAACACAGAGCAGCCAGGAGACCAGACAGCACCTCTCAATTCAAGAAAAAAAAAAAACATTAAAAAAAAAAACACCTGGAGATCGACTCTGAGGGACTAGACAAGATATAATCTGCCAGAAATGAAGCATCCACGAAACGACAAACCAACTGGGCAGTCAAAGTTTTTTACGACTGGGTGAGTGAGAGTAACACAAATATAGACTTGAAAACTGTCACAATGGAAAACTTTAATACAATTGTACGACAATTGTATGCCTCTGTCAGAAATAGCTCCAGACAGCCGTATGGCATAAGCAGTTAAGTGGGGCTCAGAGCGGGCTTAAACAGACACTTAAATGAACCGCCCCTGAGCCGTAACATTAATATACTGTCAAATGCAGAGTTCAACTCTGCCAACAACGTGTTCACGGCATACATAAAAAACTTGAGAACACAGGGCTGTGACAAAATGCAGCTAATAACTCATTTTAAACAGAAATAACAGTATTAGAACCACACAGTTAATACCTTACTACAGCTGTAAATGGAAAACAGTAATGTTATTTCCACATTTGTCTAATTAAAATCACTTTTAAACATATAGCGTGTTTCCCTGGGAAACAATTTCCTACTAAGGAAAACTACTGGTCTCTAATCATCTGGCTCTCCCTGCAACAGGACAACTATAAGGCATCCATTTGAACAATAAAAGGCTAAGAAATATGGGCTCTGCAACACAGGATCGCAGCACAGTGCTTCCCTTCAGAATTTTGAAAGCCTTGTTGCAGGCCTCCGTCCCCTTCACCTGCTTAGGTTCACTTTTCCTGGTCAAGTCCATCAAAATGGCAGCTTTAGAAGAAAATCCAGTGATGAACCTACAGTACAATCCTACTACCAAGAATTTTTTTTTACTGAAGTCGGTACTTTTACTAAGTCATGCACAGAATGTCAGCTTTCATGTGCAGGAGGGAAGGTAACCAAAGCCAATCTGCACAGCTTCCTATCACAGATACTCCATTTGAGCAAACTGCCATGGATGTAGTCAGTCTTTTAATAAGAAGCAGGTCAGAACAGTTTCTGTACTGTGATGCGGCCGGAAGCCAGCTGCAACATCTTTCAATATGCTCTGTAGGATATTGTAAACATCTGGTTCACACACCATATAAAAAATGGAAAGAAACCAAAACAAACGAACTTTAGCTCGCATCCAAACAAACGCAGTCCCTTTGCTCGCAGATAAGTGTGAACAGCTAGCACATTGATACATTGTTTCAAACTAAACGAACCAGACCGAGTCCGTTCCAATCGGACCCAGTGTGAATGTAGCCTTTATTTGCGAGCAAACGGACCGAGTTTGTTTGGATGCAAGCAAAGTTTGTTTTTTTAGGTCCTTTTGCATTTTTTTCAGGACCGAGTTCGTTTGTGTTCACAATCCAGTTTTCAAGTGAACTCGGTTTGTTTATATGGTGTGTGAACCGGTGTGGTGTTATTTTGCAGCATGCGTTAAAACGTGGTACACCGTGTACTGCGCTTGCTTGGGATGTGCAAATGATTTTAACTCAGAAAACAAAGAAACACCCATATGAACAAGGTACGATGTGCTGAGTTTAGACTTTAAAGTTATTTTTTATATAATTGTTTTCACTATCCAGCAAATGTATGTGACTTTAACTGATGAGCAACAAATTGGGATATCTAAAATTGTAAACATATACGATTGTGTGGGTTTGTCTTGTTTGTAGTCAATCACAGCACTTCTGAATCAACATGCCCTTAATTAGAGCCTTGTATGGCTGGAGTATTTTAAGTGCAATAGGCTTTAAAGGTATGGGGCTATACTAAGATCACAATGATAATTTTGAGCAGTATTTTTGTTTGTTTGTTTCTGCCGATCACTTCCAGCCCTGTGTTAGCTAGTTAATAAATGCTTTGCATGCCATTTTTCTTGGCTGTTCTACCCATTGACCCTGCATGTATTGGATGGTATCAACAAAGGTGTTTGTATGGTTTAAACTGAAAATGGCAATGTGACAGGGTAGCGTCACTGGCAAGGCTCGTTGCCGGCAGGAGAGAGTCTCAGAAACATAGAGCTGTAGTTTAGCGCACATTTATTAAACAAATAAATGAACAGGAACAAACAAACAACGGCACAAGGGCCAAAATAAACAGCAAACAAATCATGTCAGACTGGGCATTTGCCTTCACTGATCAATATACACATAAAACAAACAGCACAGTGTTCACTCACCATCACCCTCCCCTAGACAAAGGATTTATCATCTCCTATACACCAGGTGGCTGGAGCCTAATTAACCATTATTCATTCAACTAAGGCTACAGCCACATACTCACATGTATTCTGGCAGGGAGGAGTTTAACCCCCTCCCTGCCAACCCAATATTCCCCACTGTGGCAGAGATGGCTGCAGTGGTGACATCAGACCAGAGAAATGAAATAAAAAACACAGGTACTACGGGGCGAATCTGCCGCAGCAGAATATTTATTAAATATTTAAACAAAAATACTTTAAACAAAAACACACAAAAGAAAAGGGCACTTTGGCCAAAACAAAACAAACACAAACATTAACAGTGTTGCACCTCCCTCTCTGGCTCTTGGGCAGGCAGCTCCTCCTTCTCTGGCCCTTGGGCAGGCAGCTCCTCCTTTGGCTCTGGAGACGACAGCGACTCCTCCCCTTTTGGCTCTGGAGACAGCATTGGCTCATCCTTTGCTTGCCTCCAGGAGTGGTCGCTCTTCCCCGTGTTCCTTATTCGGGCAGGTAGGTCTTCCTTTTTGGGCGTTTGGGCAGGTAGCTCCTCCTCTTGATCTTTGAGGGGGCAGCACTGTACCAAGTGCCCGAACTCCCTGTATCCTCTTCTACATACCATGTGGCTGGAGCCTAATTAACCATCAATCACTCAATTATCACATGCATTCTGGTAGGGAGGAATTTAACCCCCTCCCTGCCAACCCAATATCCCCCCCCCCCCCCCCCCAATTACCTAAGTTGCAGCTTAATAAGTAAAGCAAGGTTTAAATGGTTTTACCTCTACTGAAACAAACAAAGCCTTTCTCAAATAATGAATCAAGCCTTACTTACAGAATTTTGAGTTGTGTACATTACTATAAATAATGCAACTAAATGGTATGTATATTTCTTTTAAGGGTTGTGCTGAAAACTAAGGCTTGTAATTTATGTTATGAAGAGTCTTAGTTCAAGTAAGTTCAAGGATAAAAGAGTGAATTGTGATTGAATGTGCAATGGCTTATGTGATTTACTGTAACAGAAAGCTGTAATTTGACAATTATTTAAATCAGATTGATTCCTATGGCAGTTCTGGTGTTGAGTTATTGAAAGGTTTAGAAGACCCCACCCTCTTGGTAAGCATTTTTATAAAAAGGTAATTATCAAGCTGGAGCGCCCTCAGCGCTCGCTCCCTATAGTTTGGTTTACTGCCCAAAGCATAGCGCTACCCTTATATTCTTGTGACACCACTCACACTCAGGTTGTGGCAGGTAGTGCCACAGATTCATGCATATTCCTGCAATGCGGGGTCTGTCACAATATTATGAATGTGTGTAATGGAAATATTGTATAGCTGTTTTCGTAGTGTTTTGGTATTTTGCACTGCCGTGAAGTTCACTGGGGGGTCAACATGTTGATTAGGCTTCATAAAGTGAAGGATCCTGAAAAGGTCAAGAAGGAGGGTCATTTGATTTGGTGTCAAATTTCGATCACTCGTTTATGACATAATCTCATGTGAGGGGAGTCAAGAAATATACCCACTAGACATCGCTGATAAAAAACAAATGGCACTTTGTTGCACTAAATTACACTCTTATACCATTAGAGCCCGGGTCAACTGTACATATTAACACTGCTTACATTTACATGGTAACTTTCCTATATAGAGTGAAGAGGTATACTACAAGCACTATTTTGTCTCCAAACTTTATTATCTCGCTATAGCAAACATAACTTATCTAATGCTGAGTCCTTGGTATACAGTACACACAGGCCACATGCATATACACCTAATTTAATACAATTATTATATATTCTATCCATCCGATTAAATAAGGGAACACAATCATATTTAAAAATTTGAAAATAATGTAGATTCCACAAGCTTAAATCTGCATATTGTTTTAACGCAATGTCTGTAGCAACTTAAGACTACAACTAATGGTTCTGAAATGTATACATTTAAAGCAAGCTTACATCAGTAGTCTATTCAATACGTTCCTGCTTCACATTATACTGTAGGCTACACCGCTATCAGTGTATATATTGAAAAACAAAAAAAAAGAACTGGTACATAAACTGGCACATGCATTAAAAGACAAACGTACCAGGTTTTTTTCCTGACCTTACACGGGTCACGTTTGGGAAGCATACCACATTCTGACGATGTACCACTTTCTGGTCTATATCCGATGTTTACAATATACTGCAAGGCATATTGAAAGATAGCAGATATTGATGTATTGCTCTGGTTTTTAATATAGCATGTTTTAGATTCTTACATATTGCTGTGGAAGAAAGTACTGGTGGAGCACTTCATTAATTTAAAAAATACCTTAAAGCAATTCCTCTTTCAGCACGGAGAATCCGCAATGAATGAATGATTTATTGATTGCAATTGCAGATGATTTAATGAACTGTGATGGGCGCTCAGGGCCCCATGACTGTGATGGGCGCTCAGGGTCAGAGTGAATGATAAATTTGGCCGGAGGCCTCGTCCATGGGTGCTCAACAGCTACCTGTGCGAGGCCGGCTGGAAAAACATTCATCCCAGTGCCACAGATAGGAAGTGGCTATGGGCCACCTCCCCCCAAAAGACGAGGCCGCCAAACCATGAATGGAAAATAATAATAAATTATTAACGCACCCCACAGTGGCGCACTGCCACCTACCCCCCAAAATATTGAAACATTTATGAAAATGAGCAGCTGAGATACGGCCTGTCCCCCAGAGCATGACTGCCATGTTGCTTCTTTTACTCAGCCCTTACTCACATATTTTTTATTTTTTATGTATGGGAAAACCTCAGGGAATCCGTGGCTGAGGGTAGCCCTTCCTCCAGGCTTTAAGTGGTCGACTCCTGTTTCGGCTTCCCAGCGCATGACAGAGAGGCCAAAACAAAAGAAGCGACATGGGAGAATAACACATGGAGCCTTTATGCACTTGCTGATGACGTGTTGGTTAGGGGCAGATTCTCCTTCCAGAAAAGCAACCAAGTTTACAATTCCTATTCTATTTTGCAGATCTAGTTTTGTCTTAAAAATCAGTTTTAGTCTGTCCTTTTCTGTCTTCCAGAAATTCAGCCAGAATAGATCAGTAACTTCTTTGTATGATTCACCAGTGCTACTCACCTGAACAATTATAAATGAGAACAAAGTTATGTAAACACAAATGCATACCAATGGTGTCACAATTTTTTGGGGGGAAATGTGCCAATAACAGCAAAACAATGCAATACAACCTGACACACCTGAAAATACAACAAATATCACATTTGGCTTTACAGTTAACAAAAAAGTGCTAAGAAAAGTCAAGCAAACAATAAAAGTCTCTTAAGTAAGAGTCGCTTCATTCATCTGTTTGAAATCTGACAATTTGCATCCGGGACATACAGAGAATATTGAAACTTTTTTATGTTTTGTAGTATCAAACATAAACAAATTAATAGTGATTTTTTGACACTACAATTCCACACACATATATACTGTTGTAGTGTGCAAGGTATGTTTGTATTTGGACTAGTTTAAGTTATAATCATATAATACCTTATTTGTTATTATTTGTTTATTTAGCAGATGCCTTTATCCAAGGCGACTTACAGAGACTAGGGTGTGTGAACTATGCATCAGCTGCAGAGTCACTTACAATTACGTCTCATCCGAAAGACGGAGCACAAGGAGGTTAAGTGACTTGCTCAGGGTCACACAATGAGTCAGTGGCTGAGGTGGGATTTGAACCTGGGGACCTTCTGATTACAAGCCCTTTTCTTTAACCACTGGACCAAATCATGTAGAACCCACCACTATTGAAATAATGAGGCTGGACAACGTTTCTAGTCAATACACAGGAACAGTTTTATTAGAAATAAAACTAAATAAAGGAAAAATTAAAGGCGCAACAACTAAACTAAAATAATACAGAAAGAAACAATTAACTAAACTAAACAGGACAGAAAAGAAAGTATAAACAACGACACCCCACTCCCACTGGTTGATTAGAGATCTAACGCAATCTATCAGAGATTCCCTTAAAGTTTACAACCACATTCCTGACAGTTATTTAAGATGAAGGTTAGTCTTAACAGGGGTATCGTTAGTAACACAAATATTTACTTTAATTAATATTTGATAATCAAAGCATTGTTAAATCAGTCTCATATATATGTTTTGGTTCAGAAAGCAATTCTCACTCTTGCGAGATAAAGATGCTCTTTGTGTCCAGACAACCTATCGAGAATTATCTATTATCAGACAGCTAAATTTGGATTCTAGCCTTAAATGCAGAATGATAATTGCCTTGTAAACCCACATCAATTTGTATAAATCACATACAAACATTTACTATAGTGTTCATTAACTCAAAGAATTGGAAGCAGTAATACTTTTCTTACATTCTACCTAAAACAAAACGTTAATTTTACTTTAAGGTCTGCTTATTCATGAATACTTAACGGACATTCGCTGATCCGTGTCTTCAACAATACAGGCGCTCGAAGGCTCTCCTGCCGGCAATGACAGGTCTAGGTTCCGGGCCCTGCCTTCCTTGCGTTTCATCTCCACTTCAGGGTACGAAAGAAATGTCTTTGCAAAAATAAGTCATTAACTATTTAGGTATTTCACTGAAACAGCAATTCCTCCACAAGATGTGCACTCTTCGTCCGGTTATGTCTAGGATATTGCACCGCAGACTTTGGCACTGCTAGCTCAATAGACTGAATATATTTCAATCTCTGTCAACTTCAAATGTTCATCCAACTCTTTCTCTGGTGATCAATCGGGACTAAGTTAGAGATTTGATTACAAGTACTTTTAGGATTTTAGGAGTCTTACACAGCAGACTCCCACACCAAGGCACACACTAGAGTAGTTATCTCATATTAGATTGTCCAAAAAAACGGTATCTCTGTTCAAGCCGGTCGCAGGCTGAGTCTTCAGATTGTCAGAATTCAGAGACTAGTTTGTGTGTCAAGAGCCTTGGGTTTCGTGTCGGGAGCCCTGTTTGAACGTCACACTCGTACTTTTGTAACTTCTCTCTTTACTCCTGTGATTGGATAGTTTGTTTATTTTGGGCTGTGCCTGAGTCCATGTGGAGTGTTTCCCATTGATTGTTCTCATTCTGAGACAGCCCAGTGTTCTCAATTGGTCTGCTGTTTTGTCCCCTGTCGGCTGGATTTATGAGAGTCTGAGGTGTCAAAGCACCCAAAACTGTCTGGCTTGTACCCTCTGCAAGATACTGCCGGCGCCAAAGGATTCATTCATCGATTGTTAAAATTAACCACTTGTCCAGTATTTCGTTTATGACTCTTTTTAAAAGCATTCCTTGTCAGTGGGGAAGTTTGTCACAAGAAACCAAGTGAATGGCTTAGGACCCCTATTTCAATTCTGTTAATTTCATACAGAGAATGACATTATGACCCACTCTGACGCTACACTGTGCTGACAAAGTCTCTTTGGCTTTTCTTGTATTATTTGCCAAACAGTTATTGACTGAATATATATATTTAGTATAAACTTATTGCACACGTACATATATAACAAGTTTTCCTACAGAACATAGATTCTGATACTTATGGTAGTCTATATACAGAGCTAAAATCTAGCACTTTAGGTTAATGATATAAAAATTGTTTAGTACAGTACATTTTCAAAATACTGGTAATAAATCTACAATATGCTACCTTACTTTCCCTCATTTCACCTATAATAATAATAATAATAATAATAATAATAATAATAATAATAATAATAATAATAATAATAATTTGTGGAATCAACATTTATTTTTTATTTTTTTCATGTTTTTGTTAATCAAAAAAAATCTTGCTCAATGAATTAGGTTTAAGAGATTTTACTTCAACAGTAGGTGGTCGCTCAAACCTGGTGCTGTCGGCAGCCCGCAGCAATAATACAGGAGACCACTGTGCTAATTTAATACTTTTTGGGGTGCACGTGACTTTTTTTGTCCTTGGTAGGTACCCATGATAGATGCCATTTAAGGCTAGAGTACAATGAATTGCATCTTATTGCTAAAGACAATGGAGAGAGAATTTGGAGTTTCTAAACTGCATGGAAACCGTGCCATAGATTTCTGAATTCTTGTACTAGTACAGAACAGGTCATTACTCAAGTAAATACAAAAATATATTTAAAAGCCTCCTTGGTCTATTCTGCTCCATTGAGCAATTTTCATTCCGTGTGAGTCATTTGCTGTGCAAGTATAACAAAGATTGTATTGCAAATGTATGGATACAAGTGCTTACAACTCGTTTATGAGCTGCTTCAGCTGTTGTCCTCCTTTCCCCCTTATCTTTCTATTTTCCTTCTGACTTCCCTTGTGTGTTTATCTGGACAGACTTTTCTAATCCTTCTCCTTCCCAGCTAACTTTTGTATTCTTTTCACCAGCTGCATATCCTGAAGAAACCTCTCCGCAGTGAGACACCAAAAAACGAATTCCTGTCTTTAACTTCCTTATGTAATCAACAAATAAGTAAATAAACAAACAGACAATATGTTGCAGGAAATGCAGACAGCAAGCAAAGAAAAAAGTGACCTAAAGCAAAATGCAATGTTGGCCACTAAACCAGATTTATACACACGCATTTTCTTTTATTCATTCAAAATTCTAAAAGGTATTGACAATATCGACCCAGGGGACTTTTTCGACCTGAAAAAAGAAACAAGGACCAAGGGTCACAAAGATTGCTGATTGGACGGAAGAGATATGATATGAAATGTCATCGGTCATACACAAACAGTAAAGCATGGTGTTAGTAGGCCTAGCTATTCTTAATTATGGAAAGTAAAATAATAAAATTAGATATTTGAAAGTTTCAGCCAGCGTGGAGAGAAGTATATGGATTTGTGCAGAAAGGGGATTGTGTTGTTTGTAGCCTGTGCAGTGAAAGTATGGTATCTCGTACTTCCAGCGTCCACCGCCATTTCACATTCAAGCACAAAGCCAAATTTTCTGGTGTCAATGAAGCAGACAAACGTGAGTGCATTAGAAACGCTGTTGATTCTTTTGAAAAACAGCTTTTCTAAGTTTGTAACTAAAAATGCTCTTCCTACACGGGCAAGTTACGTTGCAGCTATAGCTATAGCTCGGAAAGGCAAGTGTTTCACAGATAGCGACTACATGAAGGAAGCCTTCGTAAACTGTGCTGAGGAACTATTTCATGACTTTGCGAACAAAGGCGAATAGATGAAATGTCAACTGATGTTAGGAAACAAATGACGGAAGACCTACAAACATGTGCTGTGATGAACCTTGCACCGGACGAAAGCACAGACATAAATGATTCCCACCGTCTGGCTATAATTGTTTGCTACTGTGTCAATGGGAAAGTTAAGGAAGAACTGTTTTCTTTGAGCGCTATGCATGGTACAACGAAGGCTACAGACATACTTCAAAGACTTTATCACACAATAACAAGTCGACCTGCATAAAGTGTTTTCTGTTACCACTGATAGCACACTTGCTAAGGTGGGTAAAACAGCTGGATTTATAAAACTTATGGAAACTGAGATCGGATGTTCTCTTATGAGTTTCCATTGCATCATTCATCAGGAGAGCCTGTGCACTAAGATCTCGTCTTCTGATTTAAACAAAGTAATGACAACAGTTGTGAAAATTGTCAACTTTTTGATTGCCCGCTCTTCTTTGACACACAGGAGATTCCGCGAACTTCTGAATTATATGGATTCTGCATACCTTTCGTTACTTCCCCACTGTGAAACCCATTCAGAGGAGCATCGAGTGAACACTCGGGATATATGCAACTATATGGGACAGCTTGAAAATGAGTTCATAAGACGATTCCAAGACTTTCGAGACAAAAGGACCCATGTTTTCATTTCTTGTGAACCCTGACAATACGAAGGAAAGCGAAATACAACTGTATTTTCAGTGGATGAACATTGACGGATTTGAATTGGAACTGATTGACTTCCAGAGCTCGGGCATCCAGGTATCAAAGTTCAAATCACTGCGAGGTGAGCTTGAAAAGGAAAGCGGCTGGCAACTCAAGATATCATAGAATGTTGGTCTTCCCTTCCTTCGAAGTACGCCTGCCTGAAAAAAGTAGCTTTTGCCTTGCTGACGGCCTTTGGTTCTACTTACCGCTGTGAACAGGTGTATTCACAATTGAAAACTATACTAAGTCCAGTTAGAAGCCATCTGACCACTGACCATTCTGATGCGTGTTTACATCTGATGACAACAAACTACCAGCCTGACATATCCAACCTTAGCAAGCAGAAACAGGGCCAAGGAAGCCACTAAAGAGGACACAGCTAGGATGAGAGCTACTTTATTATTTTTTTACGTGTTTATGTAGGTACTAAAAAAAGTTTGCATTGCAGTATTCAGCGTTATGGATATTAATTGTCTATAAGTTTAAGTAGGTAATTTTATTTAATTTATTTTTTTGGTGTAGTTTTGTGGGTGTGAATACTGGGCATCTGTGTTGGTGAGCATTTAGTTCAGTCCCTGTATAAAAGTGTTTCTCTTTGTAGTATTTATTTATTGTCACTGGTTGTTAGTTTTGGTATTTTCTAAATTTGGTATTTACTGTAAGAAACAATAATATATATGGGAACCTAAAAATGATGCAAAAATCAGTTTGTGTTTGGTGTTTTTTGTTTTGTTTTGTTTTGTTTTTTCCACTTCCTCTAAAGGTAAGTTGGTTGTTCTCCTTTCACCACTGCTTTAATGTCAGTTTAGTTTTCAAGGGTGTGACCTAATCTTAGCCCTGCAGCATGCTGAATGTGTATTGTTTTTCTAGAAACATGTCATTTTTTTGTGCAACACTTTTGTGAGGCATTGTGTCACCTGTCTTTGGAATGTCCCTAGAATGTCATCTACTCTTTTGTTGTACATCCTCAACTTTTGTCCCATTCTTTTTATTGGGCTTTTGTATATCTATCTGCAGTACCCTATGAGGTGACTTGGACCAGTACTTTTGCTATCCTTTTAAGAGAAGAAGAGATTCACACTGATTTGACACATCAAATGCAGAACTACTGAACTACATACCCGTTAGCAAATGGAAAGTGTATATAATACTAGGCTAAACCCCTCAGATGTACAGCATCACCATTCTAAACAAGTACAATCAGTGGTAAATAAATGTAAATTAAGTAATTATTCTTTCTTTTCTTTACATTTTTTCATTCCTCAACTTGTTCTGTAATGACAGTACAAACTAAATGTCTCCAATGTATATATATATATATATATATATATATATATATATATATATATATATATATATATATATATTACTGTATACACATTAGGGTACAGTTTTGTGTATATGTGCTAGTCTTTTAAACCCATTTCCCCCACCTTTTAACTATTCATTTTCTTGTACATATATATACACTACCGGTCAAAAGTTTTAGAACACCCCCATTTTTCCAGTTTTTTATTGAAATTTAAGCAGTTCAAGCCCAATGAATAACCTGAAATGGTACAAAGGTAAGCGGTAAACTGCCAGAGGTTAAAAAAAGTTTAGGTTACCAAAAACTGAAAAATAATGTACATTTCAGAGTTATACAAAAAGGGAACAAGTAATGGGTTAACAACTTACAGCTGTTCTGCAGCAATGGAAGTAAATTAAGCCTTGAAAGTTGATGCTAACAATTCCTACAGGTGTCTCAACTTTTGTTGATTACTTACAAACCCTCTGTCTGTATAAAAGCAGTGTTGGAACAGACTGTGTTACTACACCCTCTTAAAGCATTATTTGGACAGTATTGTACTGCAGGAAGTAGTATATTGCTCTCATAATGGTGAGAAAAAGGCAATTAACAAAGGAAGACAGACAGACCATTATAACCCTTAAAAGTGTAGGTCTTTCCTTAGGGAAATTGCAAAGAAAGCCAAGGTGTCAGTGAGTACAGTTTCCTACACCATCAAAAGGCACTTGGAAACTGGAGGAAACTCTGACAGGAAGAGGTCTGGCAGACCCAAAGCCACAACAGAATCAGAAGACAAGTTCTTGAGAGTCAACAGTTTGCGTGATAGGCGGCTCACAGGACAACAGCTTCAAGCACAGCTTAACACTTGTCGAAGTAAGCAAGTCTCAGTTTCAACTGTGAAGAGAAGACTTCGAGCTGCAGGTTTGACAGGTCGAGTGGCAGTAAGAAAGCCATTGCTAAGATGGCAAAATAAGAAAAAGAGGCTTGCCTGGGCCATGAAGCACCGCCAGTGGACTACTGAAGACTGGAAGAAGGTCTTATGGACCGATGAATCAAAATTTGAAATCTTCGGTTCATCACGCAGGGTTTTTGTACGCCGTCGACTAGGCGAAAGGATGGTTCCTCAGTGTGTGACACCAACTGTCAAACATGGAGGAGGAAGCTTGGTGGTCTGGGGCTCTTTTGCTGGATCCAGAGTCGGCGACTTGCACAGAGTGAGTGGCACCCTGAACCAAAACTGATACCACAGCATTTTGCAGCGCCATGCAATACCCTCTGGTATACGCCTAGTTGCTCAGGGGTTCATCATGCAGCAAGATAATGACCCAAAACATACCTCCAGGCTATGTCAGAACTACCTTAAAAGAAAAGAACAAGACGGTAGGCTTCAAATCATGGAATGGCCAGCACAGGCTCCAGACTTAAACCCCATCAAGCTGGTTTGGGATGAACTGGACAGAAGGGTGAAAGCAAAGCAACCTACAAGTGCAACACATTTGTGGGAACTTCTGCAACAGTGTTGGGAAGAACTTTCCGAACAATATTTGATTTCCATTGTAGAAAGAATGCCACGAGTGTGTTTGGCTGTTATATCTGCAAAAGGTGGCTACTTTGATGAGTCAAAAATTTAGATTAAATTTTGTTAAACAAAACGATTCCATGATTTCTTTTTTATCTCCAATTGTTTATTTGTTCTATGCTTTAATTTCAGAGTACATTGAGACATTAAACTGCGTAAATTTCAATAAAAACTGGAAAAATGGAGGTGTTCTAAAACTTTTGACCGGTAGTGTATATATATTATAAATTGATTTTTCCTGAAAACTAATTTGAAGTACTTATTTCCAAATTGATAACATATTTGTCAAGGCTGTGGGACTTTTATTACTCCAAGCTTTCCCCTGAGGAACCATAGTGCACAGTGTCTTCTTGTTGTTTTGTCCTGAAAGACAATACATGTTATCGTAGAAGGAGGGACTGGATGCAATGCTCTGTCTACTACGAGGGCATCACTATGGATGCAAGTCATATTCAGGGAGAGACTGATTGTCATGGTTGAGATTTACCTTTGAAGTAATCTGTGATTTTCTGTGAACAACAAGCATAAAATAACCACAAAAGAAAAACAAACAAAAGAAATATAGAGGTCACTGGTGGCCAGTGACATCACAAAAATGTAGGCACTAAAAACTGAAATGATTAAAGTACATGGAAAAGGGCATTTTGAACATCTGAATTGCTGAGCAGTTTTGCAGCCTGAACGGAAATGTAACATAATAATTACCTGCAGAAGTGGATAGCAACTATTAGACTCCTTTACTGACCAAGGCTTATATTTTATCCAGCACATCTTGTTACACAATTTACAATTTATCTGCACTGCCCATAGACACCAAGATTCTAGGTTACTTTTGAGGGCCAGTATGCTATGCAAAAAAAATAAATAAATCAGGGATTCCCCTCCCTGAATATGCTGGGGTACAAATTTGGCACTGTGGTACCTCATGTAGCGCCAGCAACATTATATCCTGGCACCAGAAGACATGTTAAAATAATATTTTTGTTTTGTTTTATTCCTTAGCAACCTCGATCTGGACGGGGCTGTGGCAGAAGTCCCCCACTGTTGTCCTCCTCATGACCACGGCTGGTTTTGGTAGACTGGCGCTCGGGCTACTCCCACTTGGGCACTTGATGTTCGGACTCCTCCCACTCCATGTCCGTATCCGTGTCCCAGTCGGCCTCCGGGCAGCTGTCCTCATGCCCATAGCACAGGCAGAAGGAGCATTGTGGGACACCAGCCTGGGCATACTGGGACTACTCAGTTTCTAGCTCTTGGTAGATCCAGTCCATGACCTGGGTCATTGCCTCCAAGGCCTCCACCAGCCCTGGACATCCTCTTGTGATCCCCTTCAGCTGGATTGCAGGCTGCAATTGGTTGACATCCAGGAGGATATTCAGGTGGCTGTCCTCCAGCAGATGTCTCCCCTCTGTTCTCAGCCACAGGGGAGTGCTGGGGTCGCTCAGCCAGCTCTTGTACCTCTCCATTCCTTTTTGGAGAGGTGGCCCTTTCTTTTTCCTTCTGGACAGGACCTTCTCTTTCATAGTGAGTCACTTTGGTGTCATTTTTATCACATTTAATTGAGATACTCTGTTTGTTTGAGTTTAACAAGGATATATGCACTTTAATACAATTGAAATATTGGTTACACTGTATGACCAAAGCAGGTTACCCGAAATGACTTATAATTGTCATACTCAAACCATGGCCTATGTAATTAAAATGCAGACTTAACTGTTATATATTTATAATCTTAAAGGAAGACAGACACATTAGTAGTGAATAATTGTTATGAAAACTTTATTGTTTTTTTTAATCACTGAGTTAACGATTGATATATTCAAGGAAATTCACAACTTAATTGTAGATTCACTGTTCAATACGTAAATGAAACTTTCTGAAAAAAAACTTTAACTACAACATGAAAGGAATGTAGTCAACATTGGTCAACAGAGCAACACAGAAAGAACAAAAATTTAACACGGCATGAGAAAAATAACATTTTGCATTAGGCACTTTTGACAGCACATCATCCTGCTGCTGATAATGGAAAGTCAACATCTACCAGGCTTTTGTGAATTGTATCCAGTCAGTGCTGCACAGTTTGGAATATCTGGAAGTGGAAGGCTCTGGCTCAGTAATTACTGCAACAATGTCTGACTTGTAATAAAATATTACGTCAGAAACTCTGTGCCAAACAAATGAATTCTTATCATCTAACTGACACATGCAGTTTACTTCAACTTCTTTTTCCACCTCCTTAAGGACTTGCCCTATGTATGGTAGTTCATCATACATCACAATAACAACCTTGCCAACTAGTATCTCACCATCTGGGACAGTGACATTGGATTACTACTTTCTGATCACTTAGCATTTCCTTTAGCTTTCTACATTCCTCTACTTGATGGATCCAGTTGAATTGATGCTTTGCAAGGGAGTCGAGTTTCTGGTTTAACTCTTTTACCAGGTCTGTTATGGTCCAGGATACTGTTGTTTTTTTTTACAAAATTGTTGTAGGTCTTATCTCCTTTCGAGAACTTGAGACCTTTTCTGAGGGATCCAACTCAGAAAAAGCAACTTTGTTGTAGCAGCATTGCAGTACATGCATTCCTTATTGTTTGCATCACAAACAATTGTTGAAAGCAGCTCAGTGATGCTAGCTGTTTTTATATCCCCTTCTAGCAAAGTCTCTCAACAGCAAGTTTGACATTTTCAAGATCCATACATGCACAAGTGTGGCCGCCACTTGCTTTTGGCTCAGTGATGCAGAACGGTCGTCTCCTAATGAATTGTCGATAAGACAGCAAGAATGGCTTACCCACTTCAAGGCAATACTGAACATGTAGTTCAGTTAACGATTTTGTCAATACCCTTGTGGCAGGATGACAGAGGTTTGAGGCTCAGAGACAGTGGAAGGGGCAAAATAATGATCTTTATTAAACAAAAATAATCAAATAAATAGGCACAAGGGCCCAAACAAAAGCTAGCACCTCATCACATCCCCCCCCCCCCTGCGCGAAGCAAGTGGCCCATGGGGGCGGCCATGGTGGGAGGTCTTCCTTCTCCCATTGCTGAGGGAGGGTCAGTCCATAGCCCGGCGCCCTCTTGGCGGGACCGAGACCTGGCGAAAGGGGACCCAGGTGCATTGGATGGGGCGTCGGGAGCACAGGCAGGCGACCAGTCGGCTGCAGCCCCAGGCAGAGGTGCAGGCCCAGGCTACAGTGCAGCGACGTCTGGGCAACCAGGGGGAGCGGAGCAGGAGACCATGCGACCTCCTGTGCCTGGTGGTGCTGCGACCTGGGAGTCAGGCCCAGCGACCAAAGGTCCAGACATGGAGCCTGGGTGTCCAGGAGTCCAGGCCGAGGGATCCAACCCCCAGGCGCCGGGCTGTGGCACAGGGGTGGTGGTCGGGGCTGTGGTGGAGGTGGTCTCCTCACCTCCCCCCCTTCTTCGTGGCCGGCAGCTCCCCTTTGTGAGGCTCCGGCCACAGTACTTCCTGCTGCCCTTCAGGACTGGCAGCGACCCCAGGAGAAGCAGGACCCTCGGGAGGCGACGACGGCAGCGGACCCTCGGGAGGCGACAGCGGCAGCGGACCCTCGGGAGGTAAGCTCGGGAGGGGAGCCCCTGGCCATGAAGACGGCAGCGGGAGCTCCACTTCTCCCTCGTACTCTGCAAACGGTGGCTGCCAAGGCGATGCAGAGCAGCAGGCAACCCCAGGCGAAGCAGGACCCTCGGCGACCCCAGGCGAAGCAGGACCTTCGGCGACCCCTGGCGAAGCAGGACCTTCGGAGGAACAAAAACAGAGCAGCAGGCAACCCCAGGCGATGCGAGGCAGGCATCCTTGGGCGTGGCCAACATTGCAGGAACCTCCGGCCAGGGTGGCAGTAGCCAGAGTTCCTCTTCACTGTAGGCAGCAGGAGGTAGAGCCCGCTCAAGCTCCTCTGGTGGCGGACGCGGGAACAGCAGCTCGTCTCCCTCTGATGGCGGAGGCGGGAACAGCAGCTCGTCTCCCTCTGATGGTGGAGGCGAGTACAGCAGCTCGTCTCCCTCTGATGGCGGAGGCGAGAACAGCAGCTCGTCTCCCTCTGGTGGCGGAGGTGAGAACGGCGACGCTGGTCCTTCCGGCGACGCTGGTCCTTCCGGCGACGCTGGACCCTCTGGACCCCCTGGCCCCTCTGGCGACGCTGGACCCTCTGGACCCCCTGGCGGCGCGGGACCCTCTGGACCCCCTGGCGGCGCTGGACAGTAGTTCCACCCCAGGCGACGGCAGACCAGCAGCGACCCCAGGCGACGGCGGACCAGCATCCCTAGGAGAAAGCACACTGAGAGTTTCTCTAGACGATGCGGGCAGGCAGGCAACCCCAGGCGATGCGAACAGGCAGGCAACCCCAGGCGATGCGAACAGGCAGGCAACCCCAGGCGATGCGAACAGGCAGGCAACCTTGGGCGGTGCTGTGCCTCTTAGCCGCCGGGTAGTTTGTCCCCGCGCTCCCTTCAGCAGCCGGTACAGAGGCTGGGAGGGACCTCCAGCATCTTCTGCTGGCGGTGGAGGGAGAGACAGCGCCTGCTGTTCCCCCTCTGCTGGCGGTGGAGGGAGAGACAGCGCCCGCTGTTCCCCCTCTGCTGGCGGTGGAGGGAGAGACAGCTTCGGCTGTTCCCCCTCTGCTGGCGGTGGAGGAAGAGACAGCTCCGGCTGTTCCCCCTCTGCTGGCGGTGGAGCGAGAGACAGCTCCGGCTGTTCCCCCTCTGCTGGCGGTGGAGGGAGAGACAGCTCCGGCTGTTCCCCCTCTGCTGGCGGTGGAGGGAGAGACAGCTCCGGCTGTTCCCCCTCTGCTGGCGGTGGAGGGAGAGACAGCTCCGGCTGTTCCCCCTCTGATGGCGGTGGACGGAGAGACAGCTTTGGCTCCTCCCGCTCGAGCCGTGGACGCACCGACTCCTCCCGCTCGGCCCGTGGACGCACCGACTCCTCCCGCTCGGGCCGTGGACGCACCGACTCCTCCCGCTCAGGCTCCTCCCCCTCGGGCTGTGGACGTTCGGGCTCCTCCCTCTCAGGCTGTGGGGAGGTCGTGGAAGAGGTCTGCTTCGGGGTGCACCAACCACTCCCAGATCTCCCGTGATGGTGGTGAAGGCGGTGTTGGTGGGGTGGCTGCCAAGGACGGGGTTGGTAGCTGCTGCTTTCTTCGCTGCCTTTGTTTATTTCCCATTCTGTGCACCGCCAAACCTCCAAAATCCAAAAATTCAAAAAAATTCAAAACTAAAAAAAAAATACTGCTCTGAGCCCCTAGGTGGTGCTATCCCGCTGCTGACACCACGTGTGGCAGGATGACAGAGGTTTGAGGCTCAATGACAGTGGAAGGGGCAAAATAATGATCTTTATTAAACAAAAATAATCAAATAAATAGGCACAAGGGCCCAAACAAAAGGTTTAAACAAAATACAGAAATGTAGGCTGGGCATTCGCCTTCACTACAGTTTCTTTCTTCAAAAACTGAAAAACACAGCACACCAACAAACAAACTCACCCCAAAAAACTCCTCTCTCTAACAAAGGGTTTCAGCTGTCTTTTATGGTCTGTGGCTGGAGCCCAATTAACTAATAATTAACAATTATACACTTAAGCCAAGGCTCCAGCCACATTCTCACATGCATTTTACAGGGAGGAATTTAACCCCCTCCCTGCCAATCCAAAACAAACCAAGAATCACAAAAACATAATGAAAACAGTAAAAATAACAACAATAACAAAACACAAATTTATAGGGGCGAGTTAGCACCTCATCACAACCCTCCACTGATATTTCTCCTTGTTTTTCTTTAGAACATCTTTTTTACCAGGTAAAATATGGCTATTTATATCTCGAGATAGGAACTCTACAACTTTCTGTTTTTTGCTAACTCTGGGTTTGAACTTTTCACTAAAACACTTCTTTCTACTTTTCATTTTCAACCGCTCAATATTTTTCCCGTAAGTTTCACTTTTTCTTTTAGCATCTGCCAGTTGTTTTGTAAGTATTTTTACTTGGTCTAGAAGCTTCTTCTTTTCCTTCTGCAGTTGATTATTTCTCTGCTTCGTTGGTCTGGACTGGACTTTTGGGGCTGAGGTTGATTCTAAGGGTAAAAGCTGGTTTTCTTTTTATGAGGTCCCTGGTTCTGTGTCAAGTCTTGGCTGTATGTTCTCTGCACTGACATAATCATGGTCCACATAAGGTTCTGGAGGAACTTCAATAGGTGGTGTCACAGAGTTGATCAAAACCCTTGAGCCTGGCAAGGTGTGGAGAAAACATGAAATAAATACTGGTGTTCAGGTAGGCTCCTTTTCTAATCTGTTGTTGCAAATACCCACTGACTGTGACTACAGCATAGAGGTGTGGAAATGTTAGAGACATTAAAATGGCCCATGGTGTGCCCAGATTAGTATATTTATGTGAGCAGACTGAGATGAACAAGTACAGGACTTTCCATAACTGTCTTGCAGGGTATTCCAAAAGATTTGGTTTGAGAGTAATACATTCCAGGAATAAACGAGCATCTCCAGACACCCAGATTGTAGTTGTGACAAGTGCCAGCAAAGACAGGGCCTATTTAAAAAGAGAGTTTGTACAGTTTGTTCCCCTGGAAGATGTTGTGTTTATACTGAGGTTAGCTCAGGAGAGCAAGTATTTAATTTCAATGGAAAGGAAATAATAAGAGCAACCTGCCTCAAGTGTAAACAGCCAGTAGACTGGAGAGCCATGGGAAGCATGGTATGCCTGCAGTGTATGCAGCTTACTGACAGAGTTGCAGTACATTAGAGGTGCCAACCAGACAGAGCTCACCATACCTGTGATGCAAGATACTGGGTGCCCGGGACCAGCTTTACTGTTTGAGGGAGAAGAGGAGAACAGAAAAAGATGGGGTCCCTCTTGACCTGAAGAGAAGAGCTTGCTTGCTTGCTGCTAAATATTTTCTTATAAAGTATAGTTGCACACTGAATTTTCTACAATTAAAAATAAACCTATGCTTTCTGGTCACTAGCACTATTCTCTCTGAAAGATGAACTATAGCTGTCTTTTCTTTAACACCTTTTCGGCAAAGCAGCAACACCTCGAATTGTTATAAACTAGACAAGAGCTGGGGACTTTTTCTAACTACCCATTTGCTCTGAAAAATTAACTTATACCCTGTACTGGCCATCTAGGCAGTGTATTTTTATCAATAAAAAGGTCAGGATGTGGTTTGGCCTTGCAATATCGCTCACTAAAAGCAGGTTTCTGAGGAAATAGGCTGAAGTCTATTTTTGTGAAGGTTTTAAGACACGATGTATAATTAAAATGCTAAACTTACTAATTAAATGTGATGAGCTTAGGATCTATATATACTAAAACTAATTATTAGTTTATTTAGGAGACACCTTTATCCAAGGCGACTTACATAGACTAGGGTGTGTGAACTATGCATCAGCTGCAGAGTCACTTACAACTACGTCTCACCTGAAAGACAGAGCACAAGGAGGTTAAGTGACTTGCTCAGGGTCACACAATGAGTCAGTGGCTGAGGTGGGATTTGAACCGGGGACCTCCTGGTTACAAGCCCTTTTCTTTTACCACTGGACCATACCATGCACTATAATTGTATTTACTTAGTGTAGTATGTGCATTTTGTGCTTGAACTTGCTAAATATTTTGTAGTATGAATTTAAACATTTAGGTAAGCTTGATAGCTTTCAGACACATTGTAACCACATACTGCATAAGCAGGGGGGTTGTGGTGACATCATGAAAGGTGGGTAGGCAGCTGAAAAATTGGACATAAAAACTTTAATCAAACGATACCAAAGGGTTCTTTTTCCAACCTCTGATCCTCAACTGAGCTCGTGAGAACCCAGCCTCTGCAGTTGAATCCTGATTAGAGACTCTGCCTGAAAAGCCTTTACCTACTACTTGACATCACCAATCTGCTCTGAATCAATTACACCTCAAAGAAGAGGATAAGCATATATTCATCGCCTGAAATATAGATGTCTTAGAAATGAGTAGAATTAATACATGTATTGTCAATGTGCTAATTTTCCTCGGGCCCAGTGCATGGAAATTAACCACTAGGAGTACTGTTCTCTCCTGAGTTTTACCTTTATAAGATTCGAACGTGACAGTGGTGTCACATCCAGTGAAGCAGGTGTGAGGTCCATAACTTCATCCAGTATTTCTAGTAAAAACCTCATTCTAAATTAGAATACTCATACAACATTTCTACATGTATCAAAAGACCTTCACAGAATTATGCCTATGTATTGTATTAAGTGTTTATTCGGAATTTTACTAACTTTATTTGAATGCATAAGCTTTCGGACGGTTACACCGGATTACACTTACACTTTTAAAGCCCAAAAACCACAAGTATGATAATGAGTCAAGATAAATACAGTAGTTGCTTATTAAATAAAATATTGTAGATTTATTTGATATATAGTACATTTTTATATTAATTTCTTAAGTAGACTGATTATCTTCAGACAGCAAAATTGACATGTCACGTTATCTGCCCATATACTTGTAACTAAATTACAAACACTCAAACAATAGTTCAATAAACAGCACCAGCCACATTCTCACAAGCTGTCTGACAGAGATGAGCTACTAACACTGCTTCTGCCAGACCACATTTAAACCAATAATAATAAACAAAACAGCGTGTTTTAACTAAACACAAAATACATTTAGTTTTTAAATCATAATACATTGTTTTCTAACGAAACACAAAATTCATTTAAATCATAACACAGTCACCCGTTCTTAAACATAACAATACATTTTATTTATATGCAGGGCTTTGTCCCGCCCCTTTTATTATGTGCAGGGCTTCCTTCTGCCCTGCCACACTCCCAATCACCACTCAAATCCAATTCAAAACTTTTGTACTTGCCTATCGCTGTCTCGACCTTTCTGCCCTCTCCTACCTTCAGACTATTATATCTCTCACCCCCTCCGCTCCTCTGCCACCAGCAGATAAGCTGTACACCCCCACCCCCTCCAGAGACCGCTCCTTCTCCACCCTTAGTGGTGGAACGACCTACCCACGGATATTAGGACTGCTCAGTCCCTGACCACCTTTCGGTGCCTCCTCAAGACATACCTGTTCAGACAGCATCGGTAAACCTCACAACTCTTGACTATACTGGACTATATGGCACCCAACTGTATTAGTACTTGCACTTAACTGCTCCACACTTTTATATTTTCTGTATCTTGTCCTTGATGTTACTCTTAAAGGTAACTGTATTCACGTTTTTTGTAATTGTTCTTGTGCACATGTGTTGTTTTGTAGTCAATACCCATGCACCTCATCTTGGCACATCACCTGACTGAAAAGTGTATGACCCCTCTGAAATCCAACCTTATGGTTTGCTTGAGATCAAATGCCCAGATATTGACACTCACAATGTGTCTGTTCCTAAAAACGAATGCAGGTGGCTCATTTTCTATTAAAAAGAGCCATGAGTACTACTATCAAGTAATGGGTCAGTTGGGAATTACAGGTTTCAAATGGTGTGACATTTGTGAAATGCAGAGATGACTACCATTTGGAGAGAGTGCCTTTTGAACTCCAGTTATGGGAAGAAATTAAACAAAAGTTAGATGTTTTCTTTTTCACACACTTTATTCCCAGATGTTGTAAAAAAAAAAAAAATAGGTGTATCAACAGTTAAAAAAAAAAACAGTAGCATTTTATTTCTATGAACAATTACAATTATTATTATTATTATTATTATTATTATTATTATTATTATTATTATTTATTTCTTAGCAGACGCCCTTATCCAGGGCGACTTACAATCGTAAGCAAATTATAATTAACTATACATATAGAGGGCATGTTTACAGAAGTTGGGGGGCAACATTGCAGTCCAGTTGTATTATAAAAGCTTCATCTACTACACAAAGAAATAAAAAACGATCTGAAGTATGTCTCTCACTCACTGCTAGCCCTGTAAGTAACTAATCAATTATATCAGTGGTTCCCAACGCTGGTCCCGGAGTACCCCTGCCCTTCTGGTTTTTGTTCCAACTGAACTGCTCTCAGTTACTTAATTGAACTCTCAATTGAACTAACAATTTGCCTAATCAGAGCTTTTTAATTGTTTAAACTACTGAAGATTTCAAGTTAAGTATAAAATGTTTGATAAGCTACACAACTTAAAAAGTCAAATTGAGCAAATAATAAGTTCAATCAAGTAATTGAGAGCTTGGTTGGAACCCCTCAAATCTCAAAGCAACGGCCCTTTGAAATTAGTCAACAATGCACACACAGTCCACAGCTGACTTGCATTACCTGCTAGAGTACGGGGGATGGTGCTGTCAAATACATGATGTTCTTTTATTCTCCTTATGGCTCTTTCCACAAGAATTCTCAGTCGAGCAATTTCATGAGTTTGTTTCACTTCTTCACTAGTAAATTTTCCACTTGGCCTAGAAAAGGTGGCATTACCAAAGTACTGTTTATTTTTTAAAAAAGATCTTGAATAGTGAACCCTTTATCAGCAACAACTTCATCTCCTTCCTCTAAAATATCTAGAATACCAGACCTTCTGGTAATCTCTGAATCAGAAATGGACCCAGTATACAAAGAACTAACAAAAGTAACAGTCCAAATGGACTGACACCTATTAAGCTCTTAATTGTTGTAGAACTTTTGTAATTTATTTATTATTTATTTATTTATTTCTTAGCAGATGCATACAACATACAATTACCCATTTACACAGTTGGGTTTTTGCTGGAGCAATCTAGGTAAAGTACCTTGCTCAAGGGTACAGCTGAAAACACAATAAACTATTATGTTGATACTGCATTTTGCATGGTAGTGTGATGATTTGACTTTTACATATTTTTTAGGCATCACATGTACAGTATTATACATTTATACATCTATAGACAATATTATGTACGATAAACATTTACCTAGAACGATGTCTCCATTTTAAGAGGGGCCTCTGAGGTTTTTCAGTCCACTGGAAGATCGTTGGCACCGTCCCAGCAATTAGTGTATGTTTTTCAGTTACAGTCTTCAGGAAATTCACAGGACTAAAGTGTTTACTGCACACTCTCGTGTTATCTGTAATCCAGTACAACATGAGTTTACCATTAAGTAAATCAAGCAATGACTAAGAGACAACTATTAAAATGATTTTCTGTGAAAAAAAATAAAGTATTTACTCTGGTTACAGAGTAGTGCAACTTATAGTAGGCCTACAGTTTTTATAGTACTAAACTAAAAAGTTACGGTAGATCCACTAAGTAATATAATTTTCATAAAAGTATAATTTACTATCCATACACATTTAGATTTATTTACAAAACATTACCAATTTACAAATTATTTGTTATAAACTACATAGCATCCTGTACTAAAAACATCACTAATGTTCATTAGCTAGCAAAGTTTATCACAACATTAAAATGGTTTATACTTGTTATTTACCTGAAAGTTCGGACCAATTTCTCTTCTTATTTTATGTATCCAGTCCTTCCTAATTTTCTCTTGTTTCAGAAATCGAAGAAATTATATATTTTTCACTGGATCATTTCTTGAATCAGAAACACAAAATGGAACGCAACAGTGCAACACCATAACTTCTCTCCGCTGCAGAGACCTGGCGTGAATAAGGTCTATGCCATGTGGCTGTGCAAAGGGTGGCCATCGTGGTTCCAGACTCCTTCACCAAGTTGGCCACCAGCCATCAAACTCACACACACGCACACCCATGCTCCCATGTGTAGAGCCTGTGCTCTGTCACCAGCCTTATATTGAACTTAGATTCAACGTTAGTCATTTAAAAAATAAAAAAAAATGGAAAACAAATTATACTATGAAAAAAACGTTTAAAAATGTTATCTGAAATTATAACTTCAGATTTGTAACTCATTCTCCATGAAAGATACATACTAGAGTACAAGTATTATCCTGGGCACACCTTACTACCAGGGCAGTTGACTAAGAGTTCCCCAAAACATTCCTCCACTTTAAGTCCAAAATGTGTTTGAAAGAACCACAGTGCCTATGAGATAAACAGTTTGCTAGTAAAATTTTCCAATGCCCATTACTTTTTTCTTTTTGTCTATCGTTAAAACAAAAAGGGGACTATGTTGTAAGATAATCAAGAACAGGAACAGTGATAGGAATATGAATAAACCTTATAGAAAAAAACCTCCCATGTATTACATGGGCATTTCCAGCCCATCTGGTAATCATATGCTGCAAGTTGGGTTTGTTGCCGTGCAAACTTTAATGATCCTGTCCTACCTCCAAGAAAGGGCTTTCATTAACTATATTTACCCTTGTTCTTTGTACTCAGTTAAAATTACACTTGTCTCATTTCAGCTAGTTTTTCTTAACAATACTGCAGACTGTGACCTTGACTTATGGGCATGACGTGAAAACAAAATAAGCAGTGGTAGTTTTCTTAATTCAAATCTGAAGCTCAGTCAAAGGTGACTGTTTTCTTCAAAGGCTCATTTTAGAAAAATAGAGGAACAAAAATTAGAACTTAAAAAAAAAGATCTTGTTAAGAATTGAACCCTTTACCCTTTATCGGTGGCTTTTGACATTGAAACTTGCAAATCATGCTGACCATTTTTTAAATCTTCTTGAAAGAACAACCAAATTACAACTTCAAACTGCTGCCACAAAGGATTTCCCTGATGGTACTATAACTGACCTACAACTAATAAAGAGGCATAAAGCACATTTCAAAAGTGAACCTGTTTAATATACTGTATAAGGGGAAAGGTTCATAATGTTAATGTCACATCAAAGTATTATTTTTAGTAATATTATTATTTGCTTATTTAGCAGAAGTGTAGTAAAGAACAGAAAGGCACAGGCAAGTATGGCAAAGCACAGATAGCTATAGTTAACTTGGAAAATCCAACCATAAGAAAAGTATGAACATTTACCGTGTGTTACTTTGTGAAGGGGTTGTGTTACTAACGTTACATTTAAGCTCTGCTTTAGCTCCATTTTCCACATACTTTTTTTTTTTATTACCGATAACATCTACAGAAAATAAAAAGGGTTTTGCTTTAAAATAAATACATGTTATTTATTTAATGTTGATAGTAATGAAAACAATCAGGTTACATAATATTTTAGAAGCATTTTTTAATCTTTTTTTTTTTTTTTTTTTGAAAGCAATGAAATTAAACTTGACTGCAAGCCTGTCTGGAATCTTCACAGAACTGTTCTTTTTAGGTTATGAAAGGGAAGCATAATCTTGGTAATGTACAATATACTATAAGTAGCCATTTGACATGGTTTTATTTTGCATCTTATTTATACAACGTGGTATCATTAAAATAAATTGTCAAGAAACTGTAAAGAAAAATCTTTAACAAATGTTGGACTAAAAGTTTTTCTTAGTCTTATTGAGTGTTTAATAGTTATTTACACTGTAGCACTAATACAGTATGCTGTTCAGTGGTTATTCAAAGAAAATTATGAAAATAAACATCAGTTGTAAATCAGTCAGTTTTCATATAAATATCTAGCAAGAAATACAATTGATTTCTTAGGCAAATTTATGCTTATTTTGGTTAGTTAAGGGAACTAATTTTGTACACAGATAAGAGACTTGTCCTATGTTTTCTCAATCATCAGTGACTGTTGAATTAGTTGTGTTTGTGTAAGATATAGTATAAGTAAATAAATAAAAGTCCTTGTGCCTCCCCCATCACCCCACACACAGTTCCTAACCTTGATGGCGTCTGCAGTATCGTACAGCTTGTCCCAAGATTCTTCACTTTGCTCTGTGGTCGAGGTCAGAGGCAATTGCAAAGGTCACAGCCTAAACTTTCATGCCACACTCACTTCAATAAACCCACTCTGAATACAGTCACATCCTGGGACTTTAACAACATTGTTCATGTCAGCAAGTCTCTTTTTGCACTATGGGTCTTTCCTTTATTTCCCTTCTTTGCTATAACATTGTCAACTCAATGATATTCAGTAAACAGAAAATGGAAATCAGGTTAACCACTAAACCAAATCTCCAAATACAGTACAGCCTTACTATAGCTGCCAGCGCTGGCCTGCTTTAAATAGTTTTCTAACAGAGGGTGTTGCCACTTGGCCTCGTCATTAGACAGACTGTTACACCTATAGTATTTTAACTGTTTGCTATTAAAAACATACTTTACTTACACAAAATCAGATACAACTGTCATATTATCCCACCATTCTTCTTAAAAAAATCTGTATATAGCATAAACACCCCTGAACTGGAGAGAAAAGCAATTAAAATCCTCCTTGTCTGTCACAAACGTATATCATTAAATAATTTCTATATCACATTAAGCAGGACCAGATTATTTTCAGATAGCTACCCAAAGTTTCAATATCCATAGTTTTATAATTACATAATTGAGACTGACCATACTCAACTATGCTTTACTGCACTTTACTATATTTTAACCAAGGTACACCTAAGTAAACTAATAATATTATATTATTTAAAGATTGGTTGAAATTCCTAACTTTGTTTGTTGATTTCATTTCAAATTGTTTAGTTTATTTGATTTGGCAAGTTGAAGTCATATTTTCACATGTACTTTGTGGAGGAAAATAACACCCAATGTGTATACATATGGTAATACACAGAGGATATAACAAATGGCAAACTTTAGATGAATATTACATATCTGTAATTTTGAAAGTGTATAAAATGATGTAGGTATCTCACATATATAAGGATAAATCCAGTAAGAAAACAAGGATGTAATTAACATACATGACTCCCACTAAGGGTAATAATAATAACACCATAAATTAATCAGTACCAGTAAAAGTAGGTCACCATGACCAGCCACCAAGCTCTCATAATAAATGCAGTTTAATCAAATTATGGCAAAACATGGTTCCCTAAGATGGAACCTCCAGTAGTTCTGCCAGTCAACATTAACCAGTGATCTACTTTTACTTTATGTGGAAGAACTAGTAACTACTAACTAATGCATAGTTTCAAATCAAAACCAGTTACCAAGAAGTAGCCTCCAATCCAGGGGTGCAGGAACAAGTGGTGCTGGAAGTGAAATTGGTAGTTGGAACGTGCTTGTATACAGTAGAATCATATTCAATAGTTTTCAACTTCATTTGCTTACAGGCTTCAACATGGTACAAGCTTCTCACTTTTTTCCCCACCACTTGTTTTAGACGCCTGGGGTTGAGTGACAGGAGTTTGGTGATTTTAACTACCCCCCAGTTGATTATCCACACCACAAACCACATTACGGTAACATTCTGCAGAACTGGAGGACTCTGCTTCAGAGACCCCCGTACTGAGTGGGGTGTTTGGTCAGGTTTAAAGTGTGCTCTTTGAGCTTTGAAGGGAAGCTCCCATGGTGCCTGCAGGAACTGTACCCAACCCCAGCCAGCCCCACTGTTCCTCACCTTTCATGAGCACTAAATTCACAAAATCTGAAGACAACTACATTTTAAAAGGAAACTCTAAAAACTGAAGAGACAAATGAAAGCCAAAATATGTTAATTGGGTAAGTCATGCTAGACATTAACGTTCAAGGGGAAAACAATGTACACTGGGAAAGACACTTATTTTATAAAAATTAAAGTAATATTTTTCTTGCCAACAGTTCTTAGCATTAGAAAGCAGGTACCAGTATCTAAAACTCTTTCACGGTTGTTGAATTTAGAAAGCCTTGTCGTTTGTAGTTTTTGAAAGCAGTTTTTTTTTAGTTTTTTTTTTAACAAAAAATATTTTATTTTGGACATTCCCCACTGATCCCCGCTGAAGACATTTCAAGATTGAATAGTTTTTTTTTTTTTTTGTGGTTTATAGGCATCAGAACGACTCTGTTTACATGATTATGAAACTAATGAAACACAGACTGCCAAACAGACGTTAGTCGAAGTGGTCTGGAATGCCCGTTGTTAGATATTCAGTAAATAAATAAATAACCTGACATGGCTTGATTTGTTGATGGATACCGCTTAAAGAAAACGTTATCTTTAGATAAACATTGTTCTTTGATCGCATCTTTAACATCTCGTTCTTCAGTATAGAACTGTACAGATAGTTATAAAGATAGCCTACTGTAGCGAAACTATTGTGAAATCACCGACTCATTTTATATCACACCATGCATGTCAATTCTAACGCGGTAAGAAAATTAAACTCAAAGGTTTCACTGCAACTAGTTCGGCCTAAAAGTTACAAAGTCCAGTTTAGTTTTTATGACTCTTACAAACTGCTGGTAAAAATGTTTGCACATGTGGAACTTTTTTTTTTTCTGGCAACCTAATATTTTGACTGTTCCTGGCTTAACGAAAACGTGGAGATTGTTTGGTTTAAGCGTGTAGGATATGGAGATATATATATATTCACGGGTTTGTATTATTTTGTGTTTTTCTCTCTGAAAAAAAATCATTGCAGCTGCCAATGTGTTTGCAATTAAGAAATCGACTGACTGGGAGTGAGGCGAGTGTGTGTTGGCGGCTGATTTGACTGAAGGAGGTGACGTCACTGGCAGACAGCAGCCCTCGCTGCAGAGTGGCACAGAGCTTCAGAAGTGCAGAAGCTGAAAGCGCTGGTCAGAGAGAGGAAAAGAGGCTCTGCTGATGAAATCACGCAGTCAATACTAAATCCATTCGATTCATAGTCTATGCGCTGCAGTCCCAATCAACATTGTTTCTTTGGAAATAAGATGCTCCTGTCACGTCTCGTGCGTCTAAATTTGAAGAAACCAGCAAGTGACAGTTTGGGAAAGTTTTAAGAAAAAAAAAAAAGACAACACAAAGTTTATTTTCTTTTTCAGTTCTGGAAATACTGTTCAAGTGAGGATTGTGGCATACTGTCTCAGCAGGTAAACACATTATTTTATACGGTTACAAAGGCAAAGTGATTCCACGCGCGTCAGTTTTGGCTTTAGGAGTAACCATAGAAAAGATGTGGCACCTGAGCGTCTTGCTTGTAGTAAAGTAGTTATATCCATGACTTGAAGTGTGTGCACTGCTTGAAAATAGATCAGTGTAAATTCTAGTGCGTTTTGAACCACTAATGGCAGTGCAAATTTGAAATCAACGGGTAAAATCCATAACTTTGCATTCAGAATGAATTCTGGAACTTGAAGTTGTGTGCCATTGAAAACCGTGATAATGGAAACTAATTAGCTCAGAACCTTAAATTCAAAGCTTAGTGCTTTTTTGCAACGATTTTTAAACATTATTATTATTATTATTATTATTATTATTATTATTATTATTAGTTGATTTTCTTTTTTTAAAGCAAAATGACGCACAACTCAAGCATAAGCGGACTTTTCACAAAAAGGTAAACTGTTTAATTGAAGAGTATATTTGGATAGTTGCTGAGTTGCTGTTAATATGACACTTGCCAGAATTGTTTCCCTTTTCTTATGGATTTGCTTAATTTACAGTATTTTAGGAAGTGTAATCACTTTTGGTTTGGGTGGAGTGAGGTGTAAAGAAAGGAAAGGAAGTTTGGCGCTGACCTCCTAAATTATAGTGATCACATTATAACATGAAACAGATGCCAAGTTTTTTTTTTTCGCAATAGGCTTTTTGATTTAGAAATTCGTTGTTTTTGAGTATTATGTAACCCTTATTGTGTGCATTTTTCCTCGGTATTTATTTTTGCTATAGCATTAGGGTTGAATTGTGGTTTTGTATTTATATAATATTTATCCTGCCTCTGTAAAACACTGACGCTGTGCCATTAACCTTAACAAAAGGTTGCATGTTGTGAAACACATCAGTACACAGAGTGCTAAAATATTTTCTTCTCATTAATTGAAATATGGAATTCATATAATTTAAGTAATTATATTTTTGACATTTTAGACTCGATACAAAGCGCACGACCAATGTCAATGGCTTTAGATAAAATGATAGATTTAAAAGGTAGATTTTGTTGCAGTTTAAATTGCAACAACTGGACTGATGCTGATAGAGAATGCCCACGACAACTGTTTTCCTGTGTTGAGGTAGACATTAGTCCCCGGACGGGTTATATCCTAATCCCAGAAAAGGTGTTAAAGCAAAACTGGCAGAGGCTAGTTCAAGCTTGAAAACCGTTCTGGAATTTTTATTTACGACAATTGTCTTGGAGAATTTGTGCACCAAACGAACTGAGATTTATTTTGTTTTAATTAATATATTGGGAGTTAAGCCACGGCCTAATTAAAATACAGTGTATAGCATTTTTCCACACAAATTGAGGTATTCATTTTTTGTCGATTTTGTGCCCAAATGGCAACAGTTCATTGTGGTTTCAGTTCATCAACTGTTTTAAACATTTAAAGGGTTACAACAACATGCTATAACAATGTCTTTTGCTTGCACATCATTTAACCCTTCATAAACAGAGCATCCCTAAACTGTTTTAATATGCTCAATAAACACTGATGTTAAGTCTTTCTTTTTTATTGGGTGTTTTTTTGTTGTTGTTTTGGACCATGTTAATTTATTATTGTTTTATTTTTAAATCCCCCCCTGTGGATGGTGCATATTTTAACTACTGTGTAATTTTCACGCAGTGATTTTAGTTTATAAGTCTGGCATTATTACTTCTAAAGCCCCTTTCACACTGGCACTCCTACCCGGGTCTGGACCTGGGTCCTGGCTAACTGGGTGATGGGTCACAATCCTGCATAGTATGAAACCTGGGTGACCCACCTCAGGATATGGGTTGACACGCATTGACCTGGGTTGAGCAAGACAAAATGCTTGACAGTCGTTTGTGAGCCGATGCAATAACAAACAGCCACGCCTGCGTGAAGGTTTCACTTCCACAAGGAAAGTTTTTGTTTATTCTATTTAGCCAGATTGCAGCAGGGATGAAGAAACGTTTTCTCTAATCAACATTTGGGCTGACGGTTCAATCCAGAGAAGCTTGGATGGAAGCATCTGTAACAAGCATACATAAGTGTACCTGTGTCTGTCACCCAGGTCAACCCTGCTTTATCAAAAGCAGTGTGAAATCGCATACCTGATCCGCATGACGCTGGGTCCTGCCCGGGTAGGTTCTGACACGGGTAGATCATGCCGGTATGAAAGGGGATTAAGTTGTCAGACATTTCTGAATGCAGCGTTATCCAACTGGGGGCCATTACAGAAATGCAAATAATAAACCTGAAGTTTATTAAAATATCTATCTATCTATCTATCTATCTATATATATATATATATATATATATATATATATATATACACACACACACACTATACACGTTTTTGCAGAGACACACCTCTCCATCTCTATTTGTATGGTTTTATGGTGCGTATACTGATTAGGCCAGAGCATTTGTGTCTGTGTTATTTGCTTTGGCATGTGGGAAGTTTGAGGTGCCAGTGCTGCTTGGTCGTCATGCTAATTCCTGTTCTAGTGGGACCAGCTCCTTGTGGGATGTTTAGTCTCCATGCCAATCCAGTCCTTGTCTGCTCAGTGCTAGGGTCTCAGAGTTTTGTGAATTACTGTCCACCGTGGGCTACATTGACTGCCAACTCCATTTTCATTTGTCAGTTTAGCCAAATCCAATCCAAGACCACAAGATGTGAAAGACAATTTGACCCATCGTCTGCTCCACCCTGCCCCTATCTGCAGTATATTTTACCATGGTTTATAAGTCTAGCATACCAATTGGGAAAAGAGCAGTTGCACATTTGAATCTTGTTGTACGTTTGTCATTTGTACAGAAGTCTGACGTTTTACAGTGATTACAGTATTAGGGGTAGTAACAGTGACTAGCTGAGTAGAAAAGTGACAGTTGATCTGTTGATGGTTGTCAACAGATCACGTATCACATGATTGAAGTAATTGTGAATCATGCTGTTTCAGATGGATGGAAGTAAATTTGTGAGTACAATATAAGTAGGGATTCTATTTTTATTCATTTTTCAGTGCTTATTTTTAGCTATTTGGGTTTTATGTCTATTTTTTCAGGGCTTTTGCTTTTTTATATAGTGTATGAAATTGTTGTTTTTGGTTACTTTCCAAAATGCTTGGGCATTTTTGTTCTGTCAAAACATGTATCGTAACTCGACAGTACTTGCACACTTAAGTTGTACGTTCTTTCCTTTGCTGTCTTCCACAACTGAAAACCCTGTGGTCACGAGCACATTCTTCTGGAGTGTTTTTCTGTCGGCATTTTTTACATTTTGCCACAATTTTCAATTCTGTTTTAAATCCTCCGTATCTAAATTGTAATACAGCTTTAAGTCCTGCGAACAAGCCTCCATTCCTAATTTCGTTTTAAGTCTTGCAAGTGGAGTCTCTCCCAGCTGCACTTTTTTGTAGTAGGTTGTTTTTTTTTTTAAATTTGCAAAGTGGGTAAAGTCAAAGTGAATTGAGTAACCATTTCCAGTGTATATTGGCTGTACACCAATTTAATTTTTTTTTTGCATCCGGGGGGTATTGGTTTTTATCGGTTAAAACCGAGTGTCAGGTGCCCTAAATATGTGACATTTTTGAACATCAACCCATTTAGAGCTTCATTGGTCTCATCTCAGAATAAGGTTATCTCATTTGTCTAGCAATTTTTAGCACATAGCTCCAAAACTACCGCAGCTACATTTGTGGATTGTGGAAAGTGATATGTGGTTTATTCAATTGATCTAAACCCCATCAGATGTGAATACCACCACTGTTTGATTTAAAGTACGCCCCATTACGTACAATAGTTATGAAAAGATGTATTTCTGCATGTGAGTCTATTTAGTTTATTGCTGTCTTTACAAAATGATAAAGCTCTTGAGGTAACACTTAATAGGTAATGCATGTGTCTTGCATGGGACTTTTAGGTTACCCCCACTTGATCAGTGCTGCAAGATCTTATCTGGAGCTCAGCATCCAATAAAATTATGAATTACACAAACGCTCAGTTATTTTTTATTCGTCACCAATTTAAGAACTGCATCAGTGCAATTTTAATTGTTTTTACAGTTATTTTTAAAGACTATCTGCAATACAGATCCTCAGTCGCAATACCCACCCCTACTGTACTGTACAATACACTGGATATTGGGATGTCATTTTGAGCAGATAAAAGATATTACATTTTATTACTTGATTGAGGTGCGTTTATTGCTACACAGTCTCTCCCATGTAACTAAAATATATTTTTTTATGAGTGCAATATATAGTCCTGCAATATCAACTGAGTTGACTTAGTTGTCAGAGTGGTTAGGTTTTGATGTACAGAAAGTTGATACCATTAGTGTGTGTTTCATTTATCATGTTACCCCTTCAATATGTGTTTGGAAAAGAAGCAAACAACCATTTTCATGTAGTAAGAGTATCATTTTTTGTTTTGATTGATTTTAACTTGGTGACAGTGGTAGAATTGATCTGTGGGATGTCAGATTCTGGCAGTTTTGACTTTTGATGACACCTTGTACACCACTTCCACATTACTTAGTTTTTTGACCCTTTAGTGGCTAGTTAAATGTAATTAAGGTAGACTAGTAGACTAACTGCACTATGTAAGCCAAAAGGAAAGGTCCCTGTAATTCCTACAAGAAACAAGAGTTTTTTTTGTGGGTTTTTTTTTTGTGTTTATGGGATCAATTATAAATACAAACCATGGATTTATGCCTTTTTTGCTAAAAGACAACTATCTGGGTTGGTATACCGGGTTATCAAATGTGCAATCTGTTGCTTGTCTCCTATGAGAAATGAAGTGTCTGTTTGATATGGCAATGTAGAATAAAGTGGATAGTAGAACCTTTGTTGGGGTTATCGTGTAAATATTCCAGAAGGGAATGTATATTTATGTAATAGACTAGTCTTACCAACAGGATATGCTTGCTGAAATGGAACTTGTAAATAGTGACGCATTGTCCATCCTGCTTCTTATGAGGGACAAACCTTTAGCTTGTCTAGTACCTTCAGGTTACGTTGGGGGAGGGAGGAGGGGGGGAGGGGGGGAGGGGGGGAGGGGGGAGGGGGGAGGGGGGGAGGGGGGGAGGGGGGAGGGGGGAGGGGGGGAGGGGGGGGGGGGGGGGAGTCATGTTTTGTATGGAGTTTTGGAACCCAAAGTCTCTCAAGCAATTCAGTGATATAAGAAGTTATAATGGGGATTTACACTTTCACATAACATTATCTAGTAAAATAAATGTCCTGATGGCATCAATTTTCTGTCTCTCATTTAAACAGGAGATTTGAAGGTGAAAACTAATTTTAAACTAGGAAAAACACTGAATTTAGGACAGTATTTTTTTTTTTTTTAGGGTTTTGGAATTTTTGGGGGAGGAAAAATGAGCTGTCTAATGACATGAGATGAGGGGTGAGGGGGTTGTGTTTTTCTTTTCAAAGAACAAACTTTGCTGTATGTATAGAGTGTGTGTGTGTATGTGTGTGTGTGTATATATATATATATATATATATATATATATATATATATATACATACATACATACATACATACATACATACATACATACATACATACACACACACACACCATTTCACTGTTGATGGAATACATTGCTAATATTTTAACAGTATGCTGTCTCCTTGTTTTATAACACATTATACTCATTGCTCAGTTCACCTCTTCCCCTGCCTAAACTCTCCAGGACAGCAGACTGTTTGATCCACCAAGTCTAGCACACTTCATTCTAAACAAATGGCTAAAAATGCAAATTTAAAACATGTGTAATGCTAAACTACTGCACTTCTCTGCATCCAACAGGGTCTTTGAAAAATGTTTAATGTGTGAAAACTATGATCCAAGATCACAGGGAGCCGTCATCCCAGACTTGTTGTTTAGAAGTACAGTGGATATAAAAGTAGTGTCCCAAAGATCAAAAGCATGTTAATCTTATCAGTGGGGTCGGGTTTGGTGGGACTCACTCAGGCAATTAAAAGACTTGCATGTCTATGGTTTGAGCTTGCCACAAACCAAGCCATAGCTATGATACCCACTGGGGACTATTCTAATGGTCAAATCAATAGCAATATCATGTAGGTTAAAAGACATTAAGAGACTACCTTGACATTTTAAGCACTTGTTAATGAGGTAAATGAGGTTAAAGACTAGGCCCCTGCCCTGTAACCTCCTTATTTATTGACAGAAGAGAACCATGACGAATACGGTTTTCTGCATGGATAAACCAGTATCCTTGTTGCAGCTGTTCAGAACAGCAGTGTGACATATTTATCACTCCACACAGTAAATTATATATTTTGTGTGGCAGAATTGTTTGCTTTGAAATGTTTTCTTCATGAGAAACATTTTATGCTGCATATTAAAATGCAGACTGTTTGGCAGCAAGGCTGGTAACAGATTGGATGTCTACCAAGAAAGAAACTAGATGACTTTGTGCAGTCAAACCTCTAAAGTGCATTAACAGTTAATCAACTTGAACAATGTTTTGACTTTCTTTGGGTGGTTTTATGGTTTCTCACTTTCTGTCTGCCACTTTTTTTAATCACGTCTAAAGTATGGCTTAACTAAAAAAGAAAAAAAGATTATCATCAAAAATGTGACAAGTAATACTTAAAGTATATGTTTTATATGTATTATCTGGAAAATGCTGATTGTAGAACATTTACATAGGGAGCTTCCCTAAATCCATTGTTTAGAAAGATACAGGGTATTAATGTTTGTGACAGGGTAGCCGTCTGCCATATGGTTGTGTGCATTTGCTGCTGAGTGACAGGCAGGAGATCGAGATGAAGGTTGAAGTTGATACGTCTGCAGGTGAACAAGATTTATTTGCATATCAACACACTGAACAGCTCACGTGACACTACCAGCAATTGTAGTACACAGAGTACATACAATACAGTGTACGAAAACTTTTGTGGGATCTCCAATCTCTGAACTAACCTTCTCTGTTCAATAATAAACGAACTCCAGCTACTCGCCTGGCTGTCGGCGGTTTCGACTTGCTTACTCACTCTGGTATCTAACCCTGGTTTTGGTTCTCACTCACTCACGTACACACACTGCTGAAGAGCTTGATCATGGTGGATATGTATTCATTGTTTTTTCAATTTAGACGTGGAAGTATTGTGGAACAAATATTTATATATTATTTTACTGGCAGTAATGAAAGAGAACGCTGAAGTAATGTGTTTTGAAGTAATTACTCAATGATTCTCTCAGGGACTTTTGTAGGCTTAGTAACACTATTTGTAGAGATGTGGGAGTGCGTATGTTATAGTTATAAAACTAGTTGTTATGGTATGGTGTTCTATTTTTCTGTTCAAGCAATTTGCATTTGCCCTTGCTTGTACTTGTTGTTTGACATAAAGGTAAATGTTTGCATAAAACCTGTCATTTTCTATGCTGATTATTATAAAGATGTCCACAACAGCTCCCTGCGTTTCCTTTTTTTTTGTCGGCGAGGGGGGGTGCAGGGAATGGAAAACATTTTGAAAGAAATTGGTCCTCACTCTTGAATGGAATCACATAGTCTGGATACCATGTGTTTCCAATGTAAGCAGTACAAAGGCAACTCTCAAAATGTCTCCTGTTTATATTAGGCAAGCTTTTCAGCAGGCACAGACAGCATGGGACCTAGTGTTCTGCAATGTGTTAAAGATATCTGAAAAGATGTCAAACTTCTTTCAAAGAGGCTTATATGTATGGGGGTCCAGGGTCACCCAGTAGGGGGAGTGTGTTGTTGTTGTTGTGCCTCTTCTGGCATTATGAGTAGCTTGTCTTCTGTGTCCTGTCACTGAGAGGTCAAGGGAGGCGTCATGAATTCCATATGGAAAGAGTTTTACTTTTTTTTTGCTTAACGACAGATCTAGTTACAGAATATGAAACATAAAAAATAGGAAGGTTGATCCCAATATCTGAATCCAGGGAGATGTTAGCAAAGACTTGCATAACAGAACAAAGGCCTTTTTTTAATAAACTAAAATAATTCTGTTTGTACTTTTGAACAGAAAATGTCCTAATTCAGAACTAGGGGTGCACTGATAACTGGTAGCCAACATGGTATCAACATGGCACGGATTTATAAAGAAAAAACAAAACACAATTGGCTGTCAGCAGTTTTTGTTATTTTAGCCAATTTTAATATACACGGCTATTCATGCTTGAATTTCTTTTAGCTTACTAATGATGTAAGAACACTGAGACAGTCCTTTTCCCAGTGCTCTGTAACGTGTGATCATCCTGCAGTAAATATGTCTCAAAAGAGAGTTTTGGATTTTTTTTTTTTTTTTTAAATATCTGAAGACAGCAATAGGATAGTGAGTTGTGTGCAGCAGAACAGACATGATGCTACATTAAATCCAATGGTGAACTGTGAGTAGATTATTCTGACGCTTTAAAAAAAAAAAAAAAAATAATAACAAATAGGTTGAATCCTAAGTAACATTGATGGTTTATATTATTATTATTATTATTATTATTATTATTATTATTATTATTATTATTACTACACAATGTACTTCAAAATTACCTTTTGTAATTGTTGTTTATCTTGCTTAATCTGCATTGGTTCTGGTTGTATTCGGCAGCATTTTGAAGCAGGAATTGATTACTGTGCTGTCTTTTGTTAAGTAACAAATTAAAGTTTGACTGAATTTTTGTAACCGGATATTTTTTACATCTTTTTGTTTTTCATTAAGTGAACAATTTAAGTTGTGCTGCATTTTTAAGCAGTGCATGCTTAAAATAAGAATTTAACAAATGTTGTAGGTGACATTGCGTAGGCTACATTTCTTTTCTGCTGTACAGTACTTACTTTTGGAAGTAAATGCAACAAGTAAATAATACCTGTTCATTTTTGTGATAAATCAAGTAAATGATATCAGTTTATTTAACATTTATAATTGTAGTACAGTTTTGCCCTGTCTTGTTCTAGTAGTTTACAATAACTTACCTGCATCTATTATTATTGGCATCCTATCGGTATCTGCCGATATGTGTCGATAACCATCGGCTATCGGTATTGGTCAAGAAAATCCTTATTGGTGCACCCCTGTTCACGATGTTTCTTATGTTTATACATATCTTTCTCTGGTCTTGATGTTCCCCAGAATCAGAACAGGCTACAGTATGGCAATTTGCTTATAAAGCATTTCATGTTTTGAGCAGTTTATATTCTAGTATTATCCCATGCCGGGAAATGCATATCCTAGCATAGAGTGGAGGCCGACATATTTGTATATGTGTGTTGCATTTTAGAGTTTGTACATTTATCTATTAAATCATCAATCCAATTTTGATGAAACTTTCTCTTTCTTTCTGCAAGTTATTTATCAGAATAGAGGCCTAGTATTTGAAAATGTGATTAAATAGAGGCTGTTTGTCTGTCTGACCATCTGTTTGTATGTCACAGTTACAGTTTACCTATATCTGTGTGTGTAATTAGCATAGCAGTTTGAGCCATTCAAGCTTTTAGTCTTTTTGCCCAAGCTTTTATTATTATGTATGTATGTATGTATGTATGTATTTATTTATTTTATTTTATTTCTTAGCAGACATCCTTATCCAGGGCGACTTACAATTGTTACAAGATATCACATTATTTTTACATACAATTACATTACCTAATCGGGACTGGATCAGCTCAGAAGTGAGTAATAATATATGCATTACATTATTATTTTACTTGTATTTCTTTTGTGTCCCGGTTATGCCACGTAGTAAATGTATGATTTGGATTAATGCGGCACTCAGAGTGCCTTTCCAGCTCATTCACTCCTAAAGTATGCTTTATGAAGTGGCCTGAGGGCCTGTTAATCTGGATACTTCCACTTGTTTTAGGAGGAAAGGGCCCAACTAGGATTCTGTACGTTAGAGTCCATGTCATTAAAGCAATTGGCAAGAATTTGTGAAGGTAATTGTGAAGTGAGAACCCTTTTGAAGTAAACCTTACTCACTGCTTGCACACAACTCCAATGGGAGTTCACACTGATGTGAAGTGGCAATTTTACAGGCAGTGTAAAACAAAGTCAAGTTTCATGATTCTGGGACAGGATGGTGGCTAAACAATGATTTCATTGTGTTGTAAGGTCTGCCGCCACACCAGGCCAGACAGAAATGCTGAAATTGATCTTGGATTGAAAGGATATTACGCTTATTCATGCTTTTTTTTTTTTTTTTTTTGAATCACGAAGGCCAGAATTTTCTGTGCTGCATGCAGTAAAACATGCGTTAGAAAAAAAACTAGCTATAGAAGTATATACAATGTTTTAACTGTATTTGGCTTGAAATTTGTTTTTCTAGCTAAAAGTTAGAATTGTTGACTAGTGTTGGTTCTCCAGCAGTCAGTACCAGCATTACATGCATTTGAAGGTCAGACAAATAGGCCACTGTTCTGCAAGTAATATCCCTAAATATCCACACATGTTTGTCAGTATGAACCGAAGACTTAGATAACGTATCAAATAATTGCTACTTAAGTGAGGCTGTGCCTATCACTTGCATGATCTAAGAACTTAATTGTAAAAAACAGCAACGTTGTAACATTTGACGAATAGTCTCCTGAATGTACAGTACGTTCCTTGTTTTGTAGCTGGCAGAGGGATGAAGTTTAGTTAAAGGAAGGCTGTGTTGAATTGTAAAGTAGTCATTGGTAAGGACCATGTAAATAGTTATTGTATGCTGTTTCATGGGCTTTCAATTAAATTAAAAACATTTTGAAAGTAACTCCTCCATAGAAAGATTGTGTCTGGTGTCAGAAAGTTGATATCCATAAATACCTTAAAGGTTTTAGTTAAAATTTTGAAGATTTTCACATATCCACCATTATAACTTAATACATAATAAGTCTCATTGTGTAGAAGGTAAGACCATAGAAAACTATAAAAGGTGCAGTTGGTACATATATATTTTTTATATAACATATGTTTTGTAATTGCGAAGCAGACAGTTAACTTCATAAAGTATTCCAAACAATTTCCCCTCTCTCTCTCTCTCTCTCTCTCTCTCTCTCTCTCTCTCTCTCTCTCTCTCTCTCTCTCTCTCTCTCTCTCTCTCTCTCTCTCTCTCTCTCTCTCTCTCTCTCTCTCTTCTATTCTATATCGCAATATCTTACTGACTTGCAGCAGTTATTTAATTTAAAAGCCATAGGTCCAAGTACTTGCCTGTAGTCTCATTATGTGGAAGACTCTGACTGATGGCCATCTTGATTGTGTATAGTTCTGAAGTGTGTCAAGCAGTTCCAAACACTCCTTATGGTACCTAGTCAGAACAAGAACTAATTTCCTGATATTGCAATTCAAAAACAAGTTTTATATTTTATATTTGGTGTACAATTCAACTATTTTTCTCTGGTCTTGTCACACATCGTTTAGAAAACAATTAAGTGGTTGCCTAAATGTTTCATGAGTGATGTGAAATCTACAGAAACTTTAAATTATAACCATGTGTTAAATAATTGTCCTTCTCACTACAGAGATCTCTCCATAGGTACTGTAAACAATGTGCTGCCACTGTATTGTTTTATTACAGCATTATTAAGCCTGAAATAGTTTGAAATGCTAAAAACTATGTTATAATCTTGCATGTTAGTTTTGCCAGTAAACTAACTGGCTAACTGTTTATTTTGCAGAAACTACAAGGTTACATGTATTTTCCTTTCTCTGCCTGTAATTTTTATAAATTATCTCTAAACAGCATGCAGTAACCACAGAGTAAGCCATTGCAAATTAATGAAACAGACTTGTTTATTACACTATAAAGTAAGTGGGGAACTTCAAGAAATTTGACGCTTACTTTCTGTTAAGCTTTTTTAAATTTCCACTCATGGAGTAATACCTTATACGGTGAAGACCACATACAGGATGCATTTTCCACCAGATGTTATAGGATGTGTAAACAGAGAACCTCTGATCTTATATCGTTTTATGTCTCAAGTTTTGCACAGCTGGATTACAACATGCTTGGCTCTGAGCTTGCTATGGCTGATTTATGGTTTTATGGTTTACAGTATAAAGACTCTCTTCTAGTCCAGTAAATATTTTCCTATATTTCAGAAACATTAATGTTCATTTTAACTCTGCATGATAATAAAAGTGAATATTGGTTTCAATGTGTATTCTACATTTAAATATTTTAGTTATGGATTAATTATTTAGTTATGGATTCATAAATGTGTAGCGTCTCTTAATGTATCCACAATTACGGTAGTTATACAGAATTGAAAAAGCAGTGGTGTACTTTGGAGCCCAAAGACAGTAGGCAAACACTTGTAAAAGTATAACATTTACAGGGGTTCAAAGCAAACAGGTTGCAGACTGGCACTTATCTTACTTTTGATCACTTTCAATTCAAATCTGTTTTGAATTATATGAATCGGGGGAGGGGGGGGCATTCTGATGCCCTGTCAACAGACCTTGACTGCAGTCTGACCCAATTTCCAGCAGCTGACAGATTAATAATTTCAGACCACAGTCATACGTGAGTAGCAGTAACAGAAATATACCCTACCAGCCCCATGGTACAATGTTTAAGTGGGTTGTGGAGGTGCAGCACATTCCTTTTGATTAGAAGGAAAGCGTATCTTTTCAACGTTGTGGATTTTGAATGCTAAATTGTACATCACCCTAATAGTCTGGTTGTTACCTCTAACAGCTTTACATCTCCATCCTAACATAGAGACAAACCTCTTCAGAAGTAAGATTCCATATAAAAGGGGAAGAAAAAGGTTTTGTGGTAAATTGAGAAAGTGATTCTAACATATGTTGTGATATGCAATCATACTATTACTTTGCTGTGATAACACAATTGGGGATATATATATATATATATATATATATATATATATATATATATATATATATATATATATATATATATATATATATATATATATACTGTGTGTGTGTGTATATATATATATATATATATATATATATATATATATATATATATATATATATATATTACAATGTTTTACTAAATTAAAAAAATGAATAAATAAATAACAATTGGAATGTTTATCAACCAATACAGGATGCTGCTTAGATTTTTTACATTATTTGTAACTTTCCAAAATGCAAGTACAATGTTTTCTGAATAGGTGTTCATAGTTACGTTTGTCATTTAGTAAAATCAGATGAATCTTGTATGTTCGTGTAAGAATATAACTGTTTTAGCTATGATGTCATTAGCAACCATACAGATGTTTCTTATAAAATGTATGGCACTAGTTATTTCCAAACCTCCCATGATGTTAAACATTCATACGCTGAGTTCACTTTGAAGCCAGCAAGACCCCTCTGCCATAATTGGACTCTTACCGAGCAAGCACTAATCTGAAGTCTATGTTAACAAAATATGAAATCTAAGAACTTTCCTGTATCTGTACAGGGTATATGTCAAAATAATGATGGGATATCACTTTTTTTTCCAGTAGGATATCATGGTTTTCCAGAACAACCCTCAGTTGGAAAGTGGAATAGAGATTTTGTACAGATAACCTGTAAAGGCAAATGTAAGGAGAAGGGGAGAAGTCTCTCAGTTAAAGTTATTGAAAATTGTTGACATTTTAAATTTTAGAAATACTAAAAAAATAATACATCTAATAACATTTTGAAAACAACATGTAGCCTAGCTGAAATGTTTGCCATTGAAATTATTAAATTTAATTTAGGACTATTGAGTGTTTGATAGTTATGGTAGACTTTTTTTTAAATGAAACTCCTGGTACTAATTATGATTTAAAAGGGGAGTAAAAACATTTTTAATTAATTAAATTAAATAAATACAATTAAATAAATAAAATAAAATCATAATAATCATAACATGTGCAGCAGCTCAATGAAAAAATTGGGTGCTTCAACAGAATTTGTCTATTTATACCATTACTCTATAGAGTAGTATTACATTGTTTAAATCATTATTAGTATCTCTCTCCTCTGCGGAATTCATTTTGAGTCTGAGTGGATGGAAGCTTTTAGTCATTACAGCCACATTTTTAAACAAGTAATATTTTAAGTTCCCTTTTTAACAAGCAAGCAGTGAGTTCACAACGCATAGTTTATGTCAAGGTTTACTCATCCCCTGAACTTAAACCAATATCCTCTGCCATTCTGTAGGGATCTATAGGATAATATACAGTTTGTATTGTAGTTATATATTATTATGGTTAAACTGTAGTGGCTTTTTTATTTATTTATTTATTTTAACGTAGCATTTTTCAATGGTGACGATAAACTTAAGTACTGTGAAAGACGATTCCTATTTCAAAAATGTCTGCAGCCAAGTTCAGCCAATGTTAATGAAATCTGGAAAAATACCTTAACAGGCACCTTAATAGTTGGTGTGATCGCTCAAGCAGATGCGCTGGGTTTAAATCTGCAAGAAAAATCAGCATTGCATCAGCTAGCTTTGTGAGTCTGTAACTTAGGTTGGAATAGGAGCACACCCAAATGACTTTTTTTATTTTTTAAACATGATTTGTTGTTTCTTTGTAGAGTGGATGCCATAATGTTTGAATCTGTTGGATAATGAAGCATTTAGCACGACAGGGGGTGGGTTGACATGATATAACCGCACACTTAAGCCGTTATAAGGCACGATGTGCAAGAGTGCCTTTAACCCTTAAGTGTGCGGTTATATCATGTCAACCCACCGTCTGGAGTGCCTTTTAATGCTGTTATAAAGTGATTTATAACATTATTAGTAAGGCTGGGGCGATGCCTAATTTTTCACTATTGATATATCATTCTCCAAAAAAGCAGATGCATCGATTTTATCGACGTTATGAATGGATAAAAAAAAAAACACAGTAATACATAAGAAAATAAGAAAGGCTGCAAACGAGAGGAGGCCATATGGCCCATCTTGCTGGTTTGGTTGTTAGTAGTTTATTGATCCCAGAATCTCATTAAGCAGCTTCTTGAGGGATCCCAGGGTGTCCGCTTCAACAACATTACTGGGGAGTTGCTTCCAGACTCCCACAATTCTCTGTGTTAAAGTGCCTCCTATTTTCTGTTTTGAATGCCTCTTTATCTAATCTCCATTTGTTACGTGTGGTTCTTGTTTCTTTTTTCAGGTTGAAAAAGTCCCCTGGGTCGACCTTGTCAATGCCTTTTAGAATTTTGAATGCTTGAATTAGATCGCTGCATAGTCTTCTTTGCTTATCCCAAACATTACTTCCTTTACCTTACTTTAGAAAGTAATTGCCAAACATCGGAAGGCATTGTATTTGTAGCTCGGTTGATACAGTATTTGTAATTCTACACAACACCCTTAACTTGCTCTGTTACTTTGAAGACTCCTGCACAGATGGAATGCCATCAGTAAACACTCACAGGGGGCGGGGCAGGGGGGAGAAGGTGAGCTCAATCGCATGCAGATTCAGTGAGTCAGACCTGAGGGGAGCAGGGAAGCTCTGCGCTTAATGCAAAAAATAATTTCTGATTCCCAATTTTAATAAAAAAGAATCTTTAGCTTAAACCCTTTACACAAAAACGATGCACAGGCTTTACTATCGATAGTTAATTGATGCATCGCCTCAGCCTTAATTATACAGTCGTCACCACTTACTGTACACTATACAGAGTTATTTCGGGCAGCCATTTATATCAGACAAATAGCGTTTGCTGTTTGCCATTTGCCATTCCCATTGACTTCAGTAACAAAGGCATCGTTTATTATTATTATTATTTGCTTATTTAGCAGACAGCTTTATCCAAGGTGTCCGGTGATACCGTGTTAAGCACGCACGTATATTTTGGGCAAACTCAGCTGTTTGGATCTCGTTATGTGCCATTCACATACATTTTAAATAACAAACGCATTGCTTTATACTGTAGTAATTGCTCTTACTAATCCACAAATCAGATGTTTTCACCTTGTTACCTTGCTGTTCACATATATTTCAATATAAAAACCAGCACTTTACTGTAGTAAAAGAGCTTGACAGATCGATCAGTCAGCAGTTTGCACCTCATTACTGAGCGATTACCCCTGTACTGTACCTTGGCTATTTAATCCCTGTACACAGTGTCAGGTTTATTTACAGTTTGAAAAAACAGCACTGACTGAAATAGCAAGCATGGCTGAAAAGAGAAAAGCCACGAGCAGCAACACGAAAATTCAGTGTAAATAAAATGTCTCCGTTAGATGCTCTGCGTTTGCTAAAGCATGCTTGAACTCTGTCAGTCAGCAAACAATGCAACATTGCTTCAAAAAGCTGGGGACAATATGGAATGGACCTGATTATGAACTGGGGAAGGGGATGAGAGTACTCTGTAAATGCATGTTTGTAAACTGTGTTATTCTTGTTCAGATCTGTTAGCGTTCTCTGTGTATTCTGGTGCTTGTGTGACTACAGCTGAAAGAGGGAGTGTTAGACCAATGAGTGAGGAAGGGGGAGGGACTTGGGTGTGTGTGAGGAGATGACAGTTTGAAAGAGTGAAGCGGGATCTGGCAGCGGGAGAATTGAGAGAGAGTTGAGAGGTTGAGTTTGTGAGTGAGAGGAGAGGAATGAGAGCCATTGTTCATAAAAGCTAAAAAAAATAAAATAAATAAATACAGTGGTTTCCTACTGCTTTTGAACCACAACTGTTTGTCTCATTATACCCTGCAAACCCCGCAGCTCAGCGCTGCAATATGTAAATAAATTCTGTTCGCCTGCGGGGTGTGTCAACTTCAACCTCCGTCTCGATCTCCTGTCTGTCACTCAGTAGCAAATGCACGCATCCACACAGCAGACTGCTAGTCTGTCACAAGCATTAATACCCTGTATCTTTCTAAACCAGGGATTTAGGGGAGCTCCCTAGGAAAAGCTGAATGTCAAAACAGTAATGTTGTGCAGTAATTGTTACAGCTGTGTATAATGGTATTTAAAATAGGATTCATTTATCTCCCTTTTTACATATCCGCCCTATTGCAGTCGGATACGTGATGGATTACTGTAGTTTTTATTACATTCATAGGTTTTAATACATATTTTTTATTAGTGTATTGAGTGTCTTAATAAATATTTTTAACTGCAGGGTTGTTTTCGGGAGAAGGAAGCCCCAGCATGATTTTATATAAAAAAAAAAAAAAAAATCCTCATTTAGGCTGCCCGTGTCAGATGAACAGACGCGTCCCCCGAGAGTCTTGCATGTTCATGGCACCTTTTATTTGTAGTGTTTTTTTTGTACAGTTTATTTTGCCTTTTCTATGAACTGTGGTATGTCCCCCGTGAGTTGCCATAGTTTAGGGTTGCAACAATAATCGATAATATCAATAATCACGATAATTTTTTTGCAGTGATAAATTTATTGCATTGAAAAATTATCGATAATCATAATTGTCGTCCGTGACCCAATGAAGCAGGAAGTGGCTCTGCATTGAGCAGTAAGCAGCTCTGCACTGTCTGCGTGAGGCGTAAAACATGATCTGTGTGAGCACTGTCTACATTGGGAAGTTAAGTACTGATTTTAAACAATATGCATTACTGTTTTTCTAACATAAAAACACAAATATTGTTGTCTGTAAAATTGAAAAAACGTTAACTCACTGTTATATTAATACATTTGGTGGCACTTTTTTATGAAAGTAAACGTTTTTGAATTAACAAATGTTGAAATAAGAAAAAAAAAAATATGTATTTCATAGGAAAAATACATCATTTATTAATATACAAATTACAATAGGTGTATTTCTATACTCCTGTTTGTTCTGGGCACCCACCAGAAATTAAAAAATTTGCCGCACATACTGTAAGACTGGCGGTTATCAGGCTGCTCGAGTATACATTTGATGAATTGCAATCATTTTAAATGTTTTATTTATTCAGCCGATAAAAAGTGAGTATCATAATAATTTACATAGGTAGCGTTACATGAGTCAGTCTGTGTATCTATAAATAAATCCTGCGCGCCAGCGGGGCGTGTGTTCATTTAGTAGAATTTGTGTAGATTCCCTTTTCCAATCCGTTCAATGTACAAGGAAATAATTGGGGTGAAACTAAAGTCTGTAATAGAAAACAAACAGTTCAAATTTGTGACAGTTTGTTGTCTGTAATTTCTGTACCTTAATTATAGCAGCACTGTGTTTTTTTTCCAAATTCTACAGGTCTTAAATCTGCTGTCACTGTTCAAAGTGTCTCTAAGGGCAACAACAGTAGAAATAAAAATGTCTATTCCGTATGTTTGAAAACTAGTTTACAAAATAAGTGTCTCACTTTGACAGAACTGTTTTCCAGCATTTAACGTCAATGGAAACCCATCCAACAAAAACACAATTGCTTTAACAGCACTGTTTTAATGTTTTCAGATTGTTTTACCAACTTCCAGTGCAATTAGTTTAAAATCACACACAAATATACATGCTTGGAAAAACACGCTTATTTGAACAATTAATGTTGTTCTATCCATATCCTTAATTAGCGAGCCTAATAACCCGCCGACCAAGTCCTTTGTGCCTAGTCATTTAATTATCCCTATGTACCTTTATTAGAATAGCTTTTCAGGACTGAAATGGCCTATTCCTGATTTATTGATGTATATTTTTCTTCGGGATGTTGGTTCAATCATGGGCCAAGCTGCAGAGGTTGGTAAACGAGTTGTTAGGGAGCTAGAACTGTTATGCAGAGTTTGTAGGACAGGATGGAAGTGAAAGGCTTGAAAGCAAAGTATTTATCTCTGCATTCCTATTGCATACAGAAAAAAAGAGTACAGAAAAACACTTTAGATGTTTCCTTCAAAGACTGTTCTGAAACAAAATAAAATTCTCTTTAGAACTAGAAACTGGTACAGTTACACAGTGGTTATTAATTTTCAGGCTTTCGCAGTTGTGGGTTGCTAACAATTTTCTAATATTTTTATCAATAGGAATAGTTAGAAAGCATATACTCAAAGTTATTCTGTCATACACATAAAAAATTACATTTACTTTTTCTTCATCAGCTGTTTGTATGGATTATATTTTTACTAAGACCTGATCATGCATAAGGGGTGACTCCAGTTAACTCCCTCCTTGGGTCTGATAAGTATTCACCCCTTGTGCTATGACACACCTTCCCTTTGATACAATTAGCTTTCATATTTTCATAAATACTGTATTAGATTCTTGCAGTTTGAGAAATTTCCCCGCCAGTAAAGAGAGCATGTTGTGAGTAGAGGTGTGCTGAGCGATTATTTAAATAAACGACACAAATACGATTTAATAATTTCGATTAATTGATATAATCTGTTAATTTTGATTTTTTTTTTTCATTTAATAATGCAGAAAAAAATAAAAGGCACTATATAGTAGATGATATTCTGTAATATTAACTCTCCAGTACTGGTTTAGTTGTCTTACTCTGTTGATGGTCTCTATCTAAAATAGCAAGTCTCACTCAGACAACAACACATGACAACTTTATTTTTTTTCAGTTTTATTAATCAGAAAATGCTTTCTCACATAAATAACTACAGTACAAGATTTGCTCCTGAATTTTTGGAAAGCAATTGTAAAACTATGGCTAACTTCACTATAACGATCCTCCCTGGGACATGGAGAAATGTTTGTTATATCAGGGTGTTCACTATAATAGGGTTTGGCAATTTTCTGTATCAGAATAATCACAAAACGGCAAATTTGAATTGAACATCAATATGTAGTAATTTTATGAAGATTCCTTCACATTGATCAACATTTAAACGGTATTGTGACAAGGTACTCATGTCACGTGTGGGTAACTGCATTGCAAGACAGAGGAGTTGGAGTTGAAACGCTGGCACAGACGCGCAGGATTTATTAAACACAAAACAGAAAGTAAACAAATAGGTCATGTGACGCTACCAACGATGGTAACGCACAGAGGACACATACAAGACAGGCAGGCAGCAAGCCTCAATCGAGCGCCCGTCTGTAAACAAACATTTGATCAAACATAATAACTCCAAAAACCACACAAAACCAACCCATTTCCACATTTAAATTACACCAACACTAATTTCCCCTGTGCAGGGCAATCGCCCTGCTACAGGTATGTTTAAATGAAAACAGTAAAGAAATGAAAAAGGAAAGAATGTACATTTACATGCTAAATACAGTAATTACATGTCCTTTCTTTTGAAAAAACTGTCCAGCGTAGATTGCTCCTCACGCTGTTGCCTGGTTGCAGTTTGTGTGAAGATGACAGGCAACGATTGCGTTCGTCATGCATGATTCGTACTACAATAGGTAATTATTGAATTAGCGTTATCTTTGAATTTGTCAACCATGGTCTTTGTTTTCACCGACATAACTTCCAGGACCTACATTCCAAAATCCATAATGACAGAAGACGGTTTTGAGAACATCACACAGCTACTCCACAAGTTTTTGGGAAAAGCTGTGTACTTTTTCCTGTGTGATGCAAATGTTACAGTGGTTACCTTGCAAAGAAAGGTTAAGTGCATTGAGCTTGTCAAATATGTCAGCCAAATAGCCCAGTAAAACTTGAAAGCGCTGCTCTTAAGCTTACATAGCGAAGCTAGAGCATGGAGCTGGAGCTGGAGCTGGAGCTGAGGTTCTGGAGCAGCTCCACTATTTCTGCCTTTTCATATTTAAAAAAAAAAATCCTTCTTGAATTATTCAGTTCAAACATTTGAATGAACAAAATAAGTATAAAAAATGTAAATTGAGAAATACTTTAACGTGCATAATATTTCTGTTGATATAAGGGGTCATCCAGAATGATCAGCTAGAATATGTATTCCGGTATCTGCAGCCATTACCTTTTATGAAAGTCAGTGCAGGCTTAAGCCCCTTTCACACTGGCACTCCTATCCGGGTTCCAGCGAGCCACCTTAGGATGTGGGTTGGCACTCTTTGCCCCAGGTTGAGCAAGACAAAATTCTTGATGACCGTTTGTGAGCTGACGCAATAACAAACAGCCATGCCTGCATGAAGGTTTCATTTCCGCAAGGAGCATTTCTGTTTATTCTGTTTTAGCCAGATTTTTGTTAATTTTGAGACACAGCATGAGCAAGACTGCAGCAGGGATGTAGAAGCATTTGTTCTAATCAACATTTATCAAACAAAGTGTGAAATTTCGTACCTGACCCGCATGACACCGGGTCCTGACCCTGGTAGAGCATGCCAGTGTGAAAGGAACTATATAGAGAGGGTCCTCATAATCACTTAAGAGGACAGTGAGTGGAAGATTATAAGTAGACTTGCTACTTTTCGATATTAATCGGTAAAGGTTGTTAAACGTTGAATTCCCAAAAATATGAGTTTGACTGAAATAAATTTAAATATGAGAAACGTCGGTAGAACCACTTGCTGTTTTTTATTTTCTTACCAAAAATAATCATTTAGAAATCCTGTAGCTCTGAATGGCTAGGGGTCGCTGTCAGTCATCTCAGTGGTCCGTTAGTACTGTAGTTTCACCCTGTTCTGACAGATCTCGTTGACTGAAGCAGCGCTAGAATGCTCTCATTTGTTTAAATGACTGTCAATCATCAAGACCTGCACCGTCTGTGCACTTTTCTTTGCCAGCTACAGCACCTCTCATGCAAAGCGGCTACTTTGAAATGAGTGGGTTAAGGTGTATGTAAGCTTTTGCTTTAGGTATGTGGTGACAGTTACTAGTTTGATTTGAAAATGGGGCGCACGAGAAAAACACAATGAATATTGTGCACAATACCCTGGCCGACGGCTGAAGTCTCCACGACAGGATGAAGTGGGCCTGTCTGCCTTGAGTGACTAAGTACAGCTGTGCTGAAGGGGTGGAGCTCAGACACCGAGTAATTGCAAGTTAGTTCTGTTCAACTCTCTAATGTTTTGCTCTGTGCATATTATTTTTACTTGTAAATGTATGCTATAAAAGTCTGTAATTGTGACAGGATGCGCGTGACGTGGTGCAATAATTACAATGTCCAAACCAGATTCTCCCAAAATATCTGTGATTTATTTTATAAAGTCCAAAAACAGAATAACCAAAAATAACAAAAGAAAAACACTCCTTATCCACGATCCTCCGTGCACGAAAACTGTGCTCTGATATTCCAGGGATTGTGGTGAGTGATTGGTGCCGTGCTGTGAGGGAAGTGCTCCGGGGCTTGTGCTGGCTGCAGCCCCTCGCTCCTACTCCTCTGCTGTAAAGACAAAACATAGACAGCACGTAACACCAAACAAAATGAGAACAGCTCCGGCTGGTGGTTCATTCTCTCAGCGCAGAGGTAGGTACTGACGTAGCTGCTTCCCCTTTGTACCCACCACACTCCTCCCTGCAATCAACGCGTCACCATGGTTTCTCCAATAGAGGGCCGCCCAGCTGACTGCAATGGAGTCGTCCTGAGTACGTGCTCCTCCTACCATCAAGGTGGTCCATCTAGGAGGCAGCATACCCTCACCCTTACACAGCGCCCTTTCTGGTTGGGAGGGAGATTAACAACATTGATCCTTTCTCTCTCTATTACAGTAATACACTTTTATAAGCAGCGTTTTCCATGGTTTATTTGAGACCATTTTTTAATTTGTGTAGGAACTGTAGGTTTACAAGGTATAGCTCCACTGTGACCAAACATTATTTCGATTAGAATGTTGGTAACCATGGTTTTGTTGAATATGATAAAAGGGTTTCGCTAAATGAGATTTTTCAATGGCATAAAAAGTGTGTGTGTGTGTGTGTGTGTGTGTGTGTATATATATATATATATATATATATATATATATATATATATATATATATATATATATATATATATATATATATATAAATAATTTTAAAGCATAAATGTCGATTTCACCCATTCTCTGTTTAATTGAAAAATAAAGATCGGAAAAAAACCCGGTAAATTCTTTCTAAAATAAATGCTGATATTAGTCGTTGATTTGGCAAAAAAAAATCAAAAGTGCCATATAAACACCCCGACATCTACCAAATAAAAATACTAAGTGTTTGCACAATTAACTCCTGTTCATTATATGTAAATCCCTAGCAGGTCATTGTTGGATCAGTGGTTTTAGTTCCTGGTCAATAGTACTTTGAAAGAGGTCAAAGTAGCCTCTCTTTACGCCTATTTGTCATTAATGGATTTACTTCAAACATAATAGGAACCAAGTTTGTACCCAACTGTTAAATTCAAGGTAAAGACTGCATACTATTGTGGTCCAATGTATCTCCCTTCTACAATATTACACCATATTCTACCACAAAATTAATTTCCACATAAACACTGCCACATATCTTCTGGACAGGGTCAGGCACAACAGCAATTTCATCAGCACTTTGTAAATCTCCTTAGTTTTAGTCAAACTAAATCTCATTATACATGGAGAGAATAGATCAAATCGAAGTAGTTTTAGCCACCCCCCCCCCCAAAAAAAACAACAAAAAAAACATATTTGCATCATGTCCTGTGTGTTTGCAGTAATGTTCTGAGTGTCTCAGCAAATTTTAGTGTGTTGCAGCATTACAAAGAAATTGTAATTGTAAAAGTCTTTTTTAATGGGTTAAATTGTACAGAAAAAATACTCTAATGATAAGTATTTTCAGTAAAACCTTTGCCAAAGCTCAGATATAGCGGGTAAAATTTGCAATTTTGACATTTATTTTTACGTCAAACTCTTAATACTTTGCTCAAGCCTACTTTCATTTTTGGGAACCGCGTTTTTGCTCTATGGCTGATTTTATACTAACATTAGTACTGGATTTGGTTCAATTATACTATGTATCCCTACACTGACTTGTAACAATGTAACTGCATGTATCATTGAATAAGAATTACTAATGCGTCTATGTGAAACAATGGGGTAGTTGTAAGGAAATGCGCAAAGTGATTTGCTGGTGCAAAACCACCAGAATGCGCGCAAAATCAGATTTTAGCAGCTGCTAAAAATGTGGTATGTGTAAAGAATGGTGTTTTGCCTGGTGTTCTGCACCCGCTGTCAAATTTGCACTTTGCCATCATTAATCCATTAAAATTATATTGAAATGCATTCAAATGAAGAAAAGAGCATGGAATTGGGCTGGATCTGGATAAGTGGGCGCAAACATTATAATGTGATGTAAGGATTTTGCCTTGCAATTGCTGACCCTCCAAAAACGTACACCTCTTTTTACAAGGTGTCTGGAGGGATAGTCCAATCCATCTTTTCCAGAGTGCTAGGCACATTTCTGGATGTCATGCTTGAAAAGGGCAGGCCAATACGTATCATTTCCTAAGGATACTAGCTGCCCTTCCTATATATATATATATATATATATATATATATATATATATATATATATATATAATTTGGTTTGTATCTTCGTGCTCCACAATGTCACACAGTGCCTGCTGCTCTCTGTACTCCTAACTCAGTCACCTCTGGGCTGCAAGTGCGGTCACTAAATAGACCGATGCGCTCATTGAGACCCTCATTATCATAAATATGGATCATTACTTCTGTTAATCACTCAAAATATCTACTTTTGTTTGTCTATTTTCCTGTGACATAAAGCATGCTCTTTTCATTCCATGTTACTGAAAAAACGTCATCAACTCGGGCAAATTTCATTTAAAGCAGGTTGCTTTTAAGGCAGTCCACATGTAAAGCACTGTTCATTTAAGTATAAAATCCGACAGAAAATGCTGTCACACAAAAAAGACTATATAAACTTCAGACTATATAAACTGTTTTGATTATTATCGTTGGACATCGGTGCATTAAATTCAATGCTCTTGAGTTTTCATTTTTCTACCTTTTCGTGCATACACATCATTAGTAAATACAAAATAAACAGGACTGCATAAAAGTTTGGTACAGAGTAGTGACTCATTATAGTTGGAAGTGTACAAGTAGAGATCATTTTAGATTCTTGCTGGACTGATCCTCACATGTACGCTTAAAAAAAGGGTGAGTGTTTTGTGCGGCATTTGTACTTGTAAGCACTTTTTATACAGCCTGCTATATTGATTTTAGTTCAGTAACTATAACTCCTGCTTGAACGAGCATGAACAATCAATTGACGTAGGAGCAGAACTCAACCAAGTGCCTTAACGCTCTGAAAATATATACAATGCATTTTATGGTCCAATTTTCCACCTTTTTAAATAGCTGGCTGTGGCTACCACTGTAAGCCTTGAGGGTCTTGGTTAGTATTTTATGACAGAATAATGTCATTAAAATGTCAAAGTGTTGAAATCCCTGTAAATAAGCAAGGGATTTCAACACTTTGAGTTGTTTGTCACTTAAAACATTTCTTGCTAATTTGATACTTGTTTGTTTTTAGTGAGATTTAATTGATTGTTCATTTGGTAATTGGATTTGGTTTTCACTCTTTTGTTACGCTTAGTTTAAACAGTTAAAATGTTTCTGTCATTGTGTGAATCTTGACATGAGTTCCTCAGAGTTTGAGTTTGAAATCTCACGTAGACAGACAAAAGTGTCTGTTGTAAGTGAGGATAGTGGACTATGTGTTAGATGTTGAACATGAAAGTGGCATTAGAAAAATAAAAGTGGAAAAAACAAAGGAATGTGAACCGGGAATGGAGTGTAAAGTTAGTGATCATTTTGCCAAACCTAAAACAGATGATGATCTAAATGTCATTGCCACTTTTAACATTGTTCACGTAACAATATCTTTACAGTTAATAAACAATATACCTGCAATGCACTCCCCTTCTCTTCAAAGCCGCACAGCCACTTTTAGTTAGAAGATTTGTAGAATGAATCAATCAAAAGATCAAAGGGTGACGTCACAGAAATGTTTTAATGTTTTAAGCTTCATTAATTTATTTCGTTTGACTAGCAAAGTAGAACCCACATGATTGCTTCTGTAAAGTTGTTTTTAACAGGGTTGAATATTGCACAGTCATAAGAACATAAGAACATAAGAAAGTTTACAAACGAGAGGAGGCCATTCAGCCCATCTTACTCGTTTGGTTGTTAGTAGCTTATTGATCCCAGAATCTCATCAAGCAGCTTCTTGAATGATCCCAGGGTGTCAGCTTCAACAGCATTACTGGGGAGTAGGTTCCAGACCCTCACAATTCTTTGTGTAAAAAAGTGCCTCCTATTTTCTGTTCTGAATGCCCCTTTATCTAATCTCCATTTGTGACCCTTGGTCCTTGTTTCTTTTTCAGGTCAAAAAAGTCCCCTGGGTCGACATTGTTGGGGCATGTCGACCTGTTCCTATAATATAATCCTATTCCTATTCCTATCATATAATTGTTTAATAAAACCCAACTAACTGTAATTTAACAGCAGTGTTGTTACCGTTGTAGATTCTTTCAGCTGCTTTGAGAGTTGTTCTCTAGGAAAGGGAGCAGTTGCTTTCTAGGAAAGGTTGTGAGTTGGTGTGGAACATAAAAACAGCAAACTAATCTGCTTTATAGCTGATTCTAACAACTTTAATAAACAATTTTAAAGGAGGAATATGAAGGAGCATTTAATAAATAGTTTTGAAATTGGATAGGTTAATAAATGAACATCCCTTCTGCAATTTTAAATGATGATTTATTTAAAAAAAAAAAAAAAAAAAAAATCTGTGTGGTAATCTAAACTGTTATACATCATGCAGGTGTTGACAATTCACATCAAATCCATAAGCATTTCCTGGCTCTCCCAAGCAGAGTCTTGCAATTATGTCAAATTGTATCATTGTAAGATGTGACCTGTTGTCAGTGGAGGACATACCATTAAACATTTGTACAACTACAACAGTTTTCTAGACAAAACATATGTATGGTTTTATTATAAAATGTTTACTTCAATGCAGCAGATATAACATTGTCTCCTTTTTTCCCAAACCTAGGTTGACGTGATGGAAGAACAGTGCTACTACAACGAAACAATCGCCTTCTTTTACAACCGCAGTGGGAAATACCTAGCCACAGAATGGAATGCAGTCAGCAAACTTGTGATGGGACTGGGTATCACTGTGTGTATCTTTATCATGTTGGCCAACTTACTGGTCATGGTGGCCATCTATGTAAACCGGCGCTTCCACTTCCCTATTTATTATCTCATGGCCAACCTGGCGGCTGCAGACTTCTTCGCTGGACTAGCCTACTTTTACCTGATGTTCAACACGGGTCCAAACACCAGGAGGTTGACTGTAAGCACATGGCTCCTGCGCCAGGGTCTCATTGACACTAGCCTCACTGCATCTGTCGCAAACTTGCTGGCTATCGCTATTGAGAGGCACATCACAGTCTTCCGCATGCAGCTGCATACCCGTATGAGCAACCACCGGGTTGTAATCGTGATTGTAGTCATCTGGACCATGTCTATCGTTATGGGTGCCATACCCAGTGTTGGCTGGAACTGCATCTGTAGCATCTCTTCCTGCTCCAACATGGCACCGCTGTACAGCAACTCCTACCTGGTCTTCTGGGCCATCTTCAACCTGGTCACCTTTGTGGTTATGGTGGTCTTATATGCCCACATATTTGTCTACGTGCGCCAGAGAACCATGAGGATGTCGCGTCACAGCTCCGGGCCGCGCCGCAACCGGGACACCATGATGAGCCTTTTGAAGACTGTGGTGATCGTGCTGGGTAAGCCTTTCATTGTCGTCACACTGTTTACTTTGTTAGAACAGGAAAATATTGGTCCTGTTTTCACAGCTGCTCTTTTAGCAGTAAAACTTAAATTACAAGTCAAGTATGGCAGTCATGCCTCCTGTCTGTCAATTTCAAATCTGATGTTTGGCAAGAAGTTGTCAATAGTTTAACAGATGGGAGGTTATTGTTCTGCAGTGCTAATCAGAACAATACAGTATAATTACCAGCTGTGTTTCTCACATTGTGTTCAAATGCCTAAATATGAGTAGTGGTAAACCGTGTAATAGTTTATTTAATTACTAAATAAAGGCAAGTAAATATGTGTTGTTGTTTCTGATTAAAGTGACCCTTCATTTACTCAATAGTTTTACACGTAGTTGTGTGAAACAGTAAAAAAGGGTTGGATGTTGTCTATAGTCTCATTTCCTGTCTTCTGCTTTTTCATATCTTGGAATGAGTTGTGTAAGCACACTTTTTCAAGCTATCCTATCTCCAAATTCAATCTACTGTGGTCAGCGATATGAAAATGTGTAAAGTAGCTGACACGTTGACTCTTCACATCTGACTCATTTGGTTAAAATGCAGAAATTTCCAAGAACTGCCAGTTTTCACATAAACAAACATGTCGATAAAAAAAGCTGGTGAGTAGGTGTTGAGTAAACTGAAGATAGTGGTGCATAAACATTTGCATACAGAGGAGCCAGTTGTTTAAAAAAGGCCCCTTTCCAAGTCTCCATACAGGTAAACATTGTTTACGCTTTTGTAAATTCATGGGTAACAAATCCTAAACAAGTACTGTTATAATTCTTGCTACCAGTGACAACTTGGACAGATACTACTTTGTTTATTATTGAGTTATTAATGGTGATGTGTGCCTTTGCACAAAAATATATATGTGCTTTAGATATGTTTCAGAGCAAACTTATTTATAGAAACACTTCTGAGTTTTCTTTTACCAGCCAAAAAAAACAAACAAAAAAAAACATCTCAATATGTCTGTTGCAGAACAGTGCTTGCCATTATATATTTTAGTGTTTATCAGTTCCAGTGTTTGCCTAGCACTGTCAGTCAGCGTGAGGTCTCCTCTTTTCTTTGCGTCTCAGTGGACAGATAATGGAGAAAAAACTAGGATGATATCTGTGCAGTGGGAGTGTTGGGGATAAAACAATGGTTATTTTATAATGTGTGACTTGTAGCTCAGTTCAGTTTGAGATGCCAGTGTCTAATCAAATGAACTAGAGACTTGCATGCACTGTTTGTGTGTCAAAGTTATACATATCAAACATCTACGAGCCCTATTTGGATTATCTAGACACTGGCAGTATTTAGATCTGCTGCTGGTTAGATCAATTGAATAATCCCAGTTTCTAGTTTTGGAAATTATTTAATTCAATCTACCTTTTTGTGGTGGACTGAAGCTGCTTGTTTAATAATGCTGCTGCAATGGAAAACACAAGGTAATACCTTATGTTTAGCGCTTATGTGTAAATGATGAGGTTCAAGGTAAACTACTTTAATATTTGAAATGGCAAAGAAAATTGTCCTGTAATTAAACTTTAATTGATGCAAAATCCAAGTCTCGTAGTCTTTCGCGTGTTCAGGCCGTTCGGTGTAGTAAATGGGCAGCTGCAGTATCCGATGGAAATAAAACAGTTTTCAGGTGAAACTCTTACTTCTAGGTAAATCTGCCAGTGATGACACTAAACACATTTTTTTTTTTTTTAATGACTTATCAGTCCAGCAACTGCTGTTGTACCACAGATATTATTTTTTTTACTTACAATGGAGACTTGGTGGGACTACTTCTGTTCTGTTTATTTCCCCCAGTTTACATTACATGTACCTTCATGAACGCTTCGTCATAGCTGTGAAGGCACATCTAGTAGGTATGTATGGAATACTGAAATTGGCCTATACAAGAAAGAGCAAATTTGTCTAAATTTGTATCTTCCATTTTTTTTTTTTATCTTCTGTCTTGGAACAAGTTGTGGATTCAAGCTCTCTTATCCACAAATTCATTCTATTCTTGACATCAATTTGTCATCTATATTTGGTAATGAGCAATTCTGGAATAATAATGTAATAATTTTTTTGGCAAATAAGAATACCCTAACTTTATCAAAATAAAAAGGAGGTGCAATGTAACATTTGAACATAATATATATATTTTTTTATTGAATTAGTGGCAAAAAGTGACCTGTGACATTTATTAAATTACCCAAAAAGTACTAAAGATAATTCAGATCATATTTTTTTGTTTGTAGGCAAAGACATTGTCAATTGTCTAGAACCATATTCAGCATTTTATATTTTTAGTGTAACATAAAGTTACTATGACAACAATTTCCCCTGAAACATAATGAATATATATTTTGGATGAATAAATATTAGAAGTAGAAATTCAAATTCAATTAACTGTGAATTTCTATACAAATTGACTTCATATGGGTCAAATCACAGATTTACTTTTTAAAAGGATCTGTGATAATATGCAAAATGTTAAAGGGGATATAATATGTTGCTGTGCTGGCTTCTCTAAACTGGCTTCAAGTACGATTTAGAGTTGATTTATAAGGTCCTACTTTTGACTTACAAAACACTTCAAGGCCTGGCACCTGATTATGTAAACAAGCTTTTGTCCCTGTATGTTCCGAGACGTGCTTTAAGGTCGGCTGATTCTGGTCTTCTGCCCCTCCCAAAAATGGAGACAAAAAGGAAAGGAGAAAGAGCTTTCAGTTACAATGCTTCCAGATTGTGAAGCAAATACTATCTGACCTTTAAAGATGCAGAGTCGCTTTATATTGTGGACTGCAATTTTCAAATAGTGCCACAGATTCTCAATGGGATTGAGATCAGGATTTTGACTGGGCCACTGTAGGACATTCACCTTTTTGTTCTTGAGCCACTCCAATGTTGCTTTGGCCTTGTGCTTGGGATCATTGTCCTGCTAAAAGGTGAATTTCCTCCCAAGCTTCAGTTTCTTAGCGGACTGAAGCTAGTTCTCTTGCAGTATTTCCCTGTATTTTGCTCCATCCATTCTTCCTTCAATTTTAACAAGATGCCCAGTCCTTGCTGATGAGAAGCATCAGCATGATGCTGCCATCACCATACTTCACTGTAGGGATGGTGTGTCTGGAGGCATGGGCAGTGTTAGGTTTGCGCCACACATAGCGCTTTGAGTTTTGGCCAAAAAGCTCTATCTTGGTCTCATCTGACCACAAAACCTTTTCCCACATCGCAGCTGGGTCACTCTCATGCTTTCTGGCAAACTCCAGACGTGCTTTCAGATGGTACTTTTTGAGTAACGGCTTCTTTCTTGCCACCCTCCCATACAGGCCAGTGTTATGCAGAGCTCTTGATATGGTTGACTGGTGCACCATTACTCCACTCCCAGCCACTGAACTCTGTAGCTCCTTCAAAGTGTTTGTTGGCCTCTCTGTGGCTTCTCTCACAAGTCTCCTTGTTTGAGCACTGAGTTTTGAGGGACGGCCTTTTCTTGGCAGTGCCTGGGTGGTGTGATGCAGCTTCCACCTTATTGATCCAACTGTGCTCACTGGGATATCCAAACACTTGGATATTATTTTGTACCCTTTCCCTAATCTATGCATTTGTATTACTTTATCTCTAACTTCTGTAGAATGCTCTTTGGTCTTCATTTTCCTTCAGATTCACAGCCTGACCAATGATCCTTCAACAGTGGGGTTTTTATCCAGAAAATGTGACAGCAACTTTAATGGTTCACAGGTCGAGGCCAATGGTAAGGTAATTGTGTCCTCGTTAGGGCAATTTCTTTCATCGGTGTAAACTGGGAGCTTCCACAGCACAGGGGTTGAATACTTATACAAGCAAGATATTTCAGTTTTTTTATTTCTTAAAATATTTCCCAACATAAAACCAATGTCACCTTAAAATAATTGATTTTGAGTTTCAGTGTTTTAAAATAAAATATCAAACAGAACGAAATTTCAATGTACCATTTGTATTATTATTATTATTATTATTATTATTATTATTATTATTATTATTATTATTATTATTATTTATTTCTTAGCAGACTTACAATTGTTACAAGATATCACATTATTTTTACATACAATTACCCATTTATACAGTTGGGTTTTTACTGGAGCAATCTAGGTAAAGTACCTTGCTCAAGGGTAAAACAGCAGTGTCCCCCACTGGGGATTGAACCCACAACCCTCCAGGCAAGAGTCCAGAGCCCTAACCATTACTCCACACTGCTGAATTACAATGTACCATTTGTAATTCAGTAATATGAGAGAATTGGTCAGGGGTCTCAATACTTTTGCAAGGCACTATATATATATATATATATATATATATAAAAAGATTTGCGCTGTCACTCAATTAGCGGCTGTCCTGCATAGTAATTTTTATTTTAGTAAATGTAACATATTTTCACAGAACACTCATTCTTTAGGGCCACTGTCAGTGACATACCTGAAAACACAAGACAGCTGAGCTAACGGAACCTGAGGCACTGAAGAGACTCTTCAATTTTTCTAAGAAAGTTCTTCTTGAAAATTGATTCGTAACCCAATCGACTACGATGTCTCTGTCCTGATTTTTTTTTTTTTAACTTGTAAAAAGCAATTCTAAATATTACTTTGAACTTCTCAATATAATTCTCAATAATAACGCTCTATAATATTAACAGTATTGCGTGAAATTCAGCTATTCTTACCACTTACCCTAGCATATGTGTCCCGCCTCTGCTCACTAATGATTGGACAGCTGCAAAACCAGGGCAGATCTTTGACTCTCCCATTGGTTAAACCTACTCAACTGTTTATGTCCCGCCTCCACTCACTTATGATTGGACTGCCGCGGAGAAATTGCAGATCTTCTATTGGTTGATTTGATTTGATTTTATATAAAAGAATAACATTCTGCACAATTTAAATTGTAAAAAAAAAACAAAAACACACACACACAAAATATTAATCATTCAAAATGTCTCCTACTTGCATTACATTCTATCTGTGTTTGACATGTATGATAAACATTGTCACTATCGCACATAATAAAAAAACACAGTATAAAACAAATACAGTTACTATTCTTTTTACAGATTATATAAAATATAATAAATGGAAAGAATAATACAGGAATGTTACAGTTCATATATTCATATACTTCTAAATGAACCTATTTCTAAAGTTTATAATATCACAGAATTAATTAATTGCATGTATTACAATGTCAATGTTTTTGTTGTCCTTTTGCAATAGAAAATTGAACTAGAAAGTTTTTGTTGGGCCGGAAACAAATTGTATGCAGGCGATCTGGGAATGTGAGAGAGTGACAGCTGCAACACCAATCAAAGCCACAATCTTCAAAGTGAATATCTGGCAGGTTCCCAAATGGCTTCACTGTCTCTATACAAAGCTTGGTGCAGTTTTAATGTTGGAATGACATAGTTACACAGTTAAGAAGGGACGCATAGTGTGGAATCGAACATGGCCAATGGCAGCAAACCAAAGTCCATTAGGGAAGTCGAATAAGAACATAAGAAAGTTTACAAACGAGAGGAAGCCATTCAGCCCATCTTGCTCGTTTGGTTGTTAGTAGCTTATTGATCCCAGAATCTCATCAAGCAGCTTTTTGAAGGATCCCAGGGTGTCAGCTTCAACAACATTACTGGGGAGTTCCAGACCCTCACATGCCTTTTAAACCCAGGATAATTCTGGTTGCTCTTCTTTGCACTCTTTCTAGAGCAGCAATATCCTTTTTGTAACGAGGTGACCAGAACTGAACACAATATTCTAGGTGAGGTCTTACTAATGCAAACTGCAAAGTTTTAACATTACTTCCCTTGATTTAAATTCAACACCTCACAATATATCCGAGCATCTTGTTGGCCTTTATTATAGCTTCCCCACATTGTCTAGATGAAGACATTTCTGAGTCAACATAAACTCCTAGGTCTTTTTCATAGTTCCCTTCTTCAATTTCAGTATCTCCCATATGATATTTATAATGCACATTTTTATTGCCTGCATGCAATACTTTACACTTTTCTCTATTAAATGTCATTTGCCATGTGTCTGCCTAGTTCTGAATGCTGTCTAGATCATTTTGAATGACCTTTGCTGCTGCAACAGTGTTTGCCACTCCTCCTATTTTTGTGTCATCTGCAAATTTAACAAGTTTGCTTACTATACCAGAATCTAAATCATTAATGTAGATTAGGAAGAGTAGAGGACCTAATACTGATCCCTGTGGTACTCCACTGGTTACCTCGCTCCATTTTGAGGTTTCTCCTCTAATCAGTACTTTCTGTTTTCTACATGTTAACCACTCCCTAATCCATGTGCATGCATTTCCTTGAATCCCTACTGCGTTCAGTTTTAGAATTAACCTTTTATGCGGGACTTTGTCAAAAGCTTTCTGGAAATCTAAATAAACCATGTCGTATGCTTTGCAATTATCCATTATCAATGTTGCATCCTCAAAGAAGTCAAGCAGGTTAGTTAGACACGATCTCCCTTTCCTAAAACCATGCTGACTGTCTCCCAGGATAGTGTTACCATATACGTAATTTTCCATTTTAGATCTTGTTATAGTTTCCATAAGTTTACATATAATAGAAGTCAGGCTTATTGGTCTGTGGTTACCTGGTTTGGTTTTCTCTCCCTTTTTGTGTAATTGATGGAAGCACACACATTCAATGCAGCAATCTAATAGTTACAAAAAAACAAACACAAAAAATACCACCATAGTCTCTAAAGTATTAGTGGATTAGAAAAAGTGTTGTGTAATTTATAACACTTCATGGCCAAGCATCTATTTGTTTGGATGTTTTAAAAAGAAGTTTGTTTAGAAGCACTTCAAGACAAACTTTCCCTGGCAAAAACATGAAAATTGACAAATTATGTTTATAATGATAGAAATAAAATGCATATATGTGAGATTATCTGTACAATATTTTATTTTAAAATAAAATACAGACTATAAATCTCATGGCAATGTGTTTATGTATTAATTCATTTATGTATTTATTTTTCAGTGAGAGTAGTGCAGGGAAAGAATGTTGCCCTCCCCAAAAAACTAAAAAACCAGGATCTCCCTGCTGCAGCAGTGTTCCAGTTAGCCATCATGGGACAACATGTTTGTTGAGAAAAATAGCTGTAGAATGTTGTACACAAAGCGAGTGAGAGATGCAGGCCAGGACAAAGATCACGCTTCATACCAATCCTGCCTTTTTGCCAAAGACTATCTCAGCGTTCCATGTCAACCAGTCTGTGGAATTGGAATTTTCCATCTACCTCCTTTCCAGTCTGACAGAGCGACAACTCCATATACTCTGGCATACTATGTTGACAGGACGAAAGGTTAGATGCAGTCCAAACAATTTTTTTGTCTTCAATGGTCAAGCCCTATCTAAGCAGTAGCTGTCCAACTGGATCACAAACAAGGTCAGGACTGCCTATGAGCGGGCCAACTTGCCCCCTCCAGAAAAGCTCACTGTCCATTCCACCATGGCAACTTCATGGGCTTTATTCCAGAGTGAATCTGTCAAAGACATTTGCAATGCAGTGTTGTGGGCTACTCTCCATACCTTTTACTAGGTCCAACAGACTTAATGTCATGGATTCTCAAAACCCTGGTTTTGGAACTAGAGTGTTAAGGGCGGCTTCTCAGTCAACCCTTACAACAGAATATTTCTCTTATTTTTTTCCACCCTAGCTACTTGTTACTGGGGTTTCCGAATGGTAACGCACAAGGCAGCCTTTGGCTTTGCCTTCCAATCATCTGCAATCTTGCCCTTGCGATAGCTTTGGTACACTCACCCATTCTGTAATGGTTACATTTTGTACTTGAAAGGGAACGTTAGGTTATTATCATAGCCCTGCTTCCCTGAAAAAGAAATGTAACCATTAACCTTCAAGGTTGTTGCATCCATGATTGCAGCGGGCTTGAATGAAAAATGACGCTGAGATCTGTGAGCGCAGTCCTTTTCATCCCTTGGGGGTGGGGTCATGACTGTGTCACAGGATCAAAGAGCAGCTTTGGTATACAATGTTCAGGATTCAGGTCTTTTAGGAGGTAAATACCCATTTGGTAATTGTTACATTTTGGAACCAGGGATAATAACCTAAAGTTTTTTCTCATCTAGAATTTGGATCATAATGTTTTTACCTATTCATCATTTGATGACTCATTTTAATTGTTGCGCCACATCATCAACTGTTCCTATAATTAAAACAATGTTTTGGATTATCCATCTCTACAGTTTTATGACTGGGAATGCATTGCCTTTAGTTCCAGTCTGAAGTTAGTTGTAATTGGTTAAGAGGTTAAAAACTAGTACTGCTGTAGCATTATTAATGGATAATTACTTAGACGGAATATATCAAACTCCAATTATAAGCAGACTAAAAGTATACAACTGTAGGGAATTGTGGTATTTATACTTTAATCCTAAACCTTATATGACTTCTTAGTGAATATTAAAGACAATGACAAGTACTGATTACAGTATGTCAAATTATGCAGTTGATTTAATAACATTAATTCCACTATTGCATAGTGATATAACAGCAAACAATTGCAGCAAATATATTCTTAGACAGATAATATTAGTCACCTATGTTACAGTAACCGCAACAGATTGATCAAGTCTACTTGTACACCAGGCACTTTTTCTCAAGGTGAGGCTGGAAGTTTCATCCTCTGATCGCAATTCCCCAAGTAGTTCCCAGATGTTCATGTACGCTTTCCTTATATACAAGCTAATTAACAGCTAACTAAGCTAATTGACAGTTATAACCTTGGGTGACATTACCCCTCATTCCCTTAACACACAACTTTATTTGCATGTATGACCCTATTGGTTACATTGTATCTGGGTCAAAGCCTGTCCTGTATCTAATAATTTGCTAAGCCCGAATAACCTAGCTTCATTTCCTCAAAGCCATTCTTTCCATTACATTAACCGTATAATGCCCAAGCATAAATGATTTATTTTGAACCTCATTACAAAACTTTTTTTGAAGTTTCTGATTCCCTATTTATTATTATTATTATTATTATTATTATTATTATTATTATTATTATTATTATTACAAATTGTATCATACATGATACATTGTGAACAAATTTTTAGGAAAACGCAGAACATTTGCCTTTTAACCAGGTTTAATTCTGACTTGAAATTTATATGAACATGTCTTCTGGTGATAGATGGACATCCACTCCATTTACTTTCCACAAAAAGCCTCAGTAGTTACAGCAGGAATAATAACAACAACACTGAACAATTATGCACTGTATGTTATGTGGATGAATCGTATATAAAAATCAAGGCCCATTGAGTAACAAATCAGGGTCTTACTTTCTATGGTACTGAAGAAAGTAGTTTCTATTGAGGCAAAGATGGACTTCACATTTTGTGCACTGCACATGAGATATTCCCTATCATATATCAATATATATCACTATCATATTTGCTATACCTATAAAAAAAATAAATTTTTAAAAGTACATCTGTACTCACCCAATTTTATATAAAAGATTTTTTCTCCACATGGAAACTGCTTCCCATAGTAATGTATGAAAACGCAATACCATTTCCTGCCATGGGGTGGCAGCAGAGATGACGCGAAGTGTATATAATGGGTGTTTGAATTAAAAACAACTTAATGTTAGGAGTCTATGAATTTGATGTAGCATATTTGCTACGCAGAGCACAGTTCTTGCTAATCGTATCCTATTTACCACGAAATTTACTAATAACAGGATGTTCTGGTTCGGTAGACAAAACGTGCACCCCCAGCTGCTTCTGTTCCACTCTTGCAAGTTCTCACAATATGTTTGAAACATACATTAACCCTTTCTTTCACAGTACACTCTGTTATACTGTAGTTGTACATAGATTTCTACATTTCCCCAATACATGTACACATTATGAGGTTATGTGATATCCTTTGCATGATGTGTGATATCCTTTCTATTAAGCTGTTCTGGCCTTGAAATTAGAATAGGTTTTTAGGAATACTCTTGGCATTGGGGGGAGTAAACATGTTGTCTTCAGGGGTACTTCTTTTGCATCTGGGAATGTTTACAATAAGAGTAAGACATCCTCTTTTACTTTTGAGGTAAAATCAATTAAATTGATATTTAAACAAACTTTTATAATTGTTTTTGTATTTTATCTTATTTATCTGCCTGGGAGGTGTAGTGGACTTATCCTTGCCTAGGATACAAGCATTCCTACTTGGAGCCGTGTCCTAGTGGTCTCGGCTGGGCATTGAAACGGCAGCCCTCTATGCCTGTTCAGTTGTGTGTCAAATACTACTGTACACAGTGATCACTATGTTTGCCTAGTTTCTGAGATTTGAAACACATGCTTTGATATATTTCTGAGAGTTTTTGTTTATTCTAAATTTAAGTTATTATCAATCTGGGATTGATTCGTAACATCTACCCAAAACACACAAAAAAAAAATTGCCTCATGTTTTTGGTTTAGATTTGGAGTTCTACTTAAAAATGAAACCAAATGTGACTGTATAGGTTAGTATTTACTGGTTTTATATATGTATGTATGTATTTTTTCCATGTAATTTCCGAGTTGAATAGAAACTGTATTCCAAATTCAGCAGGACCAATGCCAAATTGGGTTTGATCCCAAGTTTTCAGTAGTGTTTGGCACAGTACTGTTTTGGTTGTATGTGATTTATTCATATATTTATGGAAGACTTCAAAATTAAAAATGGCGGTTTGCAAATTGTGAATGTCTCTGTTTTGTGTAAAGCACTACTCTGTACCCAAACAATACAAGATAGATTGATGAGGTAACATTCGGGCCTGGTACTGTGTGTTGATATTTTGAAAACCATGACAATTGGCAGTTCTCCTAGAAGGAACATTTTTTGTCTTGGCTGTAGTTTTTACATAAGATTAGACAAGCTTTTTTCCAACCAAGGGGTAAATAAGAAAAAAGAATACAGGGAAGTACTCGTGGACACAGCCAGTATTTAATAGACCTACGCATGGCCAGTTAGCACTTTGAATCTATAGCAAGTGCATTTTAAAACTGCCATGTGGAGCATGCAGAACAAATTGGTTTTAATATGCCAAGCTGTTCACTTCTTGTTCATGTTAAAAGCATGCTCAGTATTTGCTGAAGAGTTTCACAGAACTGCTCGCAATGCATATTGTCTTTATATCAAATAGAAAAATCTGAGAATCCCTGTTTGCTAAAGTTGATCTGCTCACCAGGAGTTAAAAATAGTGATAGTATGACTAAGTTTTGGTCTTTTAATAGCTTTATGTGTGATTTTTTCCAGCCTAGCATTATTGAACAATACCTCCAGAGCTGCACAGTATTTAGTGTTCAGTCTATAACAAACTTGATTCTTAACCTCAAAAGCTTGATACCTATCAAGCTTAATGATAGTCTACGGGGATTTCTGCATCCCTCTTTCCACTGAAACGTTTTGCACTGTGGGATTGGACCATTTAATTAATTGATTCCTGTGTGTCTGACTCCCAATGATTTACTTTTCTCATCCTAAACAAGTTTCAACATATAATTGACCAGTATCATTTGTCATCCTAATCACAAATTCTTACTTCCTCATTACATTGCTTGGGCAAACAGAGGTGAATTCAAGTAATTTAAAGCTGCAGTACTTAAATAGAAATCTATTGATTTAACCTACCAAGTCACTTTTATTATTTACACTTAAGGAATAATAATAAAAATATTTTAAAAAAAAACTAGAAAAATGATTAGACAGCTTGCTCTACAACTAAAAGTAGCCTGTATGCACATGCAAGAAAAAAAGTAAATCCATACTGTAACACTGTTTTTTGTACACATTATCAGTCATCCTTCATTTCTGCCTAAATATCTTCATAAATAGCACAGATGTAATCCATTCAAACTGAGAACATCATCATTTATTTATTTTTATTTATTAAAACGCCAGTGACAGAAAGCAAAGTTACAAACATGCTTTTATGTTAGGAACAGGGTTGTAGTGCTATATTTAGAAGTGAGGGGTCGCTATTGTATACCCTCGCCGTCCCTGTTTCCCCCGACACTCAACAGTACAGTATTTACCGAACTTGAACTTGTGAGTTGATGTTCTCATAAGTGCATGAGAAAAATGTTGTGTAAGGCCACAGGTACCCTTTATTTGTTTGTTGCGATTGAGTTTTATCTTTTAAATAAATGTTTTAGCTTATTTTATCTACTTGATTTCTGATATATAATAACTGTTCCAATTATTACATCTAATTGTAAAAGGCTGACACCTCAGCACAGCGTTGATACAGGTTCCCTTCACCTCTCTTACACATTATTCACACCTGTTGTTCCAGACCAGGCACACTATATTCAAACTTTCATTCTTTATCTCTCAAGGGTTTCTTACAGCTATTGTATTCTTTGCTTATTTGTATGGGTCATACACATGTATATCTATCTCTATATATTAATAGGAACAGAACAGTTAAATATTGTACACATGAAGTACTGACCGGTGCTCTCCCTGCCCAAGAAGTGAAGGGTCAGCACTCCCTGCTGACCCGGCAGCACCACACTCCTGTGTAGAAAGCCTAATACACGTTTGAGAAAGTAAAATATAGGCATGTTATATGTGACTGGCAGGATGTACTGTATATACACACAGAAAAAAAGTAGTCAATCTATACAGTTTATAGAGTTTCAGGTGTTAGTTTGAGAGCCATACAAGGCTTTTTTAAAAACAGTGCCAAAAGCTCAAACTTTGTGCGAGCTCCAGAGGGCTTGTTCGAGGCCGTTTGAATTCCAGACAAAGCTTGTTTGCTGCAGCTCTAAATACCACCTTGCGTATTTTTTTAGCAAGAGTAAAACTGTGTATGGACTTGGACTTGCCGGAGTGTAGCGCTAGTGGTCCCCATGTATTGTGCAGGAGGAACAAGTAGATAGGATGTAAACAGAATGGCATGCTAGGTCTGAGTGTCCGCAAGGAATCCACGTATAAACGGTTCCCAGAGAAACTATAAATAGGAGCTGCCTGAGTTCCTCACAGGAGAATTTCACGTAGAGGATTAGAGTGCTGTCAGCTGCAGAGCCCAGGAAAAGGACTGTTTTCCCCCCCGTGTTACCAGGTCACAACACCTGTCTAGTTGTGTAACTCTCATTTCTCTATACGACTCCTAGATTAACACTTTTTTTTTTTTAAAGAAATATAGAAAAAACGCAGAGGAACTCAATTTTAATATTGTAAAGGCTTCTGAATTAATCATTTCAACCGGCATGATGAAGCCTGAAGGCCACCAAACCACATATGGAATTCTGAACAAACTGCATTACGCATGTAATAATGAGGACAAAGTTTATATTAGCAACTAAAACTGCATACAATCACAAAAAAACAGAAAAACTTAATGTGTGTGTGTTTTTTTTTTTTTTGTTGTTTTTTTTAACATGTTTTTATTGTACGTGTTTATTAATTAATATATACTGCGGGAAACAAACTGTTTTAGTGGCCAGTGAATCAGAAGTATGTGGCATGCCAAGCTTTTGAGTTTTTGTGGTATTCCAGTGTTTTTTTCTTGTGATATCCTGAAGACAGTTTGAATACGTTATCATAGCATGATTTTCATATGAAATTGCTTCTAAATGTGTTTTTATGTTATTCCCTTTATCCAGCTATCTTGTGGGTTCAGTCAGTTTACCTAAGTAGTGTGTAACCCTCCCCATTCTAACTTGTGCATGGAACACATCAATGAAGTAATACACCTACAAGTCTAGGCCGAGGAGTTTTTTTTTTCTAAATGAAACACCTTCAGTGGCAGACAGTTTAAATACTTGTTTGGTGAGAATTTAGAACTACAAATCAGAGAGGTCTCGTTATGGTAGATAGCTAAACAAATCATGTTTTATTTTTATAAAGGTGTATTAAATTGTTCTAGTGTTAAATTGTGATAATTTTTGTGGCGCATATGTATAATAATATTGTCTGGCGTTAGGTTAGAGTACTCAAACCTTTTAAAGCTTGATTACTCGAACACTGACTTACTCGAAATTCCTATCCCTACCAGCAACCACAACAGCATGGAACTGTGGTATTGCTTGGCATGTCGAAAAATATGGGCTTTTCTGTTCAAGATGGTACTTCCCTACTTTTGTCGTTTTAATGTCAACCCTAACTGATACATTAACAATTTTTTGCAAAGAATTTACTTCTTTATATATATACTTCTTTATATAATTATATATATATATATATATATATATATATATATATAATTATATATTATAGCTAGAAAACCTGTATTCTATTTAGAGCACAAAAAGTAAAAGTGACTATTTATTTGTAAACTTGATTAAACACGTCACAGGTGTATATATGTTAAACACTAACACAGGTTTATATATAATTAGGTTTGCTACGCTTCGATTTTTATTTTTTGCCAAATCGACAATTAATATCGATGTTTATTTTTAAAAGAATTTACAGGTTGTTTTGTTTTTTTCGATCTTTATTTTTCAATTCAAGCAGAGCATGGGTGAAATCGACCTTTATACTTAAAAAAATAAATAAATAAATAAATAAATAAAACTGACTTTTTATGCCATTGAGAAGTCTCATTTAGAGAAACCCCTTTGTCATATTCAACTTGCAACAAAACCACAGTTACAAACATTCTAATTGAAATAATGTTTGGTCACAGCGAAGCTATACCTTGTAAAGCTAAAGTTCCTTCACAAATAAAAAAATTGTCTCAAATAAACCGTAGAAAACACAGCATATAAAGTGTATTACACAGACTTTTGTAGCATACATTTACAAGTAAAAATAATATGCACAGAACAAAACATTAGATTGTTGAACAGAACTAACTTATTCTGAGCTCCACCCCTCTCCTGCTTCAGCACAGCTGGACTCGGAGTCACTGGAAGCAAGACAGACGGTCCGCTTTGTCCTGCCGCGGAGACTTCAGCCGTCGATCAGGGTATTGTGCACAATACTCATGTTGTCCTCTTGCGCCCCATTTTCAAATCGAACTAGTAACTGTCACCATATATACCTATAATTATAATATACCATATATACCTATATTGACTTACAGTGATCCCCAGCCATTCACAGCGGAACGGGAGATGGGACAGGCAGCAAATATAAAAACTACACAGACTAGAGATGATTTCTAAATGTATTATTTTTGGTAAGAAAAAAAAAATAGCGAGTGATTTTTACTGACATTTATCCTGTGTACATTTATTTCAGTCAAACTTTACAAATTTAAAATCGAAAAGTAGCAAGCCTATATATAATACACATGATTTAGTTTTTCTTCACTTATTCATACAAAGTGTTTAGCGATCTTAGCCCCACCCAGTGCCGGTGCTGCAATTTACTGGGCCTTGGTGCAAGACTAGACCCCTCCCCCTCTCTCCACCAAAGGAAAAAAAAAGCACAGCACAACCTAAAGAAAATCTTTTGAAAATAAATACATCGGCAGCAAAATCCGTCCATCTGAATATTTTTCTACAACATATTCTAACGTTCTTTTATGATGACGGAACAAGACAGTAATCAATCAAGTAACAGTATATCCAAACTTTAAGAAATCAATTGTGTAACAAGATGTATCAATTTGATTAATAACTCAATTTAGTTAATATTGAAACTATTATTATTATTATTATTATTATTATTATTATTATTATTATTATTATTAATACATTTTGTAATAGCTTAAAATTAGCCACAAAATGTATTAATCATATCAAAGGCATCGATTTGGATTTTTAAATTAATGTTATCAAGTATTTTTGGCTGACGGCGATTTGGGGATGCTGTTTGTGCATTTGTTGTGATTTTGTTTAGACAAAATGTTCCAAGCAGTACATCATATATAATAAACTATAACATTAATATTGTGGGTCAAATATATAAAAACATTTCGCTATACAGTACAGACCATCGTAAATCGAAGCTATGTTTTATTGTATTTTGCCAGTATTGCATGTGTAGTTGTAATTTTTCTATTAGAATTCAGTAAATTAGCAGTAAAGGTGCACTATCTACCTGTCTACCTGTGGAACAGGAAAATTGTACCTAATCAAACGGTAGTGTATGAAGTAAACTGTACGCATTTAACGCAAAACATCTGCATGTGGAACAGGAAAACTGTACCTAACACACACAAAAAAAAAAAACGGTACTGTATATATTAAACTGCACCCATGTTTGGCAGGGCCTCCTCAATACATTGTAAACAGAGCTCTGTTCTAACAGGATCCGTTATAAGTGGTGCACCTGTACAGCTATGGCCAAATGTTTTGCATCTACTTATATAATTAAATAATTTAGCCTCAAGGAGTCGAATGACTAATTATTATTATTATTAATCAGTGCCATAGGGCCACTAGGAACAACGAGATAAATAAAAAAAAATGATATATACTTCTGTAGAATACAAATGATATGTTGCTTACCTATTTCAGCAATAGAACCTGAAGATGAGGTCTTTATCGTCTGGTAAGGCCCGCATTGTTTCGTTACATGTCCCAAGCACAAAATTCTCAATTTTTTAATGTGACAATGCAATTTTTTTCTGCTTTAGTAAATATTATGTTTAATCGTGAAATATCTTGAAATACCTATTTTTTTACCGTGAAATGCTATAAAATAAGCTATGTTTTACAGTGAAAAAAACCAGCCCTAATACAGTATACACACAAACACAAGTATATTTCAGAAATACAATCAATGAGTACAGACCTGCAGTCTCCCAAAATGTAAACTACAGGTTGGCTGTTAATGGGCTCTCGATAACAAATTCCAGGTACATTACGAAGTTCTGCTACTGAACCACACTGAGTTCGCTTACACAGCAATGCATAATTCTTTGACGCGACAGTAGCCTAATGTACATGTACAAAACTTTGACAGTGGTGCGTAGTGAGCTAGCCTCCAAATTCAAGACCAAGAGAAGCCCCTTAAGGCTGCATAGGCCTATGGCCGGCCCTTTTATCCACCACATAGATTTTTCTGCAGTGAATGTTGAGTTTTTAGGAGACGCAGATGCAAATTGTTATGGTTAATTTCCCTCAGGAGCCTCCCAACAGCTTCTCTCTGCTGCCTGGAGTTTATGCATGTGGTTCATCTTGAGTAAGGAAATTCCAAAGTGCTATCTTTGTCTCGAAGGTATAATAAAGCTGCAACAGAACATACAATCCAAACCACCAGCGTCACCATAGGCAGTTCACTACAGTTATCACCCAGATAGGAGATGCATGAAACCATCTTCTACTTGCTGGAAGTCGTCCAGGAATTTCTCTATTTATTAAAGGCATACTCTACTAGTCCTCGGGCAAGCTGAACAGCAGCCAGACCTCTGCATTCATAACCAGCCTGGCAGTCATTTGTATCTATATCCTATAAAAATCCGGAAACAGCACTCGGGTTTCATTCCTATTGGATCTGTGTTTGATAGCAAAGAAAATACTTAATGGAAAATGTAATACATTTACTATTTAACTGTCTGTTGTGTCAATTTGGATTAATCATGTATTGTAATAAACAAAACAAAATATTTTTTGTATACTAAAATCTATCTTGTCATCAGGCCCAGGGTGGGAACTCATTGTCTGATAAGCACCTCTCATGTGACGTTTACAGTAGCACCATGGTAACTGGAATCACACTGGAGAATCCTATCCAAACATGCTCTTTCGCATGGTATGGGGTGATTGATAGTAAAGTAAATTTAAGAAATTGAGCCTGTCGATGCAGGCTCTACCGTGTGGTAGATGACCCAGATTTCTTTCTTTATTTTCTCTTTTAAAAAAAAAAAAAAAAAAAAAAAAAAAAAAAAAAAACCTATATTTACCTTGAACTTATGCTGTTTTTCAGGCTGAGTGCTTAGATCCAGCTGATGACAGAATTGTGGACCAATTGTGTCTTTCCTGTTGATTTGCTTCATTACGGTGTCCTGTCAGACATGATTTCTCTTGTCTCTAGACCAGCGTCAGAAAGTATCAGTGTAGCTTTTTATGTTACCAGATTAGTTGTAGATTAAAATGTTAAGGGAAAAAGCCAGTATTTATGCACAGATTGATTTAAAATTTAAATTCACAATTAAGCACTTCAGTGTTCCAGCGGGCATCTATGCAAAATAGAAGCCCGCTAGATCTGGAAGCTGATTGGCTGTTCACACTCAATCATTTTCTAATGAGCAATTTAACATAACCTGTAATATAAAAGCTTCTATTTGCCTTCATGATTTCTTAGAACAATAGAGTTAATGGTATAAAATATGCTTTCTTAGATATTGTTGCTGCAGAAAGAGTTTCCTTTATAAACAGAGTCAGTTTACGGAGGCGCTCAGTTGCAGAGCTACACTTTGTAGAACTATGAGACATCACTGAAGTAACCAGTGGCTATAGTGCAGGATAAGCTTTGAGAGCGTGGTTCTAATCCTGCTTGCATCAAGTTGCCGATATTGGCAGGGGACTCACAGGAGCGGTGCATTGGCTTTTGCACTTCTATGAGGTTCGGTAGGAAAGTTGGCTGGCGCTAGATACCTGACTACTACAGGTCAGTTACCCAACGAGTCCAGGCTGGCCCCTTACCTCCAGGGTTCTTTACCTTTTGTGCAGTGGGTTCCATGGAAAATTTTCCCAGTACCACAGTAAACGTGCAGTACTTCGAGGCACGTCACAGCATACTTTATACAGTATACCGTGTTATCGTGCGGTACAGCTTGAAGTATATACTTTCTTTTTCCAGCAGAGTGCGCCAGAGAGCTTTTAGGCATCTAATGGGCTGTATACCATTGTTCCTTAAGATGATTTCTGATTTTGATTTGTTTCTCGGTATATCGAGTACTGTATTCACAAATATACTGTATTTGTATTCATTATTATTATTATTATTATTAATTAGTCATTTAGCAGATGCTTTTAACCAAAGCAACTTAGAGACTAGGCGGTGAACTATGCATCAACTTCTGTTACAGAGTCACTTACAATAGGATCTCAGTTTTATGTCTCATCCGAAGGACGGAGCACGAGGTTAAGTGACTGAGATGGGATTTGAACCAGGAACCTGCTGGTAGTAAACCCTTTTCTTTAACCACTGGACCACCTGTGAGGAATGAGTGAAAATCATTCCCATCTCATGAAATGTACACTTCGGCCCAGCCAATGAACATTGTGGAGGCAATTCAAGTTTTCCTTTCAGCTTACAGTACACACTTTGTGGCTGTGCTGTGTGAGTTTTTAGGGCAGCCTCGTATTGAATTGACTCATTACGTTCTCTGGTTAGTCAATTAAATAACAGAATTCATAAGAATGTTGTTTGGGGTACAGGCACAACTGATCATGTGACCTTCAGGAACTGTTCAATACAAAATGTTATGAGGCAACCATTGCTGGTGTATTATTATATATACCGTTGTTGGATGTTTTAATAAGGTGTCTCCACATGAATGAGCAAAAAGCATATTAAAAACGGGCAGTGTTTCTGTTATAAAGGCATCCTTAAGTGATATTATGAGAATAGTCCTACTGTAGGCTATTGTAAGGTTTACAATCAACAGTCATCCAATGCTATTGATGCCCTCTGTGTAGTGAAAATAATTTAGAAGAGAAAGCGTGTGCAGGGAAACCAAATACTATTGTAGTTCATTTTTGTTAAACCACAAATATCATGAATATGTCAATAATTATAAAAATCCACCATACAAAGAATATATACCTGATTTTTTTAAATGTATTTATTTATATATATATATTTTTTGTGACTGGGGTTGAATTTTGTCTTTTGTTGGGGCTAATAGTTAGTTACAGCATTTAGCTACTGGAGAGAGAGACAGAATGCAGATAATGATTCTACAGACATTTCTGCACTAAGGGAGAAATAGTATGAGTGTAAAAAACAGATACTGGATAGCATTTATGAAACCTCAGTGATCTATAAGCTCGGCTTGATGTTAAAAACATCTTTCACACAGATAACAAAAAAAATATTAAATCCTAGTTATTATGTAAAGTGTGTGTTGTAAAAAAAAAAAAATATGACCAAACCACTAGTTTGAACCCAAATTGTTAAGTAGCTTTACCTGTGACAATCCCTAGAACAGTTCAGTCATCAGCTTTATCATTAATTTCTTTCACACAAAAAACAGTGCCTTGCCTTTGTGGCTTCATCTTTCTTTTACACACTGTTACATTACATAATGTCGTTACTTTAATTGCATTATATCTGCAGGTTGAGGAATTTGCATTGCTCTTAGGCTTACATAGGCAGCAGTGCAAAATAATTGCCTGGCCACTAGGCAATTTGGATTTTGCAGCTGCAATTGTTTGCACTGCGCCTATCCTTACATCAGCCCCATAGTGTGAGTCACCCCAAACACATACAAAATATGTTCATATAGTGAAAGTGTTTGAAGGGGCTGTGGAACAACTCAAATAGCCATGTTGGCAACAGAATGTTGGAGCTTCTCACTCCTGAGAGCCCCCGCTTAACAGAGATAGAAATAAATGCACAAATTCAGGGACATCTGTGTTGAGAAACAAAAACCATAACGTTTTCAGAGAGTTTGTACTTCGACTCATTATAAAGTCGAGGTTGTGGCCAAGAGAATTATCTGCAGTAAACTGGAGCCTCGCCACATGCAAACATCATCCAGCTGGTGCTAACCCTTTCCTGGTTATGATATAAAAAGATTGTTTTGGCTGGACAATGAGCAGGGAAGCCAAATATGATGTACATCAATAGTGCTTGTAAACAGCACAGTTGCAAGGGGGTAGGGGGTTTTGATGATTTTTACGCAAGATACTTCATAACCAGAGATTACAAATAGAAAATCATTTATGCTGGCCTCTTGAGTCAAAAGATAATAAAGGAACTCCTGCAGTATTTTGTTAATTGTTTTTGTTAATTTTTTTATAGTTTTTCTAAGTTCATATATTGGGTGTTTTTTTTTTTTTTTTTTTTAATGCTTTTGTTGAAATAAAAATTACCCCAGAGAAATGAAACTTGCCAATTTTGGAATCATAATCTTGTAACAAGCTCCTTTAAGCTTAATATAGACACCACGTTTCTCCCAAAAGGGTTTCATCATTGATAACATTAAAAATTGTGAAAAAAGCAGGCCAAGTAGCCTGCTGAATTCGTAACCACCCTGAATTTAAATAATTATATTATATACCTTAATTAGCCAATAGTTTCCTGGCTGGAGTGTCAGTATGACTATTGATTTAAAAAAAAACAAAGAAAAAAAAGAACTGATTTTCTTCTATTGGTTCAACCGCTGCTTGAAACTATGTTAATGAATTTCTTTCTTTGTTTATCTAGGTGCCTTTATCGTCTGTTGGACCCCTGGTTTGGTTTTGCTGCTGCTGGACGTGTTCTGTGCTAAATGCAACATTCTGGATTATGAGAAGTTCTTCCTCCTCCTCGCCGAGTTCAACTCCGCTATGAACCCCATCATCTACTCCTATAGGGACAAGGAGATGAGTGCCACCTTTAAACAGATCCTGTGCTGCCAACGGCAGGAAAAGGTGAACGGGACAGCTGAAGGCTCAGATCGATCAGCCTCATCTGTCAACCATACCATTCTGGTAGGAGTGCAGAGCAATGATCACTCTGTTGTGTAAACAGAGCCCAGTTCAAGACAGAGAGGGCATATCAACATTGAACAACTTTCAAGACACTGTTTATCAAGGGGAAACTCCACATGTTTTAAGACATTCCATGAAATGCCTAAGAATGACTAAAACCAAGTTCAGCCACGCTTTGGAGGACCTGTAGTTTAAAGTCTCCTTTTTCCCCCTAATGCCTTACCTTCTGCAGCTTGTCTTACTGCAGTATTCAAAGACAATAATTGTCTACTCTTCTCATATACAACACTGTTATTGCCTAACTGGTATCCAACTTCCTTTTAAATTTATACCAGCTAACCTGCATTTACATGTAGAATTGTTATGCATATTAAATAAATACAATTAAATAAGAACACATCATGTAATAAACATTTATATCTACACCATCAGCATGTTTGTGATGGATACTTCCTGAATAGTATACATTATCTTTTTGTTTGTTTTTAGCTACACTGCCAAAACTGCTAAAGATATATTTTTCTATTAAACGAAGATAACAAGATGACAAGATGTAATTTGTGTTTGTCTTTGTTTAAAAATGTGTATGAAATTAATTGTGTGTTTTGTACTTTTATATATATATATAACACTATATGTCATGATGCTTAACAAAAAAGGGAAACTTTTGTATGTTGAAAAAAAAAAAAGAGATGAAAAAACAGGACTGTATACATATTTGTTTAGGTTACGTAATAAAACAGGAAACTGTTTTCTCATCATATTTTTATGCAATTTTTCCCATCAAAATGAGCCTTAGGGCACCACTGATAGAAATGTGGTTTCTTCTAAACCTACTGAATCCTAACAGTGCCATAGGCAAATTTAATTTCTCAATTTTCTGCCCATGAATTGCTGGGTTAGTTTTATTTAGAGATGTGCCTCATTATTGTAATGCCTGTCTCCTTGAGGGGAAAATCTAAATAATGTTCCTACTGTAACAAGTACTATCCACTTCTGAGCACTGTAAGGCTGGCCTGACTGGGGAAAATAGCTGGAACCCTTGCTGTGTACTTTAATGTGTGCAGGCCTTGTTCTAACTGGTACAAGACCAGTTCACCGTAAGGTAAACATTAATGGTATTTATCACTTTCTATGTAAACTTGTCTCTTTAGATAACAACTAAGATATCAATCTGCCAGCTAGGGTTATGTAAAACTAATTAATATGTTCTACTATATACAAAATAAAACTTATCCATTTCTTTGCAGAAAATCTGTTGTGGGCTACATTTAACATACAACAAGTAAAATATCCTCATTGTTTGTATTCTATATAATGTGTATCTCACAGCTGTGAGGGTGAAACCTTTCTTGACTCATGTATTTATTAGCCTATCCTCAAACTCAATAAAAAGATCAGCTCACCATTATGGCCACTCTAAGTCCATTACAATTCTATCAACACAATTTTATCAGTGGCGATAATATCTAGTGTACAGTATCTCATTTTTAACAATTGTATACTTTTCATACAGTGGTATGTTTTCAGCTTAAAACCCAATCACAGCTTTTCAGAAAACATTGTGTCTGCAGCATACTACAATTTAATGTTTATTAAAATAATGATTTTTCTGGCAAACTGTATATTTAAAAAAAAAAAAATGGATGTACTAAGAATGTATGACATATTTGCCAATTTAAATAATCATTCATCATTCTCAAGCCATGACAAACGTATTTTACAAACAGGCAGGGGACACAAAGGGGATTATATTTCAGTAAGTATTATCAATCAGTTGCAAACCATTCTTCGATGAAAAGGGGTTACTGAAATACAAATGCAACACATACAACGCTGAGCTGTGTTAAAATAAAATTTATGAAATCAGGTAAATTTTTTCACACACACATTCCCTTTCTCCAAAAGCTTTTCAAAAATAAGTATTTGGCCAGGACAGACTCACTGGCTAGGGGTAGTGTGTGTTTTTTTTTTTTTTTTTTAATTTAGTCGTTGCCAATTTTTTTATTATTTCCTCCCAATTTAGAATGTCCAATTATTTTTTTAGGCTCAGCTCACCGCTACCACCCCTGCGCTGACTCGGGAGGGCGAAGATGAACACACGCTGTCCTCCGAAGCGTGTGCCGTCAGCCGACCGCTTTTTTTCACACTGCGGACTCACCATGCAGCCACCCAAGAGCTACAGCGTTGGAGGACAACGCTGCTCTCGAGCAGCTTACAGGCAAGCCCGCATGTGCCCAGCCAGACTACAGGGGTCGCTGGTGCGCGGTGAGCCAAGGACACCCTGGCCGACGCTCGGCCAATTGTGTGCCGCCCCCTGGGAGCTCCCGTCCACAGTCGGCGATGGAATAGCCTGGACTCGAACCGGCGACGTCCAGGCTATAGAGCGCATCTTGCACTCCACGCAGAGAGCCTTTACCGGATGCGCCACTCGGGAGCCCCGCTAGGGGTAGTTCTTAACCCTTTAAGGACCAAGCATTATTCAGAGGGATGCTCCCCCTGGATCAGCTTTTTTTATGGCTGTATTTGACTCGGAACACTCCGTGGAACATTCTAAAGTACTTCAGAAACCATAAAAAAAAGAGAGATACGTGTATACAAATGTGTTATTCTATGACCTGAGGGATCTTCCAATACTTGAAAGTTTTGTTGAAAAATATTGATGTTTGGGCAAATTACAAAACATTGTTTCACCTGAGTGATTTTGTCACACTTTTTTTTAAAAAACATATTTTTAGCTGACTGCCTTTCTATCTATCTTTTAAAAGTCACCAAAACATCTACTTTTAGTGGTAGAGACTTAGAAATAGTATTTATTTTGGGTCAGGACACTAGGGGATATTACACAATACTATAAAAAGTTACTTTACTTATTTTTCATTGCAATAAGTAAAAAATAAATCAGATTATGTTCAAAAACATGTTTTTTTTTTTTTATTATTCAGTAGAATTGGTTTTCAAAGAGATACAGATACAAAAACATTTTATTCTGTTACCCGAGGACCTTACACCACTCACTTTTCTTTTCAATATGGGCAAACCTGAGTGATTTTATGAATTGAGCGTTTTGTTAAAAAACAAACACATGGTTTAAAACTGAACCTTTATTTTAAAAATAAATAATACTGAGAACACCTATATTATATAAACTGAATCGCTGTCAGAAAATTCTGATTCACCAGAATCAGATGACAGAATGTCTGCCAACAATGATCTAATTGTCTTGCCATCTTGAAATTAAATTATGTAGAGTGGAAATGTTTATATTGTTGTGTGCTGTGACAGAGAGAGAAGGAAACTGAGCTGCAAATCTCCCTGCCGACCAGAAAGGGCGCGCTGTAAGGTTGGTGGTATGCTTTCCCACACATGGGCAGACTCAACGGTAGGTGGAAACTGGAAGTCGGCCATATTGGAGGAAGCATTGAGCCGCGAGTTCACTGAACAACTACATTGTGGTCAGCTGCGGGGCATGCAGTGATTGGATAGACCGTGGCATCAGGCGGATCACAGGGAGGAGTTTGGTAGTACAAAGGGGACGCATGAGCGCTGTTTGTTTGTTTTGTTTTTGTTTGTGTTTAGCAGAGGAGTAGAAGCCAGGGAGCCAGCACTACAACCAAAGCACCAACCTCGCGGAATTGCACAGTACCGCAAAGCACGGCAAGCACTAAAAGAGAGACATTCACACCAGGGAAGGAAGACATCATGCCTCATAAATTTTAAAAATATTTATATACTTTATTATGGTGTTTTTCTGTATTTTCGTTCCAACAACTGTTTTACATTGATATGTTTTTAACCATTAAGTAAGGTAGCTAAACCATACAATGCACAACATAAAAATTGTTTAACCCTGTGACAGGATGGACGTGTGGTGACGTCAGGCCAGAGAGCAGGAAGGAAAAACACAGACACCAGCACTGAAGATACGGTGCAAAGATAAAATAAAATAAAAATGTAAACAAAACCAAATTACGAACACAAAATAATATTACGATCCCAGGACAGGCTGGGCAGTTGCTGTCACTGTTCCTCGAATCTTTGTTTAAATTTTTCTTTCTCTCTCTCTTTGAGGTTTGTGGGTAGTGGGAGGAGCTTGAGTGGTGGTGAGTACAGAGGTGCTGTGAGTAGGAGCTCTGGAGGACTTTTAGGGTTTTTATTTTTTTCTGAATAATTGTGTTTACAACATATATAAGTGTTTTGGGTTTTTTTGTCTGTGAGCTGACTTTTTGTCAGCTTATGGCCTATATATGGGGTGACAATTAGTGGTGTTTGGGTCTATGACCTACAGACATGGGTTTAAATGCATTCCTGATGATAGAGTGTCTGCTTGCTGTGGGTAAAGAGATTGGGGCTGAAAATATTAAGTCAGCCTCACAAATGAACAAGACCATAGTGGTCTTTCTCGGCCAAGAACAAATAGTTAACAAAATTGTACAGAGTGGGCTCTGGGTGAGATCATTTGTGTCTGTTTTACCTTTATCTACCCCTTCCAAAAAAATTATGATATCTAACGTGCCTCCATTTATTAATGAAGTATAAGAGAGAGAGTTGTGCCGTTATGGTAAAATTATGGCCCTGATAAACATGGTCCCGCTGGGATGTAAAAACCCTGATTTTAAACACATTATGTCTTTTAGGAGAAAAACGTTTCTGCTAATGAAAAGACAAGAAGAGGTTTTGGATCTTTCAGTTAAGATCACAGTAGAAAGTAAGGACTATATTATTTATATTAGTTCAGAATTAATGAGATGTTTCCACTGTGGGGGATATGGTCACTTAAAATGGGCTTGTAATAGAAAAGAACCTGCTGACGGTGCGGACAAGGATGGTGGAGCCGAGATTGTTCGAAGGGCACAGAGGGAGGAGGAGGAATCGGGGCTGAAGGAGCCGGAACCAATGCCACAGAAAAAAAGACACTGACAACCAGGTGCTGCCGGCGGCAGAGCCAGCGGGAGTAGTATCTGTCAACAAAGCAGAGATAGAAAATGGAGAAGAGCCGTTTATAATAGTGGCTAAAAAAAAAAAAAAGATTAAGAAAGGGTTAAATATAGGAGCCCCCCCCGTGAACGGTGAGGGGGAGTCAGTATGGGGCCCTGTGTCCGTCTCACACGGCAGCACTAAGCCTCCACTCGGGCTGCGGGGAGAGGGAGCTTCGAGTCTGAGATCCCCGGCAGCGATGGGCCGGGACGCCTTTTAAGAGTGGAGAGGAAAATTGTGAATATTCTGTTTAACTTTTTTAACATATACGCTCATAATAGAGGGAAGGAACGTGTTATTTTTTGTTTAATTTGTATCAGTCACTTTCTATCTGTAGCTCTGAGAGCGTTGTGGTATTGGGAGGTGATTTGAACTGTACTCTAAATCATGTAGTTGACAGAAATCATGAAGAACCTCACTCGCAGTCAGGGGTGGAGCTATCCAAGGCTTTGACTGCTTGTAAATTAGTGGATGTATGGAAGATGCTCAGCCCCACAGACAGACAATATTCATGGTTAAAGGTGAATTCAAACCAAATTTCTGGAGCGAGATTAGACCGGTTTTATACTTCAAAGCACAGTATGAATAGGATTGTTAGGAGCAGTATTTCTCCAAATAGTCGGTCTGATCACCACTACATCTCTATTGTATTTTCCCTGCCTCTACCCACACATCACAATTCTTATTGGCATTTTAATTGTAAACTACTTCAGGGTGCCAATTTTAAACAGTTGCTTTTTGGGAGAGTTGGAGACAAGAGATTGTGTTTTATGACTCACTGAGACAATGGTGGGATATTGGCAAAGTCCAGGTCAAGATTTTTTCGCAGCAATATACATCTGATAGCACTAAATCTTTGAAGCAAGCTATGAGTGTGTTAGAGCAAGAGATCCTAGACCTGCAGATATGTCGGGATGGAGAGAGCAGGACCGGGCTAGGACAGAGATTGAAAGAAAAGAAGCAGTGTCTGGGCAGTCTGCTGGAGCAGCGGGCGCTGGTCAGGACCCGGTTCACACAGATGAAGGATATGGACGCTCCCACTAGTTTCTTTTTTGGGCTAGAGAAGAAATCTGCAGAGAAAAAACAGCTACACTGTTTAAAACTGCCAGGCAGAGTGGAAATTACCAATCCAGAGGAAATCTGCAGAGCTGCGGTGCGTTTCTACACTCAGCTGTACCAGGCCGAGGAGATGTACCAGGGCCTGCCCAGGCTGTCAGACACTGGGAAGCACAGCTTGGACGCACCCCTGTCTCTACAGGAGCTTACAGCTGCCGTCCAGCAGCAAAGCAATGGGAAATCGCCAGTGTTCGATGGATTGCCTATAGAATTTTATAAGTGTTTTTGGACAGTGATTGGAGAGGATTTCTTTAAAGTACTGTTGGAAAGCATTGAGGGAAAGGAACTTCCATTGAGCTGCCGCAGAGCTGTTGTAACTTTGCTGCCAAAAAAAGGAGATCTCTGCAACATAAAAAACTGGCGTCCTGTAGCTCCTTGTGTTCCGACTATAACATTTTTTCAAAAGTATTAACAAATCGCTTAAAAGATCACTTAGATGCATTAATCCACCTGGACCAAACGTACTGTATCCCGGATAGATGTATTTTTGATCGTTCCTGATCAGAGATATTTTAACTGCAGCAAAACTTTTTAATATTAATATTGGGCTTTTTTCTTTAGATCAGGAAAAGGCTTTTGATCCGGTTGATCACAATTATCTTTTTAAAACATTGCAAGTGTTTGGTTTTGGGGAGGGGTTTATTTCATATGTGAAACTGTTATATAACAATGTGTTTAGTGTATTGAAAATTAATAATGTTCTCAGTAGACCTTTCCCAGTACATCAGGGAATCCGGCAGGGCTGTGCACTCTCAGGGCTGCTGTACTCACTGTCTATAGAGTCTCTGTTACATGAGCTAAGGAAACATCTGAGTGGGCTTGCAGTGCCAGGAGTGTCCAACTCTCCTGTAGTGAAACTCACAGCATATGCTGATGACATCACAGTTCTGATAAAGAATGGTCAGGATATGAAAGTTCTCTCGACGTGTTTGAACAAGCTTGAGAAGGCGTCTTTGGCTCGTATCAACTGGGATAAAGTTTGTTATCTGGAGATTGGCGGGGCACTGGGCGTCCTCGACTTCCACAGCAGCTGCAGTGGAACCGTACAGGGATTAAGGCACTGGGGGTGTTTTTTGGGAATGATGATTTTATGAAAAGAAACTGGGAGGGAGTGATAGAGAAGGTGAAGGGGAAGCTGCAGAAGTGGGCGTGGCTGCTGCCCCAGCTCTCTTTCAGGGGGTGTGTCTTGGTTTTAAATAACCTGGTGGCCTCAATGCTTTGGCACAGGTTGGTCTGTTTAGATCCACCACAAGGGCTTTTAGAGGCTATTCAGAAATGCTTAATTGAATTTTTTGGGGGTGGTTTTCACTGGCTTAAACCTGCGATTTTATACCTACCAATAAATGAAGGTGGGCAGGGGCTGATGAAACTGGTCAGCAGAGTGGTAGCGTTTCGGCTGCAGGCAGCACAGAAGCTGCTTTACTCTCCAGACAGTGTGGGCTGGAGATTTTTTGCTTTTTCCATCCTCCATACAGCCGGAAGGATGAGTTTTGACCGGCACCTGTTTTTATTGGAGAGCAGCAGATTGAGGTCTTTTAACTTGCCTTCTTTCTATGAGAGTGTGTGTAATGCTTGGAGCATTTTCAGAGACTCACAAATAAAAGATTCATTGAGTGATTTTTGGATAATGGAAGAACCCTTATTTTTTAACCCGCTGTTCCCCTGTCAGGCTTTTTCCTCAAACAGCTTGTTCTCCACCTTTACAAGGGCTAGAGTAACAAGGCTGGGGCATTTGACAGATCTCTATATTTTCCAGTGGATGACTAGGGAGCAGGTAGCTGCACTGGTAAACGTTTGCTCAGTCCGAGTCATTCATAGGCTCCTCAAGGAGTTGAGACTCATTTTCTCCGGGGTTTGCACTCTTGATAAATAGTTTTTTAACAAAGCGTCAGTTGCTAGAGGAGCCGGCCGTGTTCCCTGACCTGGCTTTGACTCCCTGGGTCTGTAAGGGGAGGGAAGAGCAGGATGGGAAGCTGCTGCCTTTTAGGAATTTAAAAAAAACTTTCTTTTAGTACTATGGAGAAAAAAGCAGCTGTATGGAGTATGCCTTAAGGTGTATGTTTTTAATCAGCTTAGGGATCTGCCGGATACTGTCAGGAGAGGACACCTGTCTGTCCCCAGTTCTATCTCTCCTGTTTGGAGGTCCTTGAATAAACCTCCTATTCCAAAGCGCTCAGGGGATCTGCAGTGGAGGATCCTCTTTGATCCCCTATTTGATCCCCAAATAGCAGAACAGTGCCCCTTCTGTGAGGAGAGGGACACTGTTTTTCACACTTTCACTGAGACTCACGCCCCTGTTTGATTTGATGCAGAGCATATTGGGCACTTTGGGGTTTGAGTTCTCACAGTTGTTTTTTGTTTTTGGATTCAGATATTCAGCCAATAGAAGAGCCACTTGCTGCTTGGCAAATTTTATTGTAGGTCAAGCGAAACTGGCCACACTGAAGTCTCATAAAACTAGGAGTGAGGGGGGAGAGGGGGGCTGGAGTGAGTAATGTGTTGAGTATCTGGAGGGTGTTGGTGGTCAGCAGGATAAAAACTGATTTTATTTTCTACAAACTGACCAGGGATTTGGAGAATTTTAAAATGAAGTGGGGGATTAACAACACCCTCTGTGAGGTCAGCGAAGAGGAGGAATTACTTCTCAATGTGTAAAAGTTGGTATTGAAGAGTTTTTGTGGTATAAATATTGGGATTTTGTTAGTAGAGGGAATACTTTTTTATTTTAAAAAAAGTGTTCATTGTTTTTAATAAAAAGCTTTTCTTAGTTATCTTTTGATGGAAAGGGATGAGGGGTTGTGGGTGCTGATGCACTGGGGAGGTGACAGGTTGATCCCCAGAGCCTGAGAAATGTTTGTTTTCTATTTTCTTTTTTAATCAAAGGATTTTTGTGATTTCGTAAACAATTGATTTAAAAAAGGAGTACTAAAAGTCAAAAGTCTCTCTCTCTCTCTCTCTCTCTCTCTCTCTCTCTCTCTCTCTCTCTCTCTAGGATTGTGGGAGGAGCCAGGTGGTGAGTGGGGCGCGGGAGTTGTGATTCAGGAGAGTCTAAGCGGCTTTTGCAATTATATATATATATATATATATATATATATATATATATATATATATATATATATATATATATATATACAGTGCCTTGCAAAAGTATTCAGACCCCTGACCAATTCTCTCATATTACTGAATTACAAATGGTACATTGAAATTTCGTTCTGTTTGATATTTATTTTAAAACACTGAAACTCAAAATCAATTATTGTAAGGTGACATTGGTTTTATGTTGGGAAATATTTTTAAGAAAAATTTCCTCCCAAGCTTCAGTTTTTTAGCGGACTGAAGCAGGTTCTCTTGCAGTATTTCCCTGTATTTTGCTCCATCCATTCTTCCTTCAATTTTAACAAGATGCCCAGTCCTTGCTGATGAGACGCATCCGCACAGCATGATGCTGCCACCTCCATACTTCACTGTAGGGATGGTGTGTCTTGAGGCATGGGCAGTGTTAGGTTTGCGCCACACATAGCGCTTTGAGTTTTGGCCAAAAAGCTCTATCTTGGTCTCATCTGACCACAAAACCTTTTCCCACATTGCAGCTGGGTCACTCTCATGCTTTCTGGCAAACTCCAGATGTGCTTTCAGATGGTACTTTTTGAGTAACGGCTTCTTTCTTGCCACCCTCCCATACAGGCCAGTGTTATGCAGAGCTTTTGATATGGTTGACTGGTGCACCATTACTCCACTCCCAGCCACTGAACTCTGTAGCTCCTTCAAAGTGATTGTTGGCCTCTCTGTGGCTTCTCTCACAAGTCTCCTTCTTGTCTGAGCGCTGAGTTTTGAGGGACGGCCTTTTCTTGGCAGTGCCTGGGTGGTGTGATGCAGCTTCCACCTCCTGATTATTGATCCAACTGTGCTCACTGGGATATCCAAACACTTGGATATTATTTTGTACCCTTTCCCTAATCTATGCATTTGTATTACTTTATCTCTAACTTCTGCAGAATGCTCTTTGGTCTTCATTTTCCTTCAGATTCACAGCCTGACCAATGATCCTTCAACAGTGGGGTTTTTATCCAGAAAATGTGACAGCAACTTTAATGGTTCACAGGTGGAGGCCAATGGTAAGGTAATTGTGTCCTCGTTAGGGCAATTTCTTTCATCGGTGTAAACTGGGAGCTTCCACAGCACAGGGGTTGAATACTTATAGTGTTAGTATATTTGTGAGTCATTGTTGTTTGTTTAGTTGATCGTAGATCAGCAGAAACGCCGATATGGCGTGTAGTTCTGGGGGAGTGTGGGTACTGACTCGCCGGCACGGCTGCCGCTGTGTGCCTGTATCGGGGTGTCGGTGGAGGAATGCCTGGTGGCGGTAGGAGAGGTTGTGGGTTTTAATAAAATAAAATCAGCTTCAACGATGAATAAAGCTCTAGTCATTTTTTTAACTGATTTGGATTTGGTAAACAAGCTAGTGGAGAAGGGGTTTAGTGTGCAGGGGTCTTTTATTGATGTTTCACCTTTAGTGACACCCGTAACCAAAGTAATACTGTCTAATATCCCTCCCTTCTTAAAAAACGAGTTACTGGAAAGAGAGTTAGCAAGATATGGAAAATGGATGTATCCCATTAAGACAATTCCTCTAGGATGTAAAACTCCCAGTGTAAAACATGTTTTGTCTTTTAGAAGACTAGCATTTATTTTACAACATGATCCTAATTTAGTTATTGACGTAGCGTGGAATTTTAATGTCGAGGGGACGAATTGTGTTGTTTTTGCCAGTTCTGATACGATGAGGTGTTTTGAATGTGGAGCTCAGGGACATTAAAGGAAACAGTGTCCGAGAAACAGGGATCGGGCTGAAGCAGAGCAGGATAAGGGAGCTCCTGGCGGGGAGGAGGCTAGAGCGATCGGGGAGAGCGAGAGGACGAGCAGCCCCCAGAGCCAGCAAAGCCCGAGTCGGCGGAGCCAGCAGAGCCCGAGACAGCGGTGCCTGAAGCAGCGTCAGCCGTGTCTGAAGCCGAGTCGACACCGCAGTATAAGAGACACAGCCAAGCGCAGACAGCCTCAGGGCAAGAGGCTGGACAAAGCGAAGAACAGTTTGAAATGGTAGAGAAAAATAAGAAAAAGAAAAACAAGCAGTCTGAAGAAGGAGAGCCCAAGCAAGACCCTGGGTTAGTGTTTGTGGGCAGCGGTGAGAAGATTCAGTCCCCCGGCGTGAAAGTTGCGGAGAGCGAGGGGATCCCCAACCGATGCCAGAAGAGGAACTGATGTCTTCCCCAGAGGCTGTGCCACCTTGCCCTGAGGAATAAAGCACAAGCACAGAACTGCCCCAGTCTGACTACGAGACAGGTAGTAAAACAGAGGGCACTGAGGCTGAAGCTGTGGCTGTGGAGAGCGGCGAGGTCGCTGAAGAAGATGGGGCAGTCGATGAGGAAGATGAGGGTATGTACGAGTCCGATGACGGGGGGCTCTCTGATTCCTCGTTAATCTTGGATGTCCCTGACAGCCAACCCGTCAGGAAAAAAACTATGAGGGAAGTGGACATTAAAAGTTTTTTTCCCGATTTAAAATTGTTTTTACATTCTGCGCATGTAGTTTCCAGGAAGTCCACACTTGAGGAGCTAGATCAGCAGAATACCGTTTAAAAAAAGTAGTACAGACGGTAAAGAAAATGAAAAGATCAAAAACATTAAAATGGATTTTTTTAATACGACATTTTTATTTTTATTTTTTAGTGTTTGTTTTAACTTGATGGTCTTAAATATTTTAGCCGCCATGGAAAAGTCTATTTTTATTTATTTTAACGTTAATGGCTGTAGACAGTCTTTTAAAAGAGCACAGTTATTTGAGTTTTTAAACCAGAAAAGGGCTGGGGTTGTGTTGCTGCAAGACGCACACTAAGCAGGAGAATGAGGTGGTCTGGCGGTCAGAGTGGGGAGGTCAGTGTGTGTTCAGTCACGGCTCCAGCACCAGAGCGGGAGTAGCGGTGCTTTTTAAATCCGACCTGGCTGTCAGTGTAAAGAAAGTAGAAGAGATTGAGGGCGGCTTTTAAAAGTACAGACACAAATAGCTGGTTTTAACTTACTTTTATAAATATTTATGCACCAAATACAGGATGAGAAAGAACTGTATTGTTTAACAAGTTGAATCAAACCATTTTAAAATGCAATAATAATGACGTATTAGTGGTTGCGGGTGATTTTAAGTGCACTGTAGATTTTACAAAGGATAGGAATACTGAGGAGCCACATCCTCAATCCTCCAGAGAGCTGACTGCAGTTTTACAGTCCAGTGACCTGGTTGATGTATGGAGGTCTCTGCACCCTCATGCCTGATAGTACACCTGGTCCCAGTCTCGTAATAATTACACATCTAGAGCACGACTGGACCAGCTTTATTCATTCCACTGTCACCTCAATTTTTTTGTAGGGGCAAGTATCATTCCTAATAGTCTGTCAGACCACCACTGCCTGTTAGTTAATGTACTTATTCCAACCGAAGCACACAAATCTTCTTATTGGCATTTTAACATTCAATTATTAAAAGACTGCAAATTTGGAAATATTTTTAAAGAGTTTTGGAAAATCTGGCAAAAACAAAAGAACAATTATCAAGATTTAAGGCAGTGGTGGGACATTGGGAAAAAACTAATTCAAATTTTTTGTCAGCAGTACACCCTGGAGGCAACCAGGTCACTGGACAAAGCAGTCAGGGAGTTAGAGAGAGACATTCTAAATTTAGAAAATAGCGAAGATCACTCTAATGAGCAAACCTTCCAAAAAATAAAAGAAAAAAGGAAATGTGCTGGGCAGCTTGCTGGAGGAGAAGGTGAAGGGGGCGTTGGTGTGTTCTCGCTTCGTTGAGCTGAGGGACATGGACACACCCACTTCCTTCTTCTTTGGCCTGGAGAAAAAAAGAGTGTGCAGCCAGCAGCTGAGGTGTGTGCGGACGCCCTGCGGCAGAGAACTACACAGCAGAGAGGAGATCAGTGAGGCGGTTGTGCAGTTCTACAAGTAGCTTTTCATTAAAGAACAGTGTAATCCTGATTACACAGAGACCCTGCTCCAGGATCTCCCCAGCCTGAGTAAGGAGGAGCAGAGCGGACTGGATACAGAGCTGACCTTCGAGGAACTGACCACTGCAATGACACAGCTCTCCAGCGGGAAGGTGCCTGGGATAGACGGCCTCCCCGCTGAGTTTTTCAAGCATTTCTGGGTGGTGATTGGGGAGGACTTCTTCCAGGTGCTGAAGGAGAGTCTGGAGAGAAAAGAACTGCCTCTCAGCTGCCTCAGGGCAGTGATTACACTGCTGCCCAAGAAAGGAGACCTCTGTCTTTTAAAGAACTGGAGACCTGTTTCGCTGTTATGTGCAGATTCGAAAATACTTTCTAGATGTCTCGCAAATAGGCTTAAAAAGTGTTTAAGTACAGTAATGCTCAAAGATCAAAGTTATTGTATCCCTGGAAGATCTATTTTTGATAACCTGATTTTTAACTTTGATTGAAGTATGTCATTTTAATGTGGGATTGGTCTCCCTTGATCAAGAGAAGGCTTTCAATAGGGTTGACCACACCTACCTTGTGAAAGTCCTGAGAGACTTCGGGTTTGGCCCTGTTTTTATTTCCTACATAGAGCTTTTATACTCAAATGTTTTTAATGTTTTAAAGATTAATAATGGGTTGAGGAAACCTTTCTCAGTGAGCAGGGGCATTAGACAGGGCTGCTCTCTGTCTGGCATGCTGTATTCGTTGACTATAGAGCCACTGTTGCATCTTCTGAGGGGCTGGGCAGTGCCTGCCTCACCCGTCCCTGTCTCTGTGAAAGTATCGGCCTACGCTGATGATGTGAACGTGTTTGTGTGCAGTGATGGGGACGTCCAGGCCCTGAAGGAGAGCTTGGCAGTGTTTCAGAGAGCATCGTCAGCACGGATAAACTGGGCAAAATGCAACACCTTCCTGTCAGGCGGTTGGCAGGAGGGGGGGCCCCCGACATTGCCTCAGGCCCTGCAGTGGGACAGGACTGGGATTAAGGTGCTGGGGGTGTTCTTTGGGACAGAGCTGTTCATACAGAGGAACTGACAGGGCCTGGTGGATAAGGTGAGGGGGAGGCTGCACAGCTGGCAGGGGCTGCTGGCTCAGCTGTCATTCAAGGGGAGGGTCCTGGTCATCAATAATTTGGTGGCCTCAATGCTATGACACAAGCTGACGTGTCTGGACCCCCCACGGAGAATGGTAGAGGAGATTCAGAGGATATTGCTGGATTTCTTCTGGAGCGGGAGACTGGCTGAGGCCGGCAGTTCTGTACCTCCACACTGATGAAGGGGGGCAAGGCCTGATCAGTATTGCCAGCAGGGTGGCAGCCTTCAGACTGCAGGCAGTGAAAAGGCTTCTGTATGCTGAGGAAGGTGCTCACTGGAGAGAGATAGCCTTTTATTTTCTGAGAAGAGTAGGAGGAATGGGGTTAGAGCGAAGACTTTTCTTAATTTACTTTTTATGTTAATGTTTTTTAAATATGGCAGACAGTAAGAGTGGAGAGGGAGGGGCGTCAGTGACTGGGCAGTCTTTATTAGAGGAGCTTCTCTTCTTTAATCAGAGCCAGAGAAATGGCCTGTTTGTTTTCTATTTTTCTTTTTTAATCAAAGGATTTTTGTGATTTTGTAAACGATTGATTTAATAAAGGAGTACTAAAAGTCAAAAGTCTCTCTCTCTTTTTTCTCTCTCTCTCTCTCTCTCTTTTTTTCTCTCTCTCTCTCTCTCTCTCTCTCTCTCTCTCTCTCTCTCTCTCCTCTGAACACCCACCACCCGGAGTGCAGAGAGCTGCAGGTTTATTTATTTATTTTTTGGCTTTTCACTGTTAGTTGTTTTTGTTTACTTGTTTTTGTTGTGAATTATTGGCCATTATGGCCCCTTTAGGGGGAAGACCCCCTCCGGTTTTAAATTTTGAAACTTTAACTCGGAGGCATGGTTTAAAAATATTGAGCCAGGAAGATGTATCTGTGGAGGACTGTGTGTTAGCTCTAGGAAGTTGTATTGGATACAATAATATTGTATCTGCTTCTAAAATGAATAAGGCAATTGTTATTTTTTTAAAAACAGAAGAATTAGTAAACGGCGTAGTAGAGGAGGGGGTGACGGTGAGTGTTTTTTTTTGCCCGTGCTCCCGTTGGCTTCCCCGGTAGTGAAGGTGACGATTTCAAACGTACCCCCCTTTCTCAAGAAGGAGCTGCTGGTTACTGAGCTGAGCCGTCACGGAAAGCTCACGTCCGGGGTCAGGAGGGTGCCGCTGGGATCCAGAGCTCCGGAGCTGAGGCACGTCATGTCATTCCGAACGCAGGTATTTATGACTTTAAAAGATGCAGAACAGGACCTTAATCTTGTACTGAAATACAAGATTGAAGGGATTGAATATGTTATTTTTGTAACTTCAGATGTTATGAAGTGCTACAGCTGCGGAGCGCGAGGGCATATTCGGCGCACATGTCTAAGGAAAGAGCCTGCTGCCGGGCAGGGAGAACAGCGGGAGAAGGGTGAGTGAAATGAACAGACGGAAGCTGCTGATGGTGATCAGCCGCGGGGTGAGGAAGTGCCTGCCAGTGAGATTGTGGAAAGGGAGTTAATAAATGACGGTGACGCCGGGGAAGGAACATCAGAAGTAGAAATAATAATTACTGATGACGGAAAGGGAGTAATGCCTGCAGTAAGAGCTGATGGTGAAAAAATAAACGAAGTAGAAACGGTAGACAGACATGGGAATGAGGAGACAGTAGTTCAGGTTTCTTGTGTAACAAATGAGGGAGATAGTGGACTTTTTAAAATACCAAAAGAAAAACAATCAAAAAGACCGTATACATCTTCAAAGGTCTGTCTCTGCAAAAAAAAGAACCGTGGTTGTAAGTGAAAGCCACACCGGTCAGCAGGTAGATGCAGCACTAACAGCAGCCCCGGGTGAGGAGTCTGTCTGGGGGCCCGTGGGAGTGCAGGCGTCCTGCAGGGACTCGCTACGGAGCTCTGCGGGAAGCGCGGCCTCAGAGAGTGGGGACGAGCTAACAGATGACTCTCAATTATATGATTTTGCAGGCAGTCAGGGGGTAGATGGGTACAGTGCCAAAGATGTTAAAATGTTTTTATATCAGACTAAAGGACAGCGGGGAGTAAATGTCAAAGATTTTTTCCCAGATTCAGAAAAGTTTCTGAGCACTTGACAAATTATATTGCAGAATGCTGTTGTAGCTGACTTTAGCAAGAAAGAGTGCTACAGACTTAACAAAATGATGAGTAATATACGCAACTTAAATAAAAAGTAATATGGATAATAGGATTAAATTAATCATTTTAGTTTTTTCTGTTTTTCTTTTACTGTTTTTTTTTTTCTTTACCTTTATCTTTCAATATGGGTGCTTTTAAGATTGGCAGTTTGAATGTTAATGGAGTTAGGAATCCTCAAAAAAGAGTGTCGGTTTTTGAATTTTTAATGCAAAAAAAATTAAATGTAATCTTTTAACAAGAAACGCATTCAGACGATAACAATGAGGCTGAGTGGTTGAAGGGCTGGAAAGGGGAATTGTTTTTTAAGCCACAGCACTAATGTCAGTGCAGGGGTAGCAATTTTATTTTCAAATAATTTTAAACCTGATTTTATAAAAATAACTGAGGTGGTAAAAGGCAGTGTTGATGGTGCAAGTTAAGGTGGGAAACTCATGGTTTGCTTTTGTAAATATATATGCTCCCAATAACAGCCAAGATAGGATTGAAGTATTTTCTGCTCTGGGTGATGTACTGGCAGGCTGTGACATAGAGGAGGCCCTGATCGTTGGGGGGGATTGGAACTCTGCGGTGGACAGTGATCTTGACAGGAACCATTTGGAACCAAGTCCACAGTCAGTTACGCAGCTTCTGAAGGTAATTCATTCACATGATTTGGTTGATGTCTGGAGGAACCAGAATGGTATTGAAAAGAAATACACCTGGGTTGGCCCTGGTCAGGTTTCAGTGGCCAGACTAGACAGATTTTATTCATCCAGACATCATTTAAATTTATGCAGAGGTTGTACAATCACCCCCAATAGTCTGTCCGACCACTGTCTGGTCACACTGTTGCACTCTATCCCCTCTGGTTTGACACGTAGTGCTTACTGGCACTTAAATAATCGTTTGTTGTTAGATAATGATTTTAAGCACTGTTTTGTGTACTTTTGGGAGGGATGGAGAACGCAGCAGTGTAGATCTCTCAGGCAGTGGTGGGACATTGGGAAGACCCAGGTCAGACTCCTCTGTCACTATACACAATACACTGAAGGCACCACAGGCAGTCTGAAAGAGGCTATGAGGAGGCTGGAGGGGAAGATCTCAGGGCTGTACTCAGCTCCTCAGATAGATCCCAAGGGCAGATTGATTGAAGATCTGAAACTCAAAAAGCAGGAGTTAGCCAGCCTGCTGGATACTAAAGTATAGGGGGCGCTGGTACGGTCGCGGTTCCAGAGTATTACAGAGGTCGACACACCAACACAGTTCTTCTTTGGGCTGGAGAGTTAGACACAGCAGAGCAGGGTGATACACTGTCTTAAGACGCCCGAAGCGCGAGTGCTGGAAAACAGGGAGGAGATCTGAGGATTTGCTGCGGGTTTCTACAGAAGCCTGTACTCGGCGGAGGCCAGGGCCAGGCAGCTGTTTCTAAAAGATCTTCCCAGGATTAAAGGAGAAAGCCAGGGGGCTAGAGTTCCAGCTGACCCTTGAAGAGCTGACCACTGCCCTGCCGGGGCTGAACAACGGGAGGGTGCCAGGGCTTGATGGACTAACCGCTGAGTTTTATAGAGAGTTCTGGGCTCTGTTGGGGCCGGATTTGCTCTTGGTGTTGCAGGAGAGCTTGCAGGAAGGTTTCTTGCTCCTGAGCTGCCGGCGGGCGGTCATCACCCTGCTGCCTAAAAAAGGAGACCTGGCTTCTATAAAGAACTGGAGACCTATGTCGCTCATGTCAATGGATTATAAAATCCTGTCCAAGGTCTTGTCAAGTAAGCTGAGAGCGGTGATGACAGAGGCAGTGTACCCCGACCAGACGTACTGTGTGCCCGGCAGGTCCATATTTGGCAATATTTTTTTTAATTAGGGATATTGTGGCTGCTTCAAAGCTTTTTGGGTTAGATTGTGGTCTAATCTCCCTCAATCAGGAGACTGCTTTTGACCGGTTCAATCATGATCATTTATTCAAGGTCTTAGAGGCCTTGGGGATTGGCCTAGGTTTCCGGGCCTACATTCGGCTCCTGTACTGTCGTGTTTTCAGTGTGCTGAAGATCAACGGTGGCTTGAGTGAACCATTTCTCGTCCAGAGAGGCATCAGGCAGGGATGCCCCCTTTCTGGAATGCTCTACTCTCTCTCCATAGAGCCCCTGCTACATAGGCTGAGGCAGCTGCTTATTGGCCTGCCTATTCCCACCCATCCTTTGCAGGCAGTTAGGGATCGTGGCATAAACTGATGATTTGATCATCTGTGTGTCCGGCCAGCAAGATGTCGATGCTCTTTGTCAGTGTCAAGAGCACTTTGAGAGGGTGTCCTCAGCTAAGGTAAACTTTGGGTTGCAGTGGATTCACTCTGGACCTAAGGTTTTAGGGGTGTTTATGGGAGAGATTGATGAGACCCAGAAAAACTGGACTGGGCTTTTAGAGAAAGTCCAGAGTAGGCTGAGGAAGTGACGTTGGTTTCTTTTAGGGTTAGAGCATTGATTATAAATAACTTGGCGGCCTCTATGCTTTGGCATAGTTTCACCTGCTTGGACTCCCCCCTGCCCCCAGGAGCTCGATACACTGATCCAGAGAGTATTTTTTTATTTTTTCTGGGATGGGCTGCATTGGGTCAGGAAGGGTGTGCTGTACCTGCCCCTCCAGGAGGGTGGGCAGGGACTTATTGACATCAGCAGCAGGCTTGCAGCTTTCCGGTTACAGGCAGCTCAGAGGCTGCTGTGCCCCCCTAACCCTACTCACCCCCTACCTTGGATAATATTGGCTACCACCATTATGCAGTGTGTTGGGGGGTTGCAATATGATAGACATTTGTTTGTGATCCATAGTCTTGCTCTAGATGTGTCCCTCCTCCCAGAGTTTTATAGCAAACTGTTTAAGGTATGGCAGTGGTTCCAAATAAAGAGAGACCCTGAACCTTTTAACTTTTTTTGGTTTTTAGAGGAACCACTGGTCATAAATGAAAATTTTAAAATAGGATTGTTATTTTCTCGCCTTCTAACGAGCTTCACCCTTGGAGAATTTGTGCTTGCATTTTCAGTCTCCCGAGATGTTCTATGCTCCGCTTATCCTCATCGCCGTCAGGAGCTCGATCAATATTTATTCTATATTGTGGAGTTATCAGTCAGATATGGAGGCACAATGTTTTATGATTACCATAAATCCTTTTCTGCTAAAGCCGTGTCAATCCTCGCTGCCGATAACATTATCACTGACTGGTCTTGTCCTGATCCCAATCTCTTCAACAGGATATTCAGTGGGTTATGTGTAAATGCCTGCGTAGTTTGCGCCTCCACAGCCCTTTCCACCCACCTGTGCCCTAGAGTTGCCTCCAACTCATTCCATATAGGTCAAGGCAATATTCCCCCTCTGCTCAGTACCCATCTTTCTGTTTCAAATCCTATCCATTCATCAGCTCCTCCTGAATCTTCCACAACTCAGGGCAGACATGGCCGCATCATCAAATTTTTCGGTTCCAAACAGATCTGCAATAATTTCAATACCAACTTCTGTTCATCTAAATTGTGCAAAAATCTGCAGCTTCTGTGGCAACGCCCATTCTAAAATCATCTGCCCAGACGCTTTCAATATTCACTCCAGTTATTGTTCCAGCCCTCGCCCACACCCTCCAGCATCACCCCGACAAACACTTCACATTGTATCTCATCGATGGCCTTCTGAATTGTTTTTCCACCAGTCTTTCAAAAATACCTTCATCTGCGAAAACCTCCATTCTGCCATCGCTGAACCCCAGATAACCAGCTCTCTAATTCAAGCCAAAGTGAATAAAGGCTTTATGGTCAGCCCATCCCCAGCATCTCCTTTCACTTCTTACTGTATCAATCCCATAGGCATCGCCACTCGCAAAGTTTCAGGCAAGAAGCGATTAATTATAGATCTCTCAGCACCTTGTGGATCTTCTACTAGCAGTAACAACTCTGTCATTTCTCATGACAAATTCTTTCTATTATATCAAGTTTACAGATGGCATTAAATTCATCAAGATTGCTGGTCTCAGTTCCTGACTAGCCAAAGCCCACATTTCCGATGCCTTTAAGTTATGCCAATCCATCCTTCTCTTCATCACTTGTTTGGAATCCGCTGAAAAGATAAATTCTACTTGGCCACTTAACTCACCTTTGGCTGCCACAGCATGCCTAAAGATATTCGACTCTCTGTCTGAAGCCCTGTGCTGGATCCTTCTCAATTCCTATCATGTTCCCTTCGTGCTCCATCGTATGGATGATTTTCTTCTAATATCTCCTACTTTGGATCCTCCAGCTCAAGCAATGAACAATTTGAAATCTCTCTTTTCTTCAGTTGGCATTCCTTTATCAGAAAACAAAACCGTCAGCCCTTCTAACTCTTGGAATTTCTTGGAATCACTCTGAATACCTTGAAATTCGAAGCCAGGCTACCCCCTTCTAAAGCACACATGCATCTCTTTTTAGCTATGGCCTTTCAACTTCCATAAAAAAATGAGACCTGCTATCCCTCCTCAGTCATTTTAACTATGCAATTCACATTATACCTCAGGGCACGACCATTTCTCATCTTCTGACCCTATCCACCACAGTTGAGAACCTCAATGTCTACATTAACATATCCTCTGAAGCCAGGAAATATGTAAAAATGTGGGCCACATTAATCACCCATTGAAACTGTCTTTATTTTAAGTTTTCATTTCGGTGCCTCACGATCTCGCCCTCTTTACTGATGCATCCTCAGTTCTGAATGGTTCTCTAGCGAATGGCCCCCCGAAATTCAAAACCTATCCCCCCACCTCAAAGCCACAGCTCTATTAGTTATTCTTTCAATCTATACTCAGGACGTGGCCCGCTATACGCTTCCAGAGCTTGAGTCCTAAACTAACTCCTTCTCTTTCTTACTTTCCTCCAGGTTCCCTGCAGGTGCTTCTCCACGCCCAGTTTTGGAGGTCTGTGCCTCACCTCATCAGAGGGCAGCACCAGACCAGTCAGGGAGGCCATTCTATCCTTTCCTTTCAGGTTCTTAATCCTAGAACCAGCTTCCTAGCCCAACGGTGCCTATCGTGTGTTTTCGGGTCCCCGAGGTTGCCGAGCAACTGGCCTGAGGCCGAGCCCTAAGCATCATCAGTCAGGGCCCCGATGGTCAGGGGTCCCCTTTTCTATCCATACCTCCAAGCACAAAACCTCAAAACAGCTTGATCATGAGCTGCTCTTTTCAATCTCAAGTTGCACAAGCACCTCAAAAAGTTTTGAAAAACTTTAGGCAGGGGCTGATGAGTCCGGTCCTGTTTGTTTACATTTGGTTAATAAAACCCATCTTTTTCTTTTGAACCAGCCACACTTTCTATGAAGTTTTAATGCAATTATAAGTGTAGCACCACTTTCATCCATTTTGAAGTGTGCGGCAGGAATGACCATGTGCTGCTTGAAAAAGTTTCCCGACAATTTTGGAAGAAACATGTTTCCTTGTTTATGCTGGGCTTTAAATATAATCTACCTATCATGTTCAAAATATTCCCTCTGCAATAATGCCTGTGTAATGTTGGAATGTATTTCCTATTAATGGGTAATTGTATGTAAAAATAATGTGATATCTTGTAACAATTGTAAGTCGCCCTGGATAAGGGCGTCAGCTAAGAAATAAATAATAATAATAATAATAATAATATTGTTTTGGCCAGGTTACAGTATTTGGGCTGTTCAGTTTAATGTTATTGGTTGTTTGAATTAATACAGCAAAAAAAAAATAAAAAAAAAGATTAGTTGGTACTCTGTTTTGTACTGCGCAGCTAATGCTACTCTAGCTTTAACTGGGAGACCTTATGCACTGTGACGTGGTTGCTGAACTGTTTTGAGTTAGGTCTTGGAACTAGGGAGAGGGATCATTACCATGGAGTACTTTGAGCATGTGTCTTTGAGCTTTGTATTGTAATGCTGTAACCAAAAGCAACAAACCTATGCCAAGGAAATAAAGACTATTGAACAGAGAAATCTTGTTTGGACATTGTTTATGCACTTCAGGAACCCGGACGGCTCCCCTATAGAGCACACATACACTTTACTGTTTTTCGCTTTACCTGTAATTTTGCCCCTGCCTGAGTCAACGCCCCACCTCCACTTTTGCCTTAACGACAAATTTACGGCCCCTGGGCGCTGACGCTGCAGAATCTTATATATATATATATATATATATATATATACACCCCCTATAGTTAGGATTTCACTGTGGATTCTGTGTTAACTGTTTGCCCTTTAATAACTTTTGAGTCGTTTGACGAATTTGCCTGAAATTTAGTATGCACTGTCCCCTGGCGTAGATCTCTTGATTGGAATTTTAAACTGAATTTTTTTTTTGTGATATAACACACGAGGGTGATGGAGTATAAAATATGAATCACTTCAAAAGTTATTCACATTTTCATTACCCATTGTTTTCAATGGGATTTCCACTTTTTTGGATAGATGTCTGATACGAAAAAATAATGTGGCCATCAAGGAAAAACATTTTTTTTGTCAGACCCTATTCTTTTGTCGTTAGAGTAAATTATTTTTTCATGAGGCCACCATCTTGTTTTTTTTGTTTGTTTTTTTTTCAAATGTTGTAAGTCAACAGTGGGCTGCAGATAGACACAACAGTGGGTTGATTGCATTCGTTTGGACACCCGATGGTCTGCCATGTGTCTTTAAATATATATTTATATATATATATATATATATATTTATATATATATATATATATATATATATATATATATATATACATATATATATATATTATAACATGTTCAGAAATATAGATTTTCATTTATTTTTTTGCAAGGCCAATTCTTTTTTTTGCAATCTTATTTTGCAAGTGTGAAAGAAGAATTAGTCTTACGACAAATGACTTTTTTTTTCAATTATTTTTTTGTGATCTTTTTTGCGAGTGTGAAAAAACAATATTTTCTCATGAAAAAGGATTTTAGAGCTTTCCTAACACTGCCTTACACTACAATACAATACAACACACTACACTACATTACAATAGTGTAGTGGCAGAGCAACATGAGGAAGTGCTGTACCCAACTGAGCTGTAGCATTGACACTGAGATATTTTTACTGCATAGATTTTGGTGACGTTAACAGTGTTAGAAGACGCTGATTGGCTCTCAACACATAACAAGTTCTGCATTCGATATGATTACATTTTTTCATAAACTCCAATTATGTTAAAATATCTCCTTCAGTTCAATGTTCTGCCTAGCTACAATTGACAGACATAACGTGAATAATGCTGAATGGTGACTAAAAATAAATATGCTTATTAATACCAAAAAAGATTTTAGAAACTTACAGCAGGTGTTCATTGGTTAAATGCACTAATTGAGGGAGCTTCCCATTTCCTATAGGTTTAGTATAAAGAATGCATGTAACAATATTTTTGGTGCACAGAAAGCCATGGCAGCACAGATCACCATCTCTGTCGTCTTGGAGAGCGAAAACCACCTGTTAAGACCTGTAAATTGACCTGTTGCACAGAAATACATTTTTTGTAATTGCTTTTATTTCAAATCGTTCTCATCCATTTATTGTGCTTACTACAAATATTTTTACTATAAATGTTAACTGCTCTTAGTTGAACTCTCTCTTAAATGTAATTATTTATTATATTCTTTATTTTACTCTTTTACTGAATTTGATCTTATTTTCTACTGATTTTACTGTACCTTATAACTGCCGTCAGCTGATGCCTGCTGTGAACCGCATGTATTGTCTTTAATTTTCTTTGTTCCTGTTTTTGATTTGATTTCTGAATATGCTCTTTTGTGATTGACTTTATCTGAAGAAGACTTATTGATCATTTTAAAAAGAAATCAAACTTTCCTTACATCTTGCTACAACAATTGGAAATTGTTCAAGCTCTTAAAAAGCTCTTAAAAAAAACCTGAACTACTTCTGGTATGACAGCTGCATTGTACTCTATGGAGTGTACGGGCTCTGTGCCTGCTTCCAGCAGCTGTGTTGTAAACATAGATGCACTTCCATTGAACACTATTGTGTAAACACGTGTAAACTGGTACATACAAACCAAATTTTTTTTCTAAAAGTAATAATATATATATATATATATATATATATATATATATATATATATATATATATATATATATATATATATACAGACGTGCTCAAATTTGTTGGTACCCTTACAGCTCATTGAAATAATGCTTCATTCCTCCTGAAAAGTGATGAAATTAAAAGCTATTTTATCATGTATACTTGCATGCCTTTGGTATGTCATAGAATAAAGCAAAGAAGCTGTGAGAAGAGATGAATTATTGCTTATTCTACAAAGATATTCTAAAATGGCCTGGACACATTTGTTGGTACCCCTTAGAAAAGATAATAAATAATTGGATTATAGTGATATTTCAAACTAATTAGTTTCTTTAATTAGTATCACACATGTCTCCAATCTTGTAATCAGTCATTCAGCCTATTTAAATGGAGAAAAGTAGTCACTGTGCTGTTTGGTATCATTGTGTGCACCACACTGAACATGGACCAGAGAAAGCAAAGGAGAGAGTTGTCTGAGGAGATCAGAAAGAAAATAATAGACAAGCATGGTAAAGGTAAAGGCTACAAGACCATCTCCAAGCAGCTTGATGTTCCTGTGACAACAGTTGCAAATATTATTAAGAAGTTTAAGGTCCATGGAACTGTAGCCAACCTCCCTGGGTGCGGCCGCAAGAGGAAAATTGACCCCAGATTGAACAGAAGGATAGTGTGAATGGTAGAAAAAGAACCAAGGATAACTGCCAAAGAGATACAAGCTGAACTCCAAGGTGAAGGTACGTCAGTTTCTGATCGCACCATCCATCGCTTTTTGAGCGAAAGTGGGCTCCATGGAAGAAGACCCAGGAGGACTCCACTTTTGAAAGAAAAACATAAAAAAAGCCAGACTGGAATTTGCTAAAATGCATATTGACAAGCCACAATCCTTCTGGGAGAATGTCCTTTGGACAGATGAGTCAAAACTGGAGCTTTTTGGCAAGTCACATCAGCTCTATGTTCACAGACGAAAAAATTAAGCTTTCAAAGAAAAGAACACCATACCTACAGTGAAACATGGAGGAGGCTCGGTTATGTTTTGGGGCTGCTTTGCTGCACCTGGCACAGGGTGCCTTGAATCTGTGCAGGGCACAATGAAGTCTCAAGACTATCAAGGCATTCTGGAGCGAAACGTACTGCCCAGTGTCAGAAAGCTCAGTTGCAGGTCATTGGTCCTCCAACAGGATAATGACCCAAAACACACAGCTAAAAGCACCCAAGAATGGATAAGAACAAAACATTGGACTATTCCGAAGTGGCCTTCTATGAGCCCTGATCTGAATCCTATCGAACATCTATGGAAAGAGCTGAAACTTGCAGTCTGGAGAAGGCACTCATCAAACCTGAGACAGCTGGAGCAGTTTGCTCAGGAAGAGTGGGCCAAACTACCTGTTAACAGGTGCAGAAGTCTCATTGAGAGCTACAGAAAACGTTTGCTTGCAGTGATTGCCTCTAAAGGTTGTGCAACAAAATATTAGGTTAGCGGTCCCATCATTTTTGTCCATGCCATTTTCATTTGTTTTATTATTTACAATATTATGTTGAATAAAAAATCAAAAGCAAAGTCTGATTTCTATTATTATTAAATATGGAATAAACAATGGTGGATGCCAATTACTTTTGTCAGTTTCAAGTTATTTCAGAGAAAATTGTGCATTCTTTTTTTTTTGTGGAGGGGTACCAACAAATTTGAGCACGTCTGTATATATATATATATATATATATATATATAACGTACGTTTCATATTAGGCACATACGTTGTTATCCTACCTGTCATTTCAGTTTGCTGTACAGTGCCTTGCATAAGTATTCACCCCCCTTGGACTTTTCCACATTTTGTAGTGTTACAACCTGGAATTAAAATGGATTTAATTAGGATTTTTTTTTTCACTGATCTACACAGAATAGTCCATAATGTCGAAGTGGGGAAAAAAAATCTACATATTTTTCAAAATTATTTATAAATAAAAAACTGAAAAGTCTCGATTGCATAAGTATTCACCCCCTTTGCTGTGACACCCCTAAATAAGCTCTGGTGCAACCAAATGCCTTCAGAGGTCACATAATTAGTTGAATGGAGTCCACCTGTGTGCAATTAAAGTGTCACATGATCTCAGATTAAATACACCTGTTTCTGGAAGGCCTCAGAGTTTGTTAGAGAGCATATCTAAACAAACAGCATCATGAAGACCAAGGAGCTATCAAAACAAGTCCGGGATAAAGTTCTGGAGAATCAGGGTTGGGTTATAAAAAAATATCCCAAACTTTGAACATCCCCCGGAGCACCGTTAAATCCAGTATTAAAAAATGGAAAGAATATGGCACAACCGCGACTCTGCCTAGAGAAGGCCGTCCACCAAAACTCAGTGACCAGGTAAGGAGGGCATTAGTCAGAGAAGCAACCAAGAGGCCATTGGTAACTCTGAAGGAGCTGGAGAGATCCACAGCTGAGATGGGAGAAACCGTCCATGGGACAACTGTAACCCGGACGCTCCACAAAGCTGGGCTTTATGGAAGAGTGGCAAGAAGAAAGCCATTGCTGAAAAAACCCATATCAAATCCCGTTTGGATTTTGCCAAAAGGCATATGGGAGACACAGCAAACATGCGGAAAAAGGTTCTCTAGTCTGATGAGACCAAAATGGAACTTTTTGGCCTTAGCGCAAAACGCTATGTGTGGCGCAAAGCCAACACTGCTCATCACCCTGAGAACACCATCCCCACGGTGAAGCATGATGGTGGCAGCATCATGTTATGGGGATGCTTTTCATCGGCAGGGACTGGGAAACTGGTCAGGATTGAGGGCAAGATGGATGGAGCCAAATACAGGGAAATTCTAGAGGAAAACCTGTTTCAGTCTGCAAGAGACCTGGGACTGGGGCAGAGGTTCACCTTCCAGCAGGACAATGACCCTAAACAAGAACCTGAATGTCTTAGAATGGCCCAGTCAAAGCCCAGACCTCAATCCGACTGAGAATCTGTGGCAAGACTTGAAAATTGCTGTTCACCAACGTTCCCCATCCAACTTGACAGAGCTTGAGCAATTTTGCCAAGAAGAATGGGCAAAAATTGCAGGATCCAGATGTGCAAAGCTGGTAGAGACTTACCCAAAAAGACTCACAGCTGTAATTGCTGCCAAAGGTTCTTCTACCAAGTATTGACTCAACAAATGTCTTTTTTTTTGTTTAATTAACTTTTGTGTCACAATAAAAAATATTTTGCACCTTCAAAGTGTTAAGTATGTTGTGTAAATCAAATGGTAAAAATCCCAATTAAATCCATTTTAATTCCAGGTTGTAGCACTACAAAATGTGGAAAAGTCCAAGGGGGGTGAATACTTATGCAAGGCACTGTATGCATCTGAGTGCAGCTTGCCGTATTCCAATCAAAATGAATACTTTCTAGACTAAATATTTCTTCCTAATATATTCCCAGTTGCATTTCTGGAACAAAACGAAGGATTGATGTCTCCCAGGTACATTGAGAAATAAAGCAACTAGGCTTTCACTGAGTTGGCATCTTGGTGCAATTGTACAAATCCACAATCATAGCAATCTCTGTCTCGTAGTCAGTCTACAAACAAAGAAAGACTTGAAATAAAAAAAAAACACATGTGCTAGAGGAGGAGGGGGGATGTCTTGTTTGCTGCATTTACAAAAAAAATAGAATATCTTACGTTATATTAAAAAAAAAACATGTATTTTAATTCTAGTAGAACTGTTTATAACTATCATATTTGCGATTCTGGCTATCAAATGCCATCATGACATTTAATTAATATATTTAGGAAACGTCAAAAACGGACATATGCATACGATTTACAACAGAAGAGTAATTAACATTTTAAATCCAAAATGGGTAAAATTGACCCACATGGCAGTTCTAACCAAAACCCTAGTCAACATTCCTATATGTATATTAAACATGTTCTACTATTATAACAAGCATTCCCAAGTAGGACCATATTTTAGATACCTTGTACACATTGTGACAAAGTGCTTGTTTGTCAACTTGAAATACACCAGACTGTAGCAGTTTCACTGTTAGCCACTAGGCGTGTTTATTATTTACAGGTAAGTCTTGTTCAAATTCTGTCACACACACACACACACACACAATCCCTCCACCAGGTGTTTTTCTGTTTCAAACTCACTGTTTCAAACTCACTGGTAATCAAAGTCTTTATAGGGCCCTTATAGAGATTAGTGGTGGAACAGTGGGGTCCTCTTGAAGGTCCTTGTGAAGCTTTTCCTGAGAGCAACAAGGGGGCAATGAAGGCTCCCAGTAACAACCAAAGGTAAGTAATTTGATTCCATTTGTTGTCCAGTTGCCCCTTGTGGTTTCCCTGGTAATTGTATTGTTTTCTTTGCCCAAAACTTCAACACATTCACTATTTTCCTATGATAGCTAATTTTACGCTCTACCCTTAATTAAAACACTTTAAACCACGGCTGGGTTACCAACAACGACAATCTTTTTTTTTTTTCTTTCTCCAGGCTATAGGGCACATCCTGCACTCCACGCGGAGCGCCTTTACCGGAGGCACCACTCGGGAGCCCACAACGACAATCTTAATAGTGAGGTTCAGAGTCCTTGTTAGGTTCCCTGTAAGTCCACCACTTTGGTTCTCTCTTAGTTATTTTTAGTTAGCTTGACAGACTCGCTAACTGCAAACATAGAATATAAACAACTTGACAAACTTGTTGTTAATATAAGGCTAAAGAAACACATTCAAAAGCTTTTCAAAAATAACAAACCGATTCACTGATTCCTTTTAGTTTTGTTTGGTTTCTCAGAGGTCTCCCACTCTCTTAGCACATGCTCTCCACAAAGGATCCTTTCTGGTTACTTCTCCCTTCCTGGGTCATGACAGCTTCCTTTTCACTCTCTAGGAAGTGGAGCTACAAGACCATCTCAGAAGCTTCAAGAACCAAAGATCTTCTATATAGACAAGATAGTCAACTTTTCTTCCATCCCTGTTGAAGCAGTGCATCATGGGAATCAAAAGAGTTCCAGTAGCGACTTATCCCGTCTGTATAATGTAAAATCTGCCTCATTTCCTATTCCAAGCCTTCTCTTTTTAAAACGATTGCATTTTTAAACACAATTCATTTAGATTTATTTAGAGACACCCCTCCTTAACACACACACGTGTTATTATTTCTATAATATTTTCACCTGGCCTGACAGATCTTTATCGCCGAAGTGCTGTCAGAAATTGCCACTGTCATGCATATTCATAAGCAGTCAAGACTGGGGCGTGGTTTGGTTGTCAACAACTAGTATGACAGCATAATGCCTCGGAGGTTGTGGCAATATTGAAAAAAAAATAGTACTACAGATGTGCTCAAATTTGTTGGTACCCCTCCACAAAAAACAAAGAATGCACAATTTTCTCTGAAATAACTTGAAACTGACAAAAGTAATTGGCATCCACCATTGTTTATTCCATATTTAATAGAAATCAGACTTTGCTTTTGATTTTTTATTCAACATAATATTGTAAATAATAAAACAAATGAAAATGGCATGGACAAAAATGATGGGACCGCTAACCTAATATTTTGTTGCACAACCTTTAGAGGCAATCACTGCAAGCAAACGTTTTCTGTAGCTCTCAATGAGACTTCTGCACCTGTTAACAGGTAGTTTGGCCCACTCTTCCTGAGCAAACTGCTCCAACTGTCTCAGGTTTGATGGGTGCCTTCTCCAGACTGCAAGTTTCAGCTCTTTCCATAGATGTTCGATAGGATTCAGATCAGGACTCATAGAAGGCCACTTCAGAATAGTCCAATGTTTTGTTCTTATCCATTCTTAGGTGCTTTTAGCTGTGTGTTTTGGGTCATTATCCTGTTGGAGGACCAATGACCTGCAACTGAGCTTTCTGACACTGGGCAGTACGTTTTGCTCCAGAATGCCTTGATAGTCTTGAGATTTCATTGTGCCCTGCACAGATTCAAGGCACCCTGTGCCAGGCGCAGCAAAGCAGCCCCAAAACATAACCGAGCCTCCTCCATGTTTCACTGTAGGTATGGTGTTATTTTCTTTGAAAGCTTCATTTTTTCGTCTGTGAACATAGAGCTGATGTGACTTGCCAAAAAGCTCCAGTTTTGACTCATCTGTCCAAAGGACATTCTCCCAGAAGGATTGTGGCTTGTCAATATGCATTTTAGCAATTTCCAGTCTGGCTTTTTTATGTTTTTCTTTCAAAAGTGGAGTCCTCCTGGGTCTTCTTCCATGGAGCCCACTTTCGCTCAAAAAGCGATGGATGGTGCGATCAGAAACTGACGTACCTTCACCTTGGAGTTCAGCTTGTATCTCTTTGGCAGTTATCCTTGGTTCTTTTTCTACCATTCGCACTATCCTTCTGTTCAATCTGGGGTCGATTTTCCTCTTGCGGCCGCGCCCAGGGAAGTTGGCTACAGTTCCATGGACCTTAAACTTCTTCATAATATTTGCAACTGTTGTCATAGGAACATCAAGCTGCTTAGAGATGGTCTTGTAGCCTTTACTTTTACCATGCTTGTCTATTATTTTCTTTCTGATCTCCTCAGACAACTCTCTCCTTTGCTTTCTCTGGTCCATGTTCAGTGTGGTGCACACAATGATACCAAACAGCACAGTGACTACTTTTCTCCATTTAAATAGGCTGAATGACTGATTACAAGATTGGAGACATGTGTGATACTAATTAAAGAAACTAATTAGTTTGAAATATCACTATAATCCATTTCTTTATTATCTTTTCTAAGGGGTACCAACAAATGTGTCCAGGCCATTTTCTTTGTAGAATAAGCAATAATTCATCTCTTTTCACAGCTTCTTTGCTTTATTCTATGACATACCAAAGGCATGCAAGTATACATGATAAAATAGCTTTTAATTTCATCACTTTTCAGGAGGAATGAAGCATTATTTCAATGAGCTGTAAGGGTACCAACAAATTTGAGCACGTCTGTATCTCCCTTTTAATTTTTCCGCAGGATTATCTTTTGATATCCATAAATCAAATATAAAGTTTAAGAGGATATAAGTAAAACATATATAAAATACATTAAGACCTACTATTGTTAGAGTATTCAAAACTGTTCAGTCATGAATTGCAACCGTAACTGAGAACTGAGCTAAGAATATAAATACAATCTGATAAAAAAGAGACATAAATGTACATCTTTTTAAATGAAGCAGTTGCTTCATTAAAAAGACATAAATAGTCAAAGTATTTCTAACAATAGACACTATTTTCAATAATAGACATTGTATTTTTAATAATAGACACTTTTTAATTATGTGTAAACAATGGATCATACATATAAGGTGAAAGGATATGAAACAGACTTCAACCTATGACAAGCTTTTAAAGAAATACATCTTTTTAAATGAAGCATTTGCTATTAATTAATAGATACAGACAATAAATTGACAATTCATTTTTAGTCATGCATTTATACAATAGATGCCGCTTATTAGCAACTCTGATAAAGACAACTTTTGGTTATTAACATTTTTACAGGAACCGATCCTATCCTATGGTTTTTCGCTTATTAACAACTTTCAGATAATGACAACTTTTTGATGGCTACCAAGCAGCATCTACTGTATATAAATAAAAAGCTGAATTTAGGAGTTGTAAAACTTACAAAAGATCATCCTGCGGAAAATTGAAAAGGGAGATATTACTTGGAGCGGGGCGGCAATGGCCAGTAATAAGAAGCCAGTCCCAGGAACCCTAGAAGTTGTCTTACGTTTGCCGGGGCTGGCCAACGCTGCACAGTCTCCACCTTCTTCGGGTCCTGATCCCATCCTTCCCCACGCAGTGGCCCAGGAAGGTGACCTTGCGTTGCACAGGCGTCACTTGTCTGGATGGAGCTTGCCCCCAGCGTCTTGCAGGTGTTGTAAGACAGTGCGCAGGTTGGTCAGAGCTTCTCCAAAGGTAGCGGCGTGGACCAGCAGATCATCTAGGTACACCAGACACTGTTGGAGGGGAATGCCGGTGAGCAACCGCTCCATCAGGCGCTCGAACGTAGCGGTGCGAGTCCAAAAGGGAGCACCTTAAACTGCCAGAGACCGCATCTGATGGAGAAGGCTGTCTTGGGGCGGACGTCAGGATCGAGCTCCATTTGCCAGTACCCACTTCTCAGGTCCAAAGAGCTGAACCAGGTGAAGCCAACAACCAGGTCAAGAGACTCATCTAAGCGGGTAAGAATCTTTTCTGGTGGCTTAATTGAGACAATGCTAGTCTTTCTTGGGTGACGCCCAGGGGCTGCTTGATGGTTCTATGATGTTGGCGGTCTGCATCTCTTCTAGCATCTGGCTGGCTTCTCCTTGTCGGGCCAGGGGCAAGTGGCGTGGGGGCTGGTGAATCGGGCGGTGAAGATGTCTGGGAACTTGGATAGCAGCTGTCGCGTTGGTCAGGGTCCAGCCCTTTACAGCTCTGTCCCAGGACGCTCTCTTGCTCAGCGGTCTTGCTCCTTGCCTGGTACAGTGTCATCTGGGCGGGCTGTGTGGAAAGTTCTGGCAGATGAGAGGATGTACAAGTGTTGATTTTAGGTGCGGTTTGGAGGACGAAAGACGAAGTGGCGACAGTAGCTTGCGACGGAAGGGGGTCGCCAGGTGGCTGTTCGATGTGGCCATGGGTCAGGTCCAGTAGCAAGCCCACACACTAGAAAGTCCAGGCCAAGGATGCAGGGGTGGACGGAGGTTATCCAGACTTCATGGTGGTATTGGCGGCCTCCATGTTCAATCCTCAGCCAGCCTCGCGCTTCTACAGTAGCATCAACAACCCCTTACAGCACGCAGGCTTCGCTGATATAGGCTCATGGTTAATGCTCATTGGCTGAGGTTACAGTAACTAATTTACATAATGCCCCACCATTCACACAGCATAGCACACATGCAGGGAGTGGTGCACACACACAACAATACAATAACAGCATTTCAACAGTAAAAATGAACAGCCCTACCCACAGAAACAATAAATCATCAATCAAATGCTGCAAATCCATAATTGTTTGTGAGCTTGATTTAAATGACTTTGTTAATGATATAATCAATATAAAATGGGTTTAAACTAATTCCTGATTTAAAATCTGCCTGGTCTTTTTTTTTTTACAGCGGTATGTAATAAACATGCCTCGTTTAAATCAAATCACTTACCGTGGATAACAATGGATTTATTAGAGTTGTTTCGTACTAAAGATTATGCTTGACAGAGGTTTAGGTTAACTGGACACCATTCTGATCAAATATTATGATTTCCATTACACGAGAGTAGATGTTCACGCAGATTTGAACTCGTCTCTCGCCAAGATAAGCACCAACTAAGACGTAGCTTTACAGTAAACTAATGTGATCCATATGTGTCTCCATCCATTTGCGCTTTCTTCCATATGATGATGTAGATATCCTTCTGTCTGGTGTTGATGGCTGAAGTGTAATGCTGGCTCCAGGGATCAGCTAATTGCCTCCCTAGCGCATCAGCACACACAATGGCTGCGATGCTGGCTCCGGGGATCAACCACAGTGCGGTCTCCCCAGCGCATCAGCATGACAACCGTCTGGATTGAGCTAAGTAGGGTACATCTCTGGGGTCTTCAAGTGGGCATCTCCCATCCTCTGTGTTTCGTCGACTAGCCCACGACATCTCAAGAGGGCTCGACGGTGATTCTTGCATCCCAGCATCACCCCCCTCCGTCCCCCACTCAACTCAACCCAGCTTACTTACCCGTACATCAATGTTTCTTTCTTTCTATTGTGCTTGAGATCCCCAGCCAGAATCTTTCCGTCTCAACCACAGCCAGTTGCTGCTCCTCTCTGCTGCTTCAGATAAGTTCTTCACTGTGCAACGCAACTCTTGGCCACTGAATCCGACGTCTCTGAGAAACCGGGTTGTAGAGTGTGCCACAAATCCTTGACAACCCACCTCCACTGGGTAAACCCGGACTCTCCATCCTCGCTGTTCCGCTTCAGTGGCTAGTTGAGCATACCGCAATTGAGAAATAAAAGTACAGCCTTAATAAGAAAAGCAAAAGCTGAATATTTTTTAAATTACATTGATACAAATCTAAATAACCCACATACTTTTTGGCAGGGTATTAATAAACTGTTCAACTGAGGGAAAAGGATTTCTACCTTGCACTTAAATATACAAGGTCAAATGGTTAGTGAACCAGTGCAAATTGCAAATGCTTTCAACCATTATTTTACTAATTTGAGTGAATATACAGGTAAATTCTGATGTAACTTTTATTGACCGTGACAAAGATTTATGTTTTAAATTTAAACCGGTAAGCGAGGGTGAAGTATATAACCATTTAACACAAATTGAAGTTACTAAAACAGCAGGTGTGTGACAGGGTGGCTGGGCGGTGACGTCAAGGCAGAAGCAGGAAGGGAAATACTGACACCAGACAAGTACTGCAGAAACAATAACAAAATACATGGCGCTTCACCGTCATATATAAATAATAAAATAATACATCATCATAATAATAATAATAATAATAATAATACTGCAACAACTAAAACAAACAAATGCAAAACAATACACTCCACAGGGGCTGGAGGGGTACACCGTTCTAAAAATAAACAAAATCCATGTACAGGGCTCCTTGCCCTGTTACAAGGTGCAGATGGGATAGAACCAAAACTCCTTAAGAGTGCTGATTACGCTCTGAAAAGTCCACTTACTATGTTAATTAATATGTCACTGATGTCTGGTGAAATGCCTCATCAACAAGCTATAGTATCTCCCATCTCCACATCTCCAAAGTCCGTCCCTACCTTTCCCTCCCGGATGTGGAGATACTTTGTCATGCATTTGTCACCTTTCGACTCGACTACTGCAACTCTCTATATGGTGGTCTCCCGGCACCCACCATAAACCGACTGCAGCAAGTTCACAATGCCGCTGCCAGGATCCTTACCAGATGTAAAAAACATGATCACATCACCACCCGTCTTGCCCAGCTGCACTGGCTACCTGTAAAGTTCAGGATTACTTTCAAAACTATCCTGCTCACCTACAATACTCTTCATCACAGGTCCTGAGTATCTCCTCAACTTTCTGACTCGCTATGACTCTGCCCGCAAGCTGAGGTCCTCCAACTCTGGCCTGCTTGTTATCCCCAAGCAAAAGTGCACCACACTTGGAGAACGCTCGTTGAGCTTCATGGCTCCGACTCTTTGGAACTCTCTCCCAGCTTTGGTGCGTGATGCTCCCACCGTCGCTCACTTTAAATCAACTCTCAAGACCCACCTGTTCTCTCTTACTTTCCATGCTTTTTAAGTCTGATATCTGCTATTAGCTGCAGTGTTGTTGCAACTATTTCATGTATTACGCTATTATCATGTATTATGCATTTTTCACTGTATTTAATGTATTATGCATTGTTTTTTACTGTATATCATGTATTATGCATTTCTCTGTATATAAAGTATTATGGATTTTCTTGTTGTTACTGCATCTTGTAAGCACTTTGTGTTGGTGGTCCACTATGAAAGGTGCTATATAAAATAAAGATTGATTTATCTTAAAAAGTAGGGATGTTACTGTCCCTCAAATCAAATCAAATCAAAGTTTATTTGTATAACGCCCTTCATACAGGTGTATCTCAAAGCACTTTACAGGACAAAAATATTGTCAAATTTATTCCCTGGCAATTACAGGCCAATATCTGTCTTACCAGTTCTATCAAAGGGC